>NC_054473.1:184118422-184440922 GCF_017639515.1 Carcharodon carcharias
CCTGGCACTTGTGTGGCACAAATGTTACTTGCCACTTGTCAGCCCAAGACTAGATATTGTCCAGGTCTTGCTGCATATAGACATGGACTACTTCAGTACCTGATGAGATGTGAATGGTGCTGAACATTGTGCAATCATCAGCTTACATCCCCACTTCTGACCTTATGATGGAAGGAAGGTCATTGATGAAGCAGCTCAAGTTGGTTGGACTGAGGACACTACTCTGGACTTTCTGCAGCGATGTCCTGGAGCTGAGATGATTGACCTTCAACAACCATAACTATCTTCCTTTATGCTAGGTATGACTCCAGTCAGCTGAGAGTTTTCCCCCTGATTCCCATTGACTCCAGCTTTGCTAGGGCTCCTTGATGCCACACTCGGTCAAGTGCTGCCTTGATGTCAAGGGCAGTCATTCTTATCTTACCTCTGGAGTTCAGCTCTTTTGTCCATATTTGAACCAAGGCTGTAATGAGGTCAGAAGCTGGGTGACCCAGATGGAACCCAATCTGAGCATCAGGGAGCAGATTATTGCTAAGCAAGTGCTGCTTGATAGCACTGTACTGATGATGGAAAGTAGACTGATGGGGCAGTAATTGGCCAGGTTGGATTTGTCCTGCTTTTTATGTACAGGACATACCTGGGCAATTTTTCACATAGCTGGGTAGATGCCAATGTTGTAGCTGTACTAGAACAGCTTGGCTAGGGGCGTGGCAAGTTCTGGAGCACAAGTCTTCATTACTGTTGCCGGAATATTGTCAGGACCCATAGCCTTTGCAGTATCCAGTGCCGTCAGCTGTTCCTTGACATCACGTGGAGTGAATCGAATTGGCTGAAGATGGCATCTGTGATGCTGGGGAGCTCTGGAGGAGGTCTAGATGGATCCACCCTCGGCACTTCTGGCTGAAGATTGTTGTGAATGCTTCAGCCTTGTCTTTTGCACTGCTGTACTGGGCTCCTCCATCATTGAGGATGGAGATATTTGTGGAGCCTCCTCCTCCAATGAATTGTTTATTTGTCCACCACCATTCACAACTGGATGTAGCAAGACTGCAGAGCTGCTCAGATTCTGGCCCCTTGTGTATCCCCTATTGATGATTCTCATCAGTTCACCATTGGCAGCTGTGGCTTTAGCTGACTAGGCCCTATTCTCTGGAATTTCTCCCCTAAATCTCACCACCCCTCGATCTCTCTCTCTCCACCTTTAACATGTTCCTCAAAACCTACCAAAAGCTCACCTGGCCCGCATGGAGCAAGATTTGGACAACATCCTGGCTTGGGCTGATATGTGGAAAGTAACAAGTGCCAGGCAATGACCATCACTAACAAGAGATAACCTGACCATCTCCCTTTGATGTTCAACCGAATTACCATTGCTGAATCACCCACCATCAACATTCTGGTGGATTGCCATTGACCAGAAACGTAACTGGACAAACCCGTATAAATACTGTGGCTACAAGAGCAGGTCAGAGCAGAGCAGCAGATAGGGAATCCTGCGGTGAGTTACTCACTTCCTGAGTCCCCATAGCCTGTCCACCATCTGCAAGGCACAGGGGTGTGATGGAATACTATCCACTTGTCTGGATGAGAGCCATTCCAACAACACTCAAGAAGATCAGCACAACCCACGACAAAGCAGCCGACTTGACCAGTGTCCCATCCGCCACTTTAGACATTCACTCCCTCCACTACTGACGCAGAGTGGCAGCAGGATGTACCATCTACAAGGTACACTGCAGAAACTCGCTAAGGCTCCTTAGACAGGACCTTCCAAACCTGTGACCCCCCCACCATTTGAAGAACAAGGGCAACGGACACATGGGAACATCATCACCTGCAAGTTCCCGTCCAAGTCACTCACCACTCTGACTTGGAAATTTATCACCGTTCATTCAATGTCGCTGGGTCAAAATCCTGGAACTCCCTCTCTAACACCACATGGACTGCAGCGGTTCAAGAATATGACTCACCATCACCCTCTCAAGGGCAATGAATGGGTAATAATATGGGTAGTAAATGTTGGCCTTGCCAATGACATCACATCCCATGAGTAAGCTAAAAAAATCTCCTTATGTGGTTCATGCTAAATTGTATTTATTAGTCCACCTGTGAAGTGCCTTGGTGCATTTTTCTACATTAAAGATCCTATATAAATGCAAGTTGTTAATGTTGTAACAGAGAAACCTTCAGCTTTGATGGTTCATCTGTTGGCCCAAATTCCCCAAATTCTCAGAAACCACAAGTATTGTAACGTACTGAATTCATAAACATTTTTTTATCCAGTGTTAATTTGTGATCATATGGGATGGTTCTGATTTGGAATTAAGACTGCCCTATACAGCTTCATCAACCATACTCAAAAGAAATTAGATTTAAGAAATTGTGAACTCAACTATTTTTTTTATATAAATGATAGTTCTGCTGTTGTGATGCATTAAGGTTTACTTGAAATGCATTTCCCTGCTATTTGTTTGAATTATTATGATTAAACTGTAGAGCGGTGTGATGTATTTCCTTGGAAATTACACCATATTATTCAGCGTGCCAACAAAACACTGCATACCACATTCATCAGGCAGCAGCTGACTTTTGTCCTCCTTGGTACATAGTAAGTTACAAGGAGATTTCTGTTAACTCCAGTGAAATGTGCATATGAACACATGAATTAGGAGCAGGAGTAGGCCACTCAGCCCTTGAATTGCTCCACTATTCAATCATATCCTTGCTGATCTGATTGTAACCTCAACCCCACATTCTTGCCTACTCCCGATAGCTTTTCACCCCTTTGCTTATCCAGAGCTTATCCAGCTCTGCCTTAAAAATATTCAAAGACTCTGTTCCCACCACCTTTTAAGGAAGGGAGTTCCAAAGACTCACTACCCTCTGAGAGCAAATAATTCTCCTCATCTCTGTCTTAAATGAGCGACCCCTTATTTTTAAACAGTGCCCCCTAGTTCTAGATTCTCCTATGAGAAGAGACAGCCTCACCACATCCATCCTGTCAAGACCCCTCAGGATCTTATCTGTTTCACTCAAGTCGCCTCTTACTCTTTTCAACTCCAGTGGATACAAGCCTAGCCTGTCCAGCCCTTCCATATAAGACAACCCGCCTATTCCATGTATTAGTCTGGTAAAGCTTCTTAGAACTGCTTTGAAAACATTTACATCCTTCCTTAAATAAGGAGACCAATACTGTACACAGTATTCCTGATGCAAGGTGGAATTTTCCATGCCTGCTGGCATCGGGCTATGATTGGTGGCATGAGCAGACAAGATGACATGATCGGTTCTATGACGGCGGGAAACCAGTTTGTGACGATCTGCTCAGCTGGCTGACAGTGGGCCGCTCTTTCTGCCATTGGATGTCGGGAACCTCATTGTAATACATCAGCATGTCATTACCAGGTCAGCCCACTGGAATTATTTTCCCACACCCTGCCCCCACTCCCCCAGCTGGATCATCCATCCACATCGGCAGGAAAGTATGTCGACATGTTTCAGAACATTACATAACTGATGTGCGCTTGGCGACCTGCACTTTGAGGGAAACTCGAAGGTGAGTACCCAGTAATGTGCAGCATTTGCCAGGGTCGTCTATTGGACTTCAAGCTTGATGGGAGCTTGGGGGGAGGGATGGGTTCTGGGTTAAGGGCAGCCCTGCCATTGAGATGACTTGTGGGGGGCATGGCAAGTGCAGCCCTGCCTTTGAGGCAAGTTGTTTGGGGGGTGGGGGGGTTGCAAGGGCAGCATTGCGTTGAGGTGACTTGTGGAGAGGGAGTCCAAGGGCCTGCTGTTGAATATAGCGTGTACTCATGTGGCACTCAGATCTCCATTGCATGTCAGGAAAATATAATAATTCTCATAAGGTTATTCAAATTTATTGTAAAATAGTAGTGTCTGTGTGTTTGTGGGACTTAATTAGATTAAAGGCAGCTGGTCTGTAGGCTTTGATGTAAGCATAGTAAACATGGGGGAAGTTTAGAATGTAATGTGAATGAAAAGGACATTTACATTTTTAAATAGACCAGACAAGGTTGTTTTTAAAGGAAGGGGTGAAATGTATCACCTCGCCAGGTGAAGTTTAGAAACAGTGTGTTTATTTTTCCCAAAGATTACTGGTAAAACTTAGTGCTGTGAGAGATTTTTATTATCAGAAAGATAAAGTCCAAAGACATAGTGAAACAATGGGAATTTGCATTCAAAGGGGAAAATATGTATAAATATGTATAAAGGAGGGAAGGTAGTGTGTAAGTGTAAGTGTTTTGAGATCTAACAAGTGTGAAAAGCCTTCAGCATTGATGACTCAAACTACTGTCTTCAAAGAACTGACGTTAAGAAAACTCACTTTGAATTTGACTGGTTCAGAGAATCGTGTCTCACTTTGCCTGAGTCTTTTAAAATCTATTTGTCTTACTGTTGCCTTAACAAAAGTGTAACTGGAGTTTTGGTTAATTAGGGGATATAGATGTTATCATAGTAGTAATTTGTAGATCTATGTATGTATTTTAAAGCATTTTTTCTATTAATTTCATTGTAATTTAGTTTGCTAAGGAAACTATAAGACTAGGTGGTTTATTCAAGGCAGACATCTCAAAATTTACACAAATTGCAAAACAAGTTGTGGTAGTTGTTTCACGTTTCCACTTGGGATTTGAACAACTCAGAATTTACCATCGGTTGTGCCATAACACACAACACATGGCGAACTACATCGACCACAAGGGGTTCCATTGGCTGAATGTGCAGCTTGTGTGCAGCCACCAGCAATGCATCCCACAGGTGTGCGCACGGTTTCCAGGGAGCGTGCATGATGCCTACATCTTCAGCCGGTTACAGATTCCTGGAGTCTTCCAGAGTTCACAGAAGCTGCAGGGATGGTTCCTGGGGGACAAGGGCCAGCCACTGAGGCCATGGCTGATGACACCCGTGCGGCAGCCTCAGGCTGTAGCAGAGTGACAGTATAATGAGGCTTACGCTTCAGCTCACGACTTAGTGGAACAGCCCATCGGGCTGCTGAAGAAGAGGTTCTGGTGCCTGGACTGGACTGGTTGAGGCCCTGCAATATAGTCTACAGAGGGTGTCATGCATCATTGTTGTCTGCTGCACCCTTTACAACCTGGCTCTGCAACAGGGAGACGAGCTGGCTGAGGAGATGGAGGAGTGGCATAAGCAGAGTAACTGTCCATTATGGAAGCCAATCAGCAAACCCACCTGTGATGGTGGCAGCAGGTGAAGGGCCAAGCCTATTGGGGCAAAATTGGTTAAAGGAGATTAAGTTAGAATGGGCTGAAACTTTCCAGTTGAGAGCAAGTGGGCTACCAGAGCTACTTAGAAAGTACACCACTGTCTTCAAGGATGAACTGGGGAAAATCCAGAGCCTGCAGGCCAAGGTTCATGTCGATCCAGAAGCAAATCCTCACTTCATGAAGGCGAGACTGGTGCCATATGGCCTGTGAGAAGAAGTCGACATTGAACTGAACAGACTAGAGAAACTGGGTGTTACACAACCTGTTCAGTTATCAGAATGGGCAGCACCCATAGTCCCCATCCTTAAACCCGACTAAAGCTTCTGAATTTGTGCAGACTACAAACTGACGGTTAATAAAGTAGCTAAGCTAGACAGGCACCCCATTCCAAAAAGAGCTATACACCACGCTGGCAGAAGGGACAATGTACACAAAGCTTGACATGAGTCATGCTTATTAACAACTAGAATTGGATAAGGCCTCCTGGGAATTTGTCACAATTAATACCCACAAAGGGTTGTGCCAATGTATACAATTGCCTTTCAGTGTCTCCTTAGCTTGTGCTACTTTTCAGACAACGATGGAAAGTTTACTGCAGGGACTGCCACAGGTTGTAATTGGTGACAGCATTAACTGACAAAGAGCATTTGGCAAACTTAGAAGAAGTCTGAAAGCATTTCTTGCAAACTGGAGTGTGTTTAATAGAAGAAAAGTGCATCTTCCAAGTGAGGGGGGTACTCTATTTGGATCACTGGGTAAATTCACAAGGCCTCCACCTGGTTGAGGAGAAAGTGAGAGCCATAAGAGAGGCATCTGCAACAAAGAACGTCTCAAAGCTCAAATCATTACTAGGAATGATCAATTATTATGGGCAGTTCTTACGCAATTTGGCTACAGTGTTGGACCCCTGTATTCTCTACTCAAAAACAAAACAATTTTGGTCTTGGGAGGTGCCCCAGAAAGAAGCTTTCATAAAGGTGAAACAATTGTTGCTCTCGTCCAAACTGTTGGTGTATTATGACCAGAGAATAGAATTGGTGCTGACATGTGATGCATCTCCCCACAGAATGCGAGCAGTGCTCTCTCATCTGATGGACAACAGCACGGGATGGCCAATAGGCTACATATCAAGAATACATACCACAGCGGAAAAGGGATGCTCGCAGAGAGAAAAGGGCCTGTCCATCATCTTTCGTGTCAAGAAATTTCACCAGTACGTACACGGATGCCATCCACAGCTCTGGGCCCAGCTGTCAATACATAGCACATATAAGAAAATAAGAAATAATAGCATGAATAGACCATGAAGCCTGTTAAACCTGCTCGGCCATTCAATATGACCACGGTTGCTCTGCCTCAACTCCACTTTCCTGTCCACTTCCCATATCTCTTCATTCCTTGAGAAACATAAAATCTGTTTATCTGATCCTTAAATATGTGCGATGGTGAAGCAAGCAGAGCCTTCTGGGGTAGAGAATTCAAAAGATCCACAACCCTTTGAGTGAAGAGATTTCTCCTCATCTCAGTCCTTAATCACCAGCCCCTTATCCTGAAACTGTGCCCCTGTGTTTTAGTTTCTCCAGCCAGCCCCTTCAGAATCTTACATATTTCAATGAGATCACTCCTCATTCTTCTAAACTCCAGAGACTACAGGCCCAATTTACTCAGCCTCTTGTCATGGGACATCTAATCCCAGGAACTAATCTAGAGAACCTTCGCTATACTGCCTCTAATGCAAGTATATCCTTCCTTACATGTGGAGGTCAAAACTGCATACGGTATCCCAGACATGGTCTCACCAAACCTGTACAACTGTTGTAAGGCCTCTTTATTCTATTACTTCAGTCCCCTTTGCAATAAAGACTAACATGTTAGCTGCCTTCCTAATTGCTTGCATACTTACTTTCTGTGTTCCTTGTTCAAGTTCACCCTCTGACCATCATGTCTTTGAAAAAAACATTTTCTATTTTTACGACCAAAGTGAATAAACTCATGCTTCCCCATCTGCTACCTTGTTGCCCACTCACTTAACCTGTCTATAGCTCTTTGCAGCCCCATTGCATCCTTCTCACAGCTTACATTCCCACATAGCTTTGTATCATCAGCAAACTTAAATAAATTACTTTCTGTCTCTTTATCTAAGTCATTAATATAGATTGCAAAATCCATACTGCATTCTACTAGCTATTGCTACTCTTTTCTTCCTGTCCGTTAACCAATCGTCTATCCATGCTAATATATCACTCCAAACTGTGGCGCTGGCTGCATGACTGAACCATTTTAATGAGGACTCTGCATGAATATAACATGGTTCCGGGACCCACATGAACAAACTCCAGCTGCGCCTGCTTTTGGGAAGCATTGCATTTCAAAAAGAAATAAAGCAGACTCAGGACATCCCAAAGCACTTACATCCAATGAAATGTTTTTGAACAGAAGATGCTGGAAAAGCTCAGCAGGTCTGGAAGCATCTGTGGAGAGAGAGAAACAAAATTTTAACATTTCAGGTCAATGACTTTTCACCAGTTAGAGATGTGGCAGGTTTTAAGCAAGTGAAAGGGAAGAGGGTGGGAAAAAGAACAAAATGGAAGGTCTGCGGGAGGGTAGAATTCAGGAGCGTTTAACAGACAAAGGAACTTGTTCAGGTCTAAAGAGAGTGGCCACGGGACAAGTAAATAAACTAAGGATGAGGCTAGAGGAGGTGTGAATGGCAGAATGATGAAAAGCTGCTGTGAAACATCATGAAGCATCATGAAAGCAAAAAAAAGGAGAAAAAAAAGAGAAACAAGAGGTAAAAAAATACCAGCAAAGAAAACAGAAACAAAACAGAGGCAACAGTTACAATCTAAAATTGTATTTTTGATGTGTAGTCACTGTTGTAATGAGGAAAATGTGGCAGCCAACTTGCACATGTCAAGGTCCCACAATAAGCATTGAGATAAATGACCAGGTTCTCTGTTTTTGCTGACGCTGTTTGAGGAATCTTCAGCCACATAGATAGACTGGAGAAGTTGGGACTCTTTAACTTGGAGAAGGTTGAGAGGAGATTTGACAGAGGTGTTCAAAATCATGAGGAGACTGGACAGAATGGATAGGGAGAAACTGTTCCCATTGGTGGAAGGATTGAGAGTGAGAGGGCACAGATTAAAGGTAATTGGCAAAAGAAGCAATGGCAACATGAGGAAAAACTTTTTCATGCATCAAATGATTGGGATCTGGAATGCACTGCCTGACAGTGTGGTGGAGACAGTTCAACTGAGGCATTTAAGAGGGAGTGAGATTATTACCAGAAAAGGAAAAATGTGCTGGGTTATGGGAGAAGGCAGGGGATTGCTACTCATTCAGAGCTCTCGCAGTCACGACAGGCTGAATGGCCTCCTTCTGTACTGTATGAATTTTGTCATTCTGTGAAATCAATAGTAGCCAGGACATTGGGGAGAACAGCCCCACCCTTCTTCAAAATTATACCATAGGATTTTTTATGGCCACCTGTGGGCAGACCGGCCTGGTTTAACGTCATCTCCAAAAGATGGCATCCCCTTCAACAATGCACTAAACCGTGTACTCAAGGAAGGCAGTAGCATAGTGGTATTATCATTGGGCTGGTAGACCCAGGGTAATACTCTGGGGTCCTGGGTTTGAACCCCACCACAGCTTAAATGGAACTTAAATGCAATAATGACAAATTAAAATGACGATTTAAAAACCCATTTGGTTGTCCTTATCTGGTCTGGCCTCCAGACCCACTGCAATGTGGTTGACTCTTAAACGCCTGGAGGGATTTAAAAAATATGATCTCTGGAGGTTATTAATCTAGCACCATATCACACTACCACAATGATTAATACACCACAGCATGAGCTATTTGTGCTGGTAAAGGACTCTACTATGCTGATTGCATTCAGCATTAGTTGAACTATGCTTTGAAGTGCACATATATGTGGTGGTGAGATGGCTGGTTAGCTCACCCTATTCAAATTCATCCTTTAATAATTAGCTTAATTAGTGTTTTGTTCATTGTCGGCCAGCACATTATGTCTTTGTGTAATTAACTGCAGAAAATGCTCACTTTGAGGCCAGAAGTGTGGGAAGAGGAAGAATGATACAGACACAGTATGGTTTACCTCTCTTTAAACGCAATTAGAGAAGGGAATTGCTTCTTGAAGAAAGGACTTGCCTTTATATGGTGCCTTTTCCAAACTCAGGATGCCCCAAAACTCCTCATAGCCAATGAAGTGCAGTAACTGTTCCAAAGTAAGGAAACATGGAAGCCAATTTGCACACAGCAAGCTCCCACAGGCAACAAAGAGATTAAAAACAAAAACAAAAATACCTGGAAAAACTCAGCAGGTCTGGCAGCATCTGCAGAGAGGAACACAGTTAATATTTCGAGTCCGCATGACTCTTCAACAGAACTAAGGAAAATAGAAAAGGGGTGAAGTATAAGCTGGTTTAAGGGGGTGGTGGGACACGAGAGCTGGATAGAGGGCTAGTGATAGGTGGAGATAACCAAAAGATGTCACAGACAAAAGGACAAAGAGGTGTTGAAGGTGGTGATATTATCTAAAGGAATGTGCTAATTAAGGGTTGAAAGCAGGACAAGCAAGGTACAGATAGCCCTAGAGGGGGTGGGGTGGGGTGAAGGAATCAAAAAAGTCTAAAAGGTAGAGATGAAACAATGGATGGAAATACATTTAAAAATAATGGAAATAGGTGGGAAAAGAAAAATCTATATAAATTATTGGAAAAAATGAAAAGGAGGGGGAAAAATCAGAAAGGGAGTGGGGATGTAGGAGAGAGTTCATGATCTAAAATTGTTGAACTCAATATTCAGTCCGGAAGGCTGTAAAGTGCCTGGTCGGAAGATGAGGTGTGTTATTCCTCCAGTTTGTGTTGAGCTTCACTGGAACAATGCAGCAGGCCAAGGACGGACATGTGGGCATGAGAGCAGGGTGGAGTGTTGAAAAGGCAAAAATGGGACAGATTTGGTTGCCTACACAGAATGGAGCGCAGGCAGATTGCGAATCACGACAAACAACTGAAAACAGAGGCAAATCAATTTTTACCAATAAACGAGCAACGTTTTGTTTTTTTTTATAACTTAACAGCTCGAAGAACATTTCATCACTCGCTTACTGTTTGAATCAGCTTCCCAGCGGCATGTGCTGGAGCAGAACCTGGTTACACAGGAATCTCTTGACCTACTGCTTGCCCTGTCAGTGTGCAGCTTAAACGTAACAGTGGATGCTTAGATCAAACATTTATTTGCCTCATGTCAGTTTATGGCCAGCCTTTGCAGCTGCTTTTCAAAGCAACTATGATCAGCTGGCGGTAACACCACTGGCAAGCTCCAGGACTGAATGAGCCAACTTTACTTAAACTCTGACACTCTCCCTGAAACTGCAACTTG
This sequence comes from Carcharodon carcharias, assembly GCF_017639515.1. NCBI lineage: Eukaryota > Metazoa > Chordata > Chondrichthyes > Lamniformes > Lamnidae > Carcharodon > Carcharodon carcharias. The sequence goes on from NC_054473.1 coordinate 184,129,079, forward strand.
CAACTGGGAAGAGAACTGGAGGTGGAAGAGTGAGACATGCTGCTGTGCCACTGACAGTTTTTGATTGCACACCATGGCATGCCACTAAAGGTGGTAAAAGCCAACACGAATATTTCCCAGGAAGCGATAAAAGCTTCTATTCCAATGTTCTCCTTGTTGCTTTCCCATCCCATACCCTCTTTAACCTTGGCCTCATCTAAAACTCTGCTTCCTGTATCCCAACTTGAAACATGTCCTGTTCTGCTGTCACCCTTGTGCTTGATGTTCTATATTGGCTGGAGCCTTACAAACCTGGGAGATATCTGCACTCCTCTAATTCTACCCTCCTGAACATCTCCACCATTGGTGGCCACAGCTTCAGCTCCCTAACTGCTAAATTATGGAATTTCTTTCCTAAACCCATCTGTCTCACCATCCCTGTGGGTGTGCCTACACCACATGGACTGCGATGGTTCAAGAAGGCAGCTCACCATCATCTTCTCAAGGGTAATTAGGGATGGGAAATAAATGCTGGCCTAGCCAGTGATACCCACATCCTATAAATGAATATCTTTAAAAAAAAATTTCACTCCTCCTTTTGAACATTCCTTAAAGCCAAACTCTTTGACCAAGTGTTTGGTTATCAATCCGAATAACTCCTCATATAACTCTGAATCAAATTCTGTTTGACAACAATCCCATAGGTGGTCTGGGATGTTTTACTGTGTTGATGGTGCTATATAAATGCAAGTTGTTTTTGTTGTTGAAAGCCACTGCCTTAATCTGAACACATTCCTGGTTTCTTAGAGGATCACAAGCTGCTGATTCTCTGGGCAGGGAAGGGGGTTTATACCCTTGCACAAAGCTGACTATATTGTCAATTAAGTTCCTAGATGGCAGACTGGTTAGAAAGTTGAAAACTCAGATATTTAAGGGGAAGTGACCAGTTGGGCCCAAAACTGGCTCAGGGGCAGGAAACAAAGAATTATGGCCGACAGATGTTTTTGTAATTAGAAACCTGTTTCCAGTGGGGTTCCATAGGGCTTGGTACTAGGTCCTTTGCTTTTTGAGGTATATATCATTGATTTAACCTTAAATGTAGGGGCATGATTATGAAGAAAAGCTGGTTTCTAATCATACCAAATGATGATACAGAAGTTGGCGATGTGGTCGGTAGTGAGGAAGGAATCTGTAGACTGCAGGAAAATATCAATGGACTTGGTCAGGTGGGCAGAAAAGTGGCAAACGCAATTCAATCCAGAGAAACGTAAAGAAATGTGTTCAGGAAGGACAAACAAGACAAGGGAATAGACGATAAATGGTACAGGATGCAGAGGAGTGTCGAGGAGCAGAGGAATCTTAGAGTATATGTTCTTAGATCAGCAAGTCAGGTAGATAAGGTTTATTGGCCGATGCTTAGAGCATAAGAGCGGGAAGGTTATGCTAGAACCAGATGAAATGCTAGTTAGACTGCAGCTTGTTTACTGTGTACATCTCTGGTCACCACATTACAGTAAGGATGTGATCGCACTCAAGAGAGTACAGAGGAGGTTTATGAAGATTCTGCCAGAACGGCGATTTTTATCCATGAGCGAAGATTAGAAATGCTGAGTTTGTTTTCATTAACAGAGGAGGCTGATGGGAGATTTACTTGTGGTATATTAAATTATGAGGGGCTAGACAGGGTGGATAGGAAGAACCGATTTCTGTTTGTGGGGAGATCAATAAGGAGGTGCATAGATTTAAAATAATTGACAGAAGGATTAGAGGGAAGCTGATGAGTAATTTTGCATTCCAAGGATGGTAAGGGTCTGGAACTCACTGCCTCAAAGGGTGGTAGAAGCAGAAAGCCTCATTGTGTTTAAAAAACAATATGTGGGTATGTGTTTGAGGTGCTGTAACCTACAGAGCTACAGACCAAGACCCAGGAGCAGCATTAGGCTGGATGGCTCTTTTGTTGGCTGACATGAACATAATAGGCTGAATAATCACCTTCCGTGCTGCAAAACTGCTCATGTTTCGATGTTTCTATGAATAGCAACCAACTTTTCTGACCCCAGCTGCACTCCTGCAATGTAACTGCAACCTGAGGCACATATTTATCAGGAGAGGCTGGGCAGGCTGGGGCTCTTATCCCTGGAAAGGAGACAGCTGAGGGGTGACAAGATAGAGGTCTTCAAAATTATGAAGGTCCAGAACTTCAGTGGAGTGGCAATCACCATCAGATTACCACTCTGCTCCTTACTGCTTAGCCAGGTCAGGAGCTGCACATTCCTCGGCCAGACTTCCATCCCAGGCCTGGTACGAAAAGTGTAGCGCAGCAGTTCCAGAACCCATCAACGCAGAAGCTCCAGAACCCATCAGCGCAGCAGCTCCGGAGTCCGTCAGCGTGGCAGCTCCAGAACCCGTCAGCGAAGCAGCTCCAGAGTCTGTCAGCGCAGCAGCTCCAGAACCCATCAGCACAGCAGCTCTGGAACCTGTCAGCAAAGCAGCTCCAGAGCCCGGCAGTGAAGCAGCTCCAGAACCCATCAGACAGGGCAGCAGCTCCGGAACCCATCAGCGCAGCAGCTCTGGAACCCGTCAGTGCAGCAGCTCCAGAACCCGTCAGTGCAGGGCAGCAGCTCCTGAGCCTGTCAGTGCAGCAGCTCTGGAACCCATGAGCGCAGCAGCTCCAGAACCCATCAGCGCAACAGCTCTGGAACTCATCAGCGCAGCAGCTCCAGAACCCATCAGCGCAGGGCAGCAGTTCCGGAACCCGTCAGCCCAGCAGCTTCACGACCCATCAGCGCAGGGCAGCAGCTCCAGAACCCGTCAGCGCAGCAGCTCCAGAGCCCATCAGCGCAGCAGCTCCAGAACCCATCAGCACAGCGCAGCAGCTCCAGAGCCCGTCAGCACAACGCAGCAGCTCCAGAACCCGTCAGCGTGGCAGCTCTGGAACCCATCAGCGCAGGGCAGCAGCTCCAGAACCCATCAGTGCAGGGCAGCAGCCCTGGGGGGAAGTGAAGCCATGCCCCCTTTTTACAGCACCAGCTTACCTGTAGACTGGGTAAGTTTAAAGGTCCCAGCTATTTTTGAGAAGCCAGGGAGAAGGTAAATGCGTTAGGTAAGTGGGTGAGGGGTTGGGCTGGTCGGGGAGGTGAGGGAGTGTTTGGGGGTTGGGGGATAGTTGGGGGGGGGTCTGTGGGTGGCTGGGATTTGGGGTAGTTGTGGCATCAGGGGTTGGTGTTCTGCGGGTGCACTGGGGGCGCTGGGAGGATGGTCAGTAGTATAGTTACCCAAGAATGAGAAGTGTTTTTAATCCTTTATTTTTTTCCAGGGTAACTATTCTGCTAAGAGAGTCAGAGATTTGGAGGTTTTGGGTGCAGGGTAACTGCCCATCCAAAGGGCAGTTAAAACTTCCCTGGAAATTCCCGTGCTGTCCTTGTGTGGGGGATTCCGGGGGTCCCCCGGCACACCTCTGGGCATACCCCCAGGCCATGCAACCACCTCCTCCCCCACCCCACCCCACCCAAGGAAACAGAAGCCATGGGCCGAGGGGCTCCAACGCAGCAAGTCCTGGGAAGGCTATTTCCACTTGTGGGATAGGCCAAAACTGAAAGATAGTCGCTAATCAATCCAGTCAGGAATCCAGGAGCGGGGAGAGTGTGGAACTCACTATCTCAGGGGGTAGTTGAGGCAAATAGCACAGAGTTATTTCAGGGGCAGCGACATCAATACATAAGGAGAAAGGAGGATAACCCTGACAGTATTTGATGACGCTCATGAGGAGCAGGGACCAACCAGGCCAAATGGCCAATTTCTGCACTGCAGACTCGGTGTAACTCTCCGCAGTAAAGATTTGTTGCATTACTGGAGCACCGTAGGGGATGATGGACTAAAAGCTACCTCTGGCAATGTTGCTATCATAGAAATCCACTGCTGAAGAGAAGCTGAAGATAAAATAGATTTAAAAAATGATGAAGCATGAAAGAAATAGGCCGTCCGTAATGATTTCAGGACGTCATGTGAAACACGCTTTGCCTGCAAAATGAACCTGCTTTTATTTCCCATACCATCCATTTGGCTGTCAAATTGGATACGAAGGTATGACTCCTCTCCACAGTTGTCTTGCCTCCAGCTGTGGAGTTTTAATCTCCACCTCACTTGATACCGCTCCTGAATGAAGCACACAGTGAGAAAGATTCTGGCTGCTCATGTCGAGTGTCACAGAATAAGTTGAATGGACTGTATTACATTACACAAGGGAACTGAATGGAAAGTAAAAGCAAATTAGCTCTATGAATTAAAGGTTAATGTAACACTCGTAACTCTGAAATTTAAACGTTTTATATATAGATATATATTTGAAATGCAAGGGTATTTAAAGTCATATAATTGTACCTTTAACTTGATCATCATTCCTTGCTGTCAAACTGAACCGCAGCAAGTCTCTACTGAGGGAACACATTTATTGTGCTCTCACTATTAGGAATGGCTGAGGGATGGAATTGTTGGATAATTAAGCACCCTTACTTATGTTAATTGTACAAACAATGATTGCATTATGTGCCTGGCTTTAAGGTGCTCTTGACCCGAAAGTGAACTTTGTGTGCTTGAAATGGAGCTATTCCCAATGAGTGATTTTTGAGAATTGGCACCTACATCTCCCAGGGTAGAACTCACCCCCACTGCAACACCCCCCCACCCCCTCCACTCCCCGCCCCCATGTTATGCAGCTGTCCTGGAGTCATGTTGACCAAGAGGGTGTATCAGGAAGTTAGAGCCACATCCAATATCCCACCTGTATTCCCCACATTAAGATGATCAGCTCTAACATAGGATTGCCAATGGTTATGTGTTCTTGGAGGTTTCATTATGTGACATCCCGCCTCCTACTGTTTCAGCTCTTATTCACCTTGCGCTTTCCCCACAGCTCTGCAAATTTCTACCCCGTCATGTATTTTACCAATTCCATTTTAATTATGTAAAGTTATTATTGTACCTGCTTCCACTGCCCTTTCGGGCAGTACATTCCAGATCACAGAATGTTACTCCACAAAGAGTATTCTCCGCATTTTACCTCTGGCTCTTTTGCTAAATACCTTAAACCTGTGTCTTCTGGCTAGTGACCCTCCTGTTGCTGGCAACAGTTTCTCTTTACTTCCTCTATAACTCCATTAAATTTCCTCTTAACTTTCTCTGCTCTGAGGAGGACAATGCCAGTTTTCTCTAATCTCTTCACAATAATCGATTCAATACGCTTATGGCAGCGCTGAATATTCATCGCCGTCCATCATGTGACACCGACCCTGATATCTGGGCTTTCCTCAAAATCCCTGGGATTGGCAAGGCAAGGATCATTCGTCAACCTGGAGGCAATGTTCCAGGAGCCTTTATTTTGTTTCTTTCTTGTCTTTCCACTACTGATGTAAGGCTAATGGGCCTCCAGAAAGGCACTGACACAAAGCGGGTATTGTTCCACAGTCGCTGTGTACTCCTCAGCCCATTACCTCACTCATTTATCATGTGTGAGCCGAGACTGCAAGAGTCGGCCTGTAATTTAATCAAGGAAGGTATTCTATCCAAGAACAATCATTGCAACAGGAGGTGGCTATTCAACCCCTCTAGCCTTTTCAGTCATCCAATCACATCATAATTGATCTGCACCTCAACTCCATTTACCCACTAAGATAAAAGCAAAATACCGCGGATGCTGGAAATCCAGAACAAAAACAAAAATACCTGGAAAAACTCAGCAGCTCTGACAGCGTCTGCGGAGAGGGATACAGTTAACGTTTCAAGTCCATTCACTCACCTTTGATCCAAATCTCTGGTTAACCTTAAGCAAAACAGGATTAACATTTCCGTTGACCCCAACAGCATCGATAGACTTTTGAAAAAAAGGAGCGTTTCAGATTTCCACTCCTTACATGAAAATGTTCTTTCTGACTTCTGACTGGCTCAGCTGAAACTTTAATGTTCTCCCTCCACATTCTGGATTCTCTCCACCGACCATATTGAATCCTTCCTTAATTTTAAACATTTCGATCAGATCACCCCTCAGTCTTCGATACTCATGGGAAGACAGGGCACGTCTATCAAACTGGACCCCATAATGTAATCCTTGGTGAACTTCTAGTGAACGCTGTATCCTGCCAGAGTCTATGGGTGGCAGGTTCAATGGTGGGTGGGGGGAGGTGGGGGTGGGTGCAGAATTCGGTGGGAGTTCCAAAAATCGGTTTCACCACGCTGGCGTGAAATGACGGTGGGAGCCTTCCGATACTTCTCGCCATGGCGGGCTGCGATTCCCGCTACCAGGACAAGGTCAAACCGATTTGCATCCTGCTGATGGGCTGCAGATGAAATTCCGACCGGAATCTCCCCGCTATGGCCGATTCTCCACCAGGCCAGCAGGAGAAAACACGCCAGCCCGGAACACGTCTGGACAAACGTGGCGTGCAAAAGTCGGGACTTGACCTTAAGAAGGCCTCGGTCAGCTCCCAGAACGTCCGAGGAGAAGACGGAGCCCTCCAGCTACCGGATCCTGGAGCACCACACGCAGAACATGGGTGGGTGGAGCTTCATCTGCGAGGGTCCCCCAGCGGAGCAGCTTCCAGGAGGTGGGAGCTCCCTGCGCAGCAACCTCGCTCAGCCTCCGGCCCATCTTCCAGGGACTCCACTGCAAGATCGGATCATCCAGCTGCAGGATGGCTGGCAGCAGGAGGTAATGTTGGGCGATGAGTGTCAACTGGGGAGCTGGGGTATGTGGTTAAAAAAGGTTAGGAGAGGGTTGAAGAAGGGGCTGTGGGTGGTTGGGGGTGCTGGAATGGGCGTACAGGGGTGTTGCAAGGTGGCAGGTAGAACGGAGGGTGCAGGGAAGGTGGGAAGGGCCACAGTGTGTGCTGGACATTTGTGGGGGGGGTGGGGGGGGTTATGTGCAGATGTGAATGGGCATGGGGGAGTGTCCAGGTGTGCAGGGGCATGGTGGGGTGTTCAGGTGTGAAGGGGCTCACAGGAGCAGATCAGTGGAGCCAATTGCGGACTCCTGGGGAGTGAACTGAGGGTAGGTGTGGTATGAGGAAATGGTGGGGGGTTACAGGGGCAGAGGGAGCTGGTAGGGTGGGAGAGTGAGGGTGTGGCTGTGTCATGTGAAGGGGCCCCAAGTGTCATTGATGGGGACTTGGGGGGCGGTGGTGGGCAGGAGGAGGACGGGCAGGTCAATGGTTACGGGGGTGGGATTCTCTGGGAGGAAGGGAACATGTATGTTCCACCTGGACCTTATCAAAGAGGAGGGAGACTGTTGAAGGGCAATGGTGGGGAGGTCGAAGGTAAAGCCAGGGGGTTCAATGGTTATTGGAGAAATGGCGTGGGTGACTGGGGAAGGGGACACCATGCCGGAGGGCAAGAAGAATGTCACAACCACCATGCTGGTCTATTCAAAACTAAGCAGAGCCTCATGGTGGAGATCCCAAGGTGCTGCATAGGAGTTGGGCCAGTGGGTGGACAGAGATGCAGATCATCTCAATTGGACAGCTGACAGGGACCCCAGCAGGTAGTATTGACTATGCTAGGGATCTGGGACACGTGAGACTTTGATGATTGAAGGCTCAGCACGCAAGGGAAAGTGCTCGCACACGGCCCACAAGTGTCCTGTCACATACCCTCCTCCCTACAGATTAATTTGGGGGGGTTAGGTGTCCACAGTGAGGGGTGGCAGCGATCGTTTGATAGGCCTTAAGGACCATGCTGAAACAAGACAGGAGACCTTATAGAAGTGAAAGTGATTATAATTCCATGTTTTCTAATTGTGACAATCAATTGTTCACCCTTAAAACCAGTTGTGACCAATATTTCTTTCTTTTCCTTGGTCTGCTACTTCTTCTAGGTCCTCCACCGACACCCCGCAGCAGGAGTGGAGGCAGTCGGCTGACTGGTGGCCTGCTGCCTCTGATGACTTTGGAGGCCACCCTCTGGAGCACTGAGGCCTGGAGGGCCCAGGCTTCCTTTGCCTGTCCTCCTGAGGGCCAGCTGCTCACCCTGCGGCGACAGAGGATGAGGTTGAAAGGGTCACAGGCAAAGGGGATTCAGAAGGGCTGGACAGCCTTTGAGGTTCCTGAGCAGAGGTCCCAAGGGTGTCCAGCAGCCGCTCCTCCTCTCTCGGGGTGGCTGAAGGCCCCAGCCTGACTCTTTGAGAGGAAGGGGCACCTGGAGAGATCTTGAGGTACCCCATCCCCCTCTCATAGCTTCACCATGGCTACCGCAGTGGAGTGCAGGTCTGCGCACATCTCTGGCAGGATCTACGGGATGAGGACCTCCATGGAGTCTTCCAACCTCCCCATGGAGACCTCGACGCACGCGCAGGTCAGCACCACTTCATCAGCCAGTGGGCGGACGGACTCCTCCGACTCGCTGTGGGCCTCTGACGCCGCTGCCTGACGTTCCTCCGCCTCTTGCTGACTCTTCACCATCAGTTGGAGGCCCACCATCGGAGTCAGACCTTGCAGATGCCTCTTCCTCAGCGCCCCTCCAAGTGCTGATGAGCTTGGCTGACCCTGCCTGCTCCTGCTGTGGACACGTGTCTGTGCTATGACCACCAGGGTGTGAGTCCCTCCATGCACTAGAGCTCATACCCATCGAGGTGCATGTCTCTGGGATGGTGGAGGGCGCAGGTACCTGCTGTGATGCCTCTACAGGCGCACATCTCTCCTCTTTTCTTCTTTCCTGGCTCTTCTGTGGGCTAGGGCTTCTGCTGTGATCTGGCTCGGGCCTTGGCCTCTTCCTGGGGACACCTGTAAGTGAGAGAGGAGAGAGCAAGTGACAGCATGAGCTGCCTCCAACATGGAGGCACACTCGGCCCTCAGGTTTCTATACCATGCACGGGTCCTAACTGGGTGGGGGCCCAAATCCAAGGTCCCCATCGCCAGTTGCCCGGTCCTGTTCCATACCTACCATCTGGGCTGCCCTCTCTTCAAACTCCATGTGAAACTTCTGATGTGGATGCCCACCTCTCGTCTTCTCATGTTCTCGCCGGTTGTGCCTCAGCTTCTCCTGCTCAAAGACAACAGCGAAGATGGGTTTGAGGGGAATTGTATGTTGCATCCATAGCAATTTCACGTTCATTTTTCATGCTTCCACTCTTACAGGTAACCCACTGGAATGTGTGGCATGGCATTGCTGCTCTGCAAGTTGTCCCGAAGGGTTGTGGTCTAGCTCGTCCCAGAGCTCTGAGCTCATCCGCATGCAAGGACCAGGCTCGGAGTGGGGGGGGGATCTCACTTGAGAAGGTTGTTGGTGTCCTCTATGCCTGAGCCCATCCCCCCAGCATTGATCTCCCCATGTAGGAGGGTGAAGGGGGCAGAGAGGTAACTCCTTTGCAGGGTGGGTGTACTGCAGTGGGGCTATGAAGCATGACTATGTCATTGACCTATGTACCCTAACATTCATTGGTTTCATTGTGCTTAGTGTGAGCAGCTGAAACTTCACTTACCCTGGCGAAGCGGATGAGGTTGTTCATCCTTTTCTGGCATTGTACCCTTGACGTCCACTGGACAGCCTGGGCATTGACAGCATCAGTGACCTGCGCCCCCAAGGCTGGTTTCCCTGCTCGGCCTCTTCCTCCCATTAGCTGGGTAGAAGACCTTCCTCCTACCTCCACATGGTCGAGGAGGATGTGCAGGGAGGCGACACTGAACTTGGGCGCTGGACCTCCCACTCCCTTTCCTGATGTCTCAGTAGGAACTGGCAATACGTTGAGTGTCCAGGTGCCTTTTAAATATGGTGCCCGGATATGATGACAGGACATGTGCCATCCAACCCACCCCACCAGGCTAGACATCGGGAAACCCCCGGCTGCATAATTAATGACTCCAGGGACGCAAGATTCCGTGGGATTTCCCATTGGCCTCCGGAGCTGGAAACACTCCCCATTCCCACCCTCACCACGGGACTTAGTCTCAGTCTTGAATGGGAGAACTGTCTTTTCTGAGTGCGTGGAGTGGCTCATTATCTGCTTGTAGCTCTCCTTCATCGCAGATCTGAAACGTTACCTCTCTCTCTCTCTCTCTCCACAGATACTGCCTGACCCGAATATTTCCCCATTTTCTGTTTATTTTTTCAGATCTCCTGCATCCCGACAATTTGTCTTTTAAATATCATGACAAAGCAGACGGTTTGGCCATTGCAGTTTGTGGGAACTTGCTGTGGGAAAATTGGTTGAATTGTTTCCTACGGGGTCAACACCTCAAGAAGCCTTCATTAGCTGGGACATTCTGAGGCTGTGGAAGACACTACAGGAATGCAAGTTCTTACATTTATTTCTCTTTTTTTGCCAGGGCTGTTTGGAGTGTGCTCCAAGCTGATGTTGACTGGTCACAGATGACCATCGCCCATAGCTGATAGCCTCTGATTTTCCCTGTTGTCTTTGCTGTTGCACACTCTTGAGGATCGCTGTTCTGCCCTCAGGAACTTTCCTCCTCTCACCTTGGATTTAAAATGTCTGCGTGGGCTCATAATGCAAAGAGAGGACGATATGGCAAAATGGTTAAACCGCCAGGATCCATTGAGGAACGTTTGAGGACTCTGATTCTGTACTCGATGGAGTTTAGAAGGATGAGGGGGGATCTGATTGAAACTTACAGAATACCGAAAGGCCTGGATAGAGTGGATGTGGGGAAGATGTTTCCATTAGTAGGAGAGACTAGGACCCGAGGGCACAGCCTCAGAGTAAAGGGAAGACCTTTTAGAACAGAGATGAGGAGAAACTTCTTTAGCCAGAGAGTGGTGAATCTATGGAATTCATTGCCACAGAAGGCTGTGGAGGCCAGGTCATTGAGTGTATTTAAGACCGAGATAGATAGGTTCTTGATTGGTAAGGGGATCAAAGGTTATGGGGAGAAGGCGGGAGAATGGGGTTGAGAAACTTATCAGCCATGATTGAATGGTGGAGCAGACTCGATGGGCCGAATGGCCTAATTTCTGCTCCTATGTCTTATGGTCTTACATTGTCAACGCCATCAACTGAGATTCCAAATTGAATGTCACAGCCTTAATAAACTCTTTGCAACTGCCTGGATGTCTCTGCAGACGCTCTTTCTTTTTCTTGTCGGCGAAACAAGCATCTTGCTTTACTAGATCACTAACCTGACAATGCACAGCAGCAGAAATCAGACATTGACATGTTTTGCCAAGCGTCGCAAGATGCACCGGAGCCCTAACCTTTGACTGCAGGTTACCCCTGTCGCGCTCACTCACTCCCATTTCACCCTTCCAGACGCGCGTCTCGGTGCATTTTTGTGTCGAGAAAGGGACAAGAAAAGGAGGATATGAAGGACTTAGAATGAGGGTTCGGCCGCAGTTGAGATGAGTTACGGGGTATTTAGGTGTCAGGAGGCCGTCAGTAATCTTTTGGCTGCTTAAGATAAGGGTGAGCTTTCAAACAGGCGCTTTTTTCCCCTTCTGTTCCCGTAATTTGTAACTGCAAACAGGGTCCACTAAAGAAGCCATGTGCTTATTGAATCAATTAGTTTTGGTAATCTCTGACAAAAACAGAATTACCTGGAAAAACTCAGCAGGTCTGGCAGCATTTGATGCTGCAAGACCTGCTGAGTTTTTCCAGGTAATTCTGTTTTTGTTTTGGATTTCCAGCATCCGCAGTTTTTTTGTTTTTTATTTCGGTAATCTCTGTATGTTTGGCCACTGCTTGAAGTGACAGGAATCCCTGAAATCAATTGCTCCATTCATGGAGGTTCTGTGGAGCTGCTGAATATTCATCTGGCAAGAATTTTGCGGTGGGGTTAAAAAAAGAAAATTGCTGTCGCTTACTCACTCACTCAGTCACTCAGTCAGTCACGCTCAGGGTTTTGAGCCAAACCTGCTGGGCTTTAGTCCACCTGGGGTCTCAGAACCCTATCACAAGTAGAAAGGGAAGCAAAATAAAAAGTTAATGTCACCCCCCCCCACCACAAAAAAAAAGTGACATTCAAGGGATTCGATATCTTCCATTCTGCAGTTTTATTTTACATTCAATATTCCAGCACAGAAACCGCCCAGGCTTTTTGCCCTGCACAAGGTTAAAATGCGATCTATGAAGCCACTGGGTGCACGTCTACACCGGCACCGGGTACTTTGCCTGCGAGTGGGCGGGGTCAGGAAAAGCCCAGCCCACTGGATGTGTCTCCCTTTCACTGTAGAAGATTAAAGTGGTGACCTAACTCAGATATTTAAGATGATCAAAGGAATTGAGAAGATTGGTAGAGAGAAATTATTCCCCCCCCACTGGTGGGACAGTCCAGAACAAGGCCGGGGGGGGGGGGCACAATCATAAAATTAAAACTGGGCATTTTGACATTAATGTCGAAATGCTGGTGAGTCTGGCGGTCAATTGAAAATTTCAAAACTGGCATTGAAAGCTTTTGTGAGCACATCAGCCTGAAACTTTAACTCTTCTGTTTCTCTCTTCACAGCTGGCCAGGTCTGCTGAGTATTTCCAGCATTTTCTGTTTTTTATTTCAGATTTCCAGCGCGCGCCATATTTTGCTTCTGCTTTGCTAGATTTTTGCTCGGCAAGGCTATTAAAGATGCCAAAGCCAAGGGGGGAAGATAGGGTTAAGATACATCCGTGATCTAATTGGATGGCAGGAGAGTCTCGAGGGGCTGAATGGCCTCCCCCTTCTTATGATCCATTGCAGTGCAATTAATGTCTTTTTTGATCATTGCAATGTCTGTACTAATAAAGTTGATCAGAAATTTGGGAAATCTGCATGCGCATTTATACCTGTGGACAATGAGCCTTCTTTCAAGTTGCCCATAAGTTGACTGGTGCTATTTAAGAACCACGGCCAATCCATTACAGAGCAGTGCAGTTTGATGCAATTAGTAGCTCACCCCTGAGTAAAGGCGGCTAGGGGTTTAAGCCAGGATTCTACAAACCAGAATACATTTGTTCGTTAGAACGAAGGAAGGAACTGGCATTTATATAACACCTTTCACAACCACAGGACATTCCAAAGTGCTTCACACACAGTGAAATAGTTTTTGAAGTGTAATCGCTGTTATAATGTGGAAAAATTCAGCAGCGAATTTGCACTCAGCAAGCTCCAAGAAACAATAATTAATAGTGGGGAAATATTGGAAGGATGATCATCAACCTGTTTGAACAACATGATGAACACCCTTGCCGTGGCCAACAACTCCTCAAGTGGGACGTGAACACAGATTGTCTGACTCGGAGGTAGGGGCACTATCTATTAAGCCATAAGGCTACTTTCTGAGGAATAGTGCAATAGGACGTTTTACATCCAGCTGGGAGGATGGACAGCTGGACATCTCAACAGGGATACAATACCTTTGACAGTGCAGCGCTCCATAGGTGCTGCATCACAGGGTGGAATTTAATGCGGCCAACTGGAGTCTCCCCTGCCAGCTGGAGAACCAGAGGGAACCCTGCGCTGCCTCTTTTCGGGAAGGCCCACCACATTAAGTGCCAATGGGCAGCATTGATCCTTCCCCGGGATGAAAGACCCCAGGAGTGGAAATCCTGCCAACCAAGAGCTGACAGTAATCAGAGGCCAGCAGCCCCTTCATTTCTCATCAGCGGCCACTCGGGAGTAAGTGGTAGCTGCCAGTGATGCACCAACCGAGGCCCAGTGCCACAGGTGAGTGATGGCAAGATGAGGGATGTAACACTTGAACTGTTCAGGCTTGAATAGAATAAGTATTGACACTGGCAAAGGCATAGAGCTATAAAATTCTCAAATGAATTTTATTGAACTATGTTTCAAAATCACAAGAATATGAGTAACACACTGGTAGCTGATGAATAGGTGAGTAATATAGTGCAGGACCCTTCAATGAAAAGTAAAACTTACAAATTGATTTCTTGTAATTTATTTGTGTCTTCAATTTATAAATATCCCACAGGAACTAAATCTTCCCAATCCAGTTCATCCTTTAGCTTTTAGACTGCAGGATCTCTTCTAGCTTCCTGTCTTACTTCAAACTGTGAGATCAAAGGTTTACACATCTTGCTGTCGGGACAATATCCACAAAGTTTAAACTTCCACACGGTCACTGGCTTTGCCCCCAACCCCGCAACACCCTCCCCAATCTTGACTTTAACCCACAGTAAAAAAAGTACTTGTCACTTTACCCAGGCTTTCAGTCCTTAATTCAACCTGGAGACAAATGGTTGCTCACTCCCTAAATAATACCCACAAGATCCTAGTGCTTCTTCACATCTGGAACACTGACCAGATGGCCAGGGGAAAATCGTAACTTCTGACATGTTGGCCCATATCCAGTTGTACAAACAAGAAGCAAAGGAAAGGTATGCCTGTCTTATACCCCTCTGAACATGTGTTCAAAATCTGTGGTGACCAGGAACTGGTTAGTCTCTGCATGGTCCACTCTGTGAATGGCCAAAAGTGATGTCACCTCTCATGTTCAGAGTCCTACAGACTGTTTCAAAATGCCCTTTTTAACTGTTACAAGACTTCAGGCATTCCATTATGCTTGATAAGCATCACATAGGTGCATCTTTACTCTCTTCAAGGCTTCTCACTCCCCTGACCATGATAACCCCATAAAATCAGAAGAAGTTTCAAGATTTCCATAATGAGATTCCTCCTGTGAGTATTTTGATAATCATAGGTATTCATGCTATTGAAATGTCTGCAATAAAAAGCGATGTAAATCTGACCTTGTAATGCGGTCTCTAGGTCATTTTGTTGCATATATCCTGCCTGTGGGAATGCATTTCTGTTTAAGTGCTTGCCTGAACAGGTGCATTGGCTATTACTGCTTTTCACTCCCTTAACTGTTGTGTTCCCACAAAGATCAAGCTAGCAAATTCACCAGTGGCCAATTTGACTTAATCCCATTGTCTTTTATGTACATTCTCACAGCTTACTCAGTATAACTATAGACATTGTACGCAGCAGAACTGATCAGTTACGTCGTCATTTCAAATATTTCAGTCCATATTGCAGGGATGGCGGGTGGGGGGTCACGGAGGTGGTGGTGGTGGGGGGGGGCTGCTGTTGGCAGCAATGGCAGTGGGTAGTTATCAGCGGGACACCTTCCCAATGCCCAGTCCCTGGATCAGGTACTGAGTGCCTATGAACGAAGAAACCCCACCACCACCACCATCTGCCCAAGAAGCTTGCAAACAATTCTGACAAGGAATGCATTTCAGGCTTCCCGCATGATGAATCCCATGCTCGCTGCTGGGTGAATACCAGCAATGGCAGGAAGAGGCCCTCAGGTGGGCATTAATTGCCCATATAAGGGCCTCAATTGCTGTGGCTCGGTGAGGTCATCCATGAGCCTTCTTGCCACGGACTTAATCAGGGCAGAAATGGGGAGGTGGAAGGTTCGCCGCCTACCACCTCCCTGCCCGATTAAATGCCCCACGCCACCAAACCCACCACAGGGGAAGGCCATTAGGTTCTGGCAACAATGTGCATCTGGATTTTGGCTTCATCTCCATAGAAGGGGGTTCAAGCCACATTGTTTTGAATCAGAGACGACAGTGCAACCCACTAAGCCATGGCTGACTCCTAATGAGCCTCCGGTGAAGCTGAAAGTTGAAATTGTCTTGCCAAGCATGGAACTGTCCTTTCAACAGGAGATGCATTAATTAAATGATGCCCACATACCCTGAATGAATAACAAGAAAATTAAAATCCTATTGAATAAAAAAGCACCTGATAAATATCTGGTTAGGAATGAAATAGAAGGTGATTAGGATAAGTAGAGCATTGCGAATTGAATACTGTGTGGTTCAAGGTAGCTCATATGATGCACTGACCAAGAAAATGTTAGCAGTACAAAGCAAGGAGGCAGAGTTGAAGAGCAGAGATACATTAATAGTGAGACTTTCTGGAGCTTTGCTTGATTACCTTTGGGGGTTAGGGAGACATTTTGCAGAAGTTCTCCCTGCAGAGAATGAATAAGTGGGCTGAAGTTCACAGACGAGTGCATTGCCATTTTCTGTATTGAGGACAACTGAGGAACACAATGGCTGCACTGTCGGCTGGTATGGTTGGAGATAGTCAAGTCGCTGTTTCAAGGTTTTTCTCACTTCCCATTGAACTCGCTGAGGCACAGGGGGCAGATGATACCAGAACTAGAAGGTTATGCACATCAGGAAAGACTGGACTGACTGCAGCTCTTTTCACTAGAAAAGACAAGGTTGAGGGTTGAGCTGATCGAAGTCTTCAAGATTTTGAAAGGGTTTGGTAGGGTGGATTTGCAGGCGAGACTAAAATATAGGGGCTGTAAGTATAAGATAGCCACTAATAAAAAACATGAGAGAATTCAGAAGAAAATGCTTTGCACAGAATGTGATGAGAATATGGAGGTAAGTACCACAGGAGGTGTTTGAGTGAATGGCATCAATGCATTTAAGGGAAATCCAGCTAAGTACATGAGGGAAAAAGAAACAAAAGGATATGTTGATAGGGTGAGGTTAAGCATGGTAAAAGGAGACACGTAAAGGGTGTAGACGAGAGTATCCACTAAGATACGACTGGCAGTTGTTACTCAGTTGTAAGGTCTCCTGACTGGGTAAAATCCTCGGAGCTGCTCCTCCTCAACCAATGTATTTATTATTTTAAGACAAAAGTGGGGTGGGGTGTATACTAACTCTAATGGAATAGGCTGATAAAAGATTCAACAAATTCTTTTGTAACTCTGCGTACTTTTTGTAAGCAGGACCCTGCTGACTGGGTACTTGAACTGCAATCAGTTAAAATGAATTGTATAATTAGATATTGTTGTGAGAAGGATTCACGCGTACCCTGGCTTGAACCAAGGCTGCGGTAAAACACATATCCTCTTGGAAACGACTCATTTTCATCTTTTTCACATTCTTGATGATGATGGATTACTTACAGCCCAACAAACAGGGTTATTTATTTTTCTTGGGTATGGTACAGCAAAGCTCTGAAAAAAGTAAAATCTAATATCTTCAGGACCCTTGTCCTTCATTTAATTTCCGGATTGCCAGAGTCCATGGATTGCAAAGCCAATAAGGACACAGCACCCCAGCGGCAACTTGAGCAGGAGGCATCGTCTCTATCTGCTACTCCTGATGAGAAGTATTGAAAGCGGCTGGGATCATCAGGGGAACCAGTGGAAAAATTTCACAACACGTGATGTCCCCAAAGAAGGAAATTAAAGTCTTGTCCCTCCATCAAGGATTACTGGACAGCAAGGCTTTACCTGGCGCAACTCAGATGGATCGTTCCTACTGCACCCTGGCTGAGATTAGGGGCCAGTTAGTAACACCAGCCAGAGATCGAGCCCAAGATATTGCGAGATGTGTGACTCAGTTCTAAGGCGGTGCATAGAGCCGCCTGAGTATTATGTGAAGTTTGCGGTGGAGTGCACTCTGACTTTGGGGTGACCGGATGGGAAAACGCACTCAACGATCGCCTGCTCCAAAGGTGAAGAGGCCCGATCCAATCATTTTGAGGCCTCAGTTTTCTTTACCTTCACCAGCTGAGTTATGGGGTGGTGGTGGTAGGGTGAGGGGAGGGAGGGGTGGGTGGCGGTGTGGGTGGGTCGTGATTGCAGAAGGAAAGAGCCCTGCAGGCAGCAGAGACCCAGAATCCCTGCTCCTGTAGCTTCCATCACCTGTGGAGCTAATTGGAGTGAACACTGGCCAGTTCCTGCCTGAAATGGAAATCAGCATTCAATTTACATATAGCACACGTTAAAATGGGATATATCACCTGGAAACCCAGCAGCAGGTCTCTTTCAAAGTGGCACCAGCTGTCTCACCAGCATTACCAGAGCAATAAGATACTGACGTCATTTTGGGCCGGTTAATGCCTCATTAACGTCAAACGAAGAGAATCTGAATCGACACCAGTATATGTAATTTAGTTAACAGCACTTAACTATGTAGCACCTTTTCTCACTATCACTTTCAAAGATGTTCTCTCAGGCTCTGCTTGTACTGCCAGAGAGATATAAAAGGAAATGTCACACACAAATCAGTGTTTCAACTCTCTGAGCATTAATTTAGTTCGGATTCACTTGGGCTCACAAGGGAGATGCTCAAAAATATCAAACACCAGGGGTCATTTTAACACTTGACAACAATGTAAATTAGCCAATATTGAACTGACTGCCTGTATTTTGCTTCTCCCGATTTGACTCCAACATCGGCTGCTTTACCAATCACCCAAAGCTAAATCAGTCCCAACGTTTAACACAAGGACTTTCCACGTGGGGTGTAATCGGCAGCCTGAGCAGGATTTGCACCCAAAACTGGGCCCGTTATGAGAAGTGTTTTCTTCCTCGAGTTTCCCCTGAAACTTATTTGATATATCAAAGAGGGGTAACTTGGTGCAGTTCGATAAAGACAGGTGAGTGGTGAATTATCGCCAAAAGTAAACATTTTTATTCACCGTGCCTATCCACGGTGGAGTGTGTGTAATGTGGTTGTAAATAACTGAAAGCGAGTTAATTGCTAGTTATACTGGTCTACAATAATCAGTTTCTTAGTAAATTGAAAATCATTCCATTCAAAAGCTTTTAAACCAAACCTGTTAGTGTCCTTGTGCCAGGTTTAATTTGAAAAGCCAACCTGAAGGGGCAAAAATAGACACAATCAGCGGAAATTGGGTATGTTGATTAATTCGATCCAGGGGTGCGCCAGTTTTATGGGAGGGCAAGAGATAGCCGAAACCGGTTTTGCACTGCAAGTAATTTGCTTTTCAATTTCTGTGATCTTTTGTGCCCATTATTCAGATTTCAAGTGAAATGCACTGTAAAACCAACATAGCCAAGCGACAAATCTACTCCAAAATGTTTAGCGTTCCTGACAGATGGGGCTGGAATTTACATTTCTCAACAGGGTGAAGGAGGCGGAATGGAAACTGAGTTAAAAACAAAAAACTGCGGATGCTGGAAATCCAAAACAAAAACAGAATTACCTGGAAAAACTCAGCAGGTCTGGCAGCATCGGCAGAGAAGAAAAGAGTTGACGTTTTGAGTCCTCATGACCCTTCGACTAGGTGATCCAAGGAAGGGGTGAAATATAAGCTGGTTTAAGGTGTGTGTGGTGTGGGGGTGGGGGGGGCGGTGAGGGGTTGGGTGGGAGGAGAGAAGTGGAGGGGGGTGGTGTGGTTGTAGGGACAAACAAGCAGTGATAGGAGCAGATCATCAAAAGATGTCACAGACAAAAGAACAAAAGAACGCAGAGGTGTTGAAGTTGGTGATATTATCTAAACGAATGTGCTTATTAAGAATGGATGGTAGGGCACTCAAGGTATAGCTCTAGTGGGGGTGGGGGGAGCATAAAAGATTTAAAAATATTTAAAAATAATGGAAATAGGTGGGAAAAGAAAAATCTATATAATTTATTGGAAAAAAACAAAAGGAAGGGGGAAGAAACAGAAAGGGGGTGGGGATGGAGGAGGGAGCTCAAGACCTAAGGTTGTTGAATTCAATATTCAGTCTGGAAGGCTGTAAAGTGCCTAGTCGGAAGATGAGGTGCGCTTTCTCCAGTTTGCATTGGGCTTCACTGGAACAATGCAGCAAGCCAAGGACAGACATGTGGGCAAGAGAGCAGGGTGGAGTGTTAAAATGGCAAGCGACAGGGAGTTTTGGGTCATTCTTGTGGACAGACCGCAAGTGTTCTGCAAAGCAGTCGCCCAGTTTACGTTTGGTCTCTCCAATGTAGATGAGACTGCATTGGGAGCAACGATTGCAGTAGACTAAGTTGGGGGAAATGCAAGTGAAATGCTGCTTCACTTGAAAGCAGTGTTTGGGCCCTTGGACAGTGAGGAGAGTGGAAGTGAAGGGGCAGGTGTTACAACTTTAGCGTGGGCATAGAGAGGTGCCATAGGAGGGGGTTGAGTAGGGGGTGATGGAGGAGTGGACCAGGGTCTCCTGGAGGGAACGATCCCTACAGAATACTGACAGTGGGAGGTGAGGGGAAGATGTGTTTGGTGGTGGCATCATGATTCTTCACCATGGACGTTCAATCCCTCTACACCTCCATATCCCACCAGGATGGTCTGTGGGCCCTTAGCTTATTCCTCGAACAGAGGCCCGAACAATCCGCATCCACCACTACTCTCCTCCATCTGGCTGAACTTGTTCTCACACTGAACAATTTCTCCTTGAACTCCTCTCACTTCCTCCAAATAAAAGGTGTGGCTATGGGTACCCGCATGGGCCCCAGCCATGCCTGTCTCTTTATGGGGTACGTGGAACATTCCTTGTCCTAGTCCTACTCCGGCCCCCTCCCACAACTCTTTCTCCGGTACATCGATGATTACTTCGGTGCTGCTTCATGCTCTCGTCGGGACTTGGAAAAATTTATTAATTTTGCTTCCAATCTCCACCCCTCCATCATTTTCATGTGGTCCATCTCTGACACCTCCCTTCCCTTCCTTGACCTCTCTGTCTCAATCTCTGTTGATAGACTGTCCACAAATATCCATTACAAGCCTACCGACTCCCACAGCTACCTCGACTACAGCTCCTCACACCCCGCTTCCTGTAAGGATTCCATCCCATTCTCTCAGTTCCTTCGCCTCCTTCGCATCTGCTCCGATGATGCTACCTTCAAAAACAGTTCCTCTGACATGTCCTCCTTCTTCCTTAACTGAGGTTTTCCACCCACGGTAGTTGACAGGGCCCTCAACAGTGTCCGGCCCATCTCCCGCGCATCCGCCCTCACGCCTTCTCCTCCCTCCCAGAAACATGATAGGGTCCCCCTTGTCCTCACTTATCATCCCACCAGCCTCCGCATTCAAAGGTTCATCCTCCGCCATTTCCGCCAACTCCAACATGATGCCACCACCAAACACATCTTCCCTTCACCCACCCCGTCGGCATTCCATAGGGATCATTCCCTCCGGGACACCTTGGTCCACTCCTCCATCACCCCCTAATCCTCAACCCCCACCTATGGCACCACCCCATGCCCACGCAAAAGATGCAACACCTGCCCCTTCACTTCCTCTCTCCTCACCGTCCAAGGACCCAAACACTCCTTTCAAGTGAAGCAGCATTTCACTTGCATTTCCCCCAACTTAGTCTACTGTGTTCGTTGCTCCCAATGCGGTCCCCTCTACATTGGAGAGACCAAACGTAAACTGGGCGACCGCTTTGCAGAACACCTGTGGTCTGTCCGCAAGAATGACCCAAACCTCCCTGTCGCTTGCCATTTTAATACTCCACCCTGCTCTCTTGCCCACATGACTGTCTTTGGCCTGCTGCATTGTTCCAGTGAAGCCCAACGCAAACTGGAGGAACAGCATCTCATCTTCCGACTAGGCACTTTACTGCCTTCCGGACTGAATATTGAATTCAACAACTTTAGGTCTTGAGCACGCTCCTCCATCCCCACCCCTTTTCTGTTTCTTCCCCCTTCCTTTTGTTTTTTCCAATAAATTATATAGATTTTTCTTTTCCCACCTATTTCCATTATTTTTAAATATTTTTAAATCTTTTATGCTCCCCCCACCCCCACTGGAGCTGTATCTTGAGTGCCCTACCATCCATTTTTAAGTAGCACATTCGTTTAGATAATATCACCAACTTCAACACCTATGTGTTCTTTTGTTCTTTTGTCTGTGACATCTTTTGATGATCTGCTTCTATCACTACTTGTTTGTCCCTACAACCACACCAACCCACTCCACTTCTCTCCCCCCACCCAATCCCACCCCCCACCCCCACACACACCTTAAACCAGCTTATATTTCACCCCTTCCTTGGATTCATCTAGTTCCGCATGGAAACTGAGTAATCCTCTTGGTCCATCCCCCGCTGCCTTGGCTGATCCAATCAAATGTCACATGACCAATTGTTGGCCGTCTGGCGGGCATTAGGCCAAATAGAGATGCAAATGCAGAAGGACCAGTATTCTTATTTCCCAGTTTTTACTGTTGTTCCATTTTAAGGTATGCAAGACCAGTTCGGGCCAGTACTCTTTTTTCCCAGTTTTCGCTGCATTGTTCCTTTCTGGGGAGGGGGAACTCTGCGCCCAATCGGGACTGTAGACTGGGAAATCATGTGGCAGAGGGGATGTGCTGCATATAAAGAGCCAGTCACAGTTTAAATGTCCCTTGCTCTCCGAGTGTCTCCCTATTTTTTTATTGAAGGCCCAATAAAAATGAGGTTAAAAAAGACTGCAGGCGCTGCCTGCAGAATCTGCTGCTCCATTCAGCCATGGCCCTATTGGCAGTGCCTTCACTCCCACTCTTGAGCTACCTCCTTACTGCTGCCCTAAAACTCTCCCTAACTTTTTTCCTGAAAAATGCAGCAGCGATGGAGAATTGCAGATGGCTGGGTCGTTTACAAGATCAATAGCTTGTTAACTAGTCATTTCGAAATGGCGGGCCAGCTGCCGATTTCCCCAACGGCTCACTATCCATAACGTTCGAGACTGGCGCCATGTTGTGGTGTTGCTGACACAATGTCACTACGCTGTGTGACGCGTTTGCACCGTTGGGGACCGGGAGGGGGTGGGGCGGTGGGGGTTGACCTGCCTGATTTGCAGACCTAAAAGCCAGGCCACATGGTAAAACAACAGGCACCTCTGTTGGTTGTCCTTCAGTGTTTGATTTTTAACAAACTCTCGACAGTGAGAATCCCACTTTATAAGGGACATTCCCTCCTGAGTTTGGATACTGATGCTAACTCTCTTTAATTGGGCCCTCATGTTGACAGTTCCGCCTCATAAGGGACAGTGATGGTGCGATGCCAGGAAGGATGTCAGGAAGGATGTTCTGGCCTTGGAGAGGGTCCAGAGGAGGTTCAAGAGAACGATCCCAGGAATGAAAGGCTTAACATATGAGGAACGTTTGAGGACTCTGGGTCTATACTTGATGGAGTTTAGAAGGATGAGGGGGGATCTGATTGAAACTTACAGAATACTGAAAGGCCTGGATAGAGTGGACGTGGGGAAGATGTTTCCATTAGTAGGAGAGACTAGGACCCGAGGGCACAGCCTCAGAGTAAAGGGAAGACCTTTTAGAACAGAGATGAGGAGAAACTTCTTTAGCCAGAGAGTGGTGAATCTATGGAATTCATTGCCACAGAAGGCTGTGGAGGCCAGGTCATTGAGTGTATTTAAGACCGAGATAGATAGGTTCTTGATTGGTAAGGGGATCAAAGGTTACGGGGAGAAGGTGGGAGAATGGGATTGAGAAACTTATCAGCCATGATTGAATGGCGGAGCAGACTCGATGGGCCGAATGGCCTAATTTCTGCACCTATGTCTTATGGTCTTATGCCCCTTTTTGCTTTTCCTTGGTGTTCATCCTAGTGAAGGTTGGAAGCCTTCCTTTCACAAGCTTGTAACATCAACATCAATCAGCCGCAGACCAAGTTCATATACCAAGAAATTAAATCTCCACTTCTCTACCTCTACCTTAAGACTGACTTCTTTGGCCAAGCATTTGGGCACCTACCCTAATATCTCCTACTGTGGCTCGGTGTCAATTTAGTTTGATAATCGCTCCTGTGAAGCTTGTGACATTTCGGTACTTTAAAGGTGACATACAAGTGCAAGTTTTGGTTGTCATTGTTGTACCAGGCTTCAACAAAGCCTAGCTCCAAGCCTAGCATTTTCTTCCTCATATCCCACACCAGCCATTTTGTGATTTCCCTGGGTGAAACTGTCTTGAATCACAGGAGGTTGGTACTGAATTCCATTATTATAATTCTGAACAAGGGAAATGCAGCATCTGGGCAGAGGATTCTGTTGTTCAACAATGCAGCGTTGGAGACCATAGTAACGGAGGTGGACAATCATGGTCCCATGTGAGGACAACAAGCCCTCAAGGCAATTTCTTCACAGGAGTTCAGGGCAGTTGGGGAGGGGTGTTGGAACAATGCTGAATGATGTTTAGTGGCCTCACATGAGTGGTGAATGAATGCATCCTCACTTGACATTGCTTACATCAACCACTCACGGTGTTCAATGCAGCTTACACACCCCTCACTCGCCCAGCTGCACTTCCTGGCACTCAGGTCTCACCTCACATTGACACCTGTACCTCGTTCTCACTCACCTTCCAATGCCACCAGCCTCACACCCACCCCCTGCAGCCCCCACATACGTCCAGCTGTTCAGCTGTTCATCTACGGCACTCAGTTACATTGCAACATAATCACTGGCAACCCTTCCTCTCTCCCTTTCAGGGCAGGGTGAATCATAACAGGAGGAAGCAGCAGATTACTGCCAGGGGACAGACATGGTTTCATCCCCTGAGTCCAATGGAGGATGTGGTTCTCCGCATCATGGGGACGATTTCGGCTAAGCCCTGAGCATATTATTTCACTGAGACTATCCAGGGTGATGGCATATAATTACCTCAAGTCCCTTCTTAATTCTCAACTCACTCTCGTCCTATTATGTGGCACAACGTGCAACCTGCAGTTAACGTGACCAACAAGCCCTTGCTTTCCTCCCCATTCCCTTGCCCTCATTCTAACTCTCCCCTTCTAGATTCAGGCCTTCAAATACCCGAGAAATTCCCCCCGACCACCCACCGCGGCCCCAAAAGAGAGAGCACCACCGCAGCATCATAGAGGAAGCACTGTCACTTGACCTGACATTCGCATCCACCAGCTCAGAGACTGACACAGTGTGGACTATAGAGGCTGATCTCGAGTCTGGATCTGCACACGTCACCATGTATGAGTGGGCTGCAGCCAAGACAGGGGGAAAGAATAGTTTGGGTACCAGCTCACAGGAGGATGGGGTCACAAGCGAGCTCTCCTATAGGGGATTCAGGAAAGATTTTGATAGGGGACCAATAAATGAGGGAAATGCAGGGGAAAGAGTTAAATGTTGAATTAGGAGAGGGCACAAGTAAATGGGTAATTGGGAGAGGGTAACTTAATTGGGGCAGTTATGGGAGGGCATGGGTAATTGGGGATTCAGGTCAAGGCATCAATAAATGAGGTAGTTTGGCTAGTACATTGGGGGATTGGGGTAGTACTGAGGGAGTGCTGCACTGTCGAGGGTCAATACTGAGGCAGTGCTGCACTGTCGGAGGATCAGTACTGAGGGAGTGCTGCACTGTCGGAGGGTCAGTACTGAGGGAGTGCTGCATTGTCGAGGGTCAGTACTGAGGCAGTGCTGCACTGTCAAGGGTCAGTACTGAGGGAGTGCAGCACTGTCGAGGGTCAGTACTGAGGCAGTGCTGCACTGTCGAGGGTCAGTACTGAGGGAGTGCAGCACTGTTGAGGGTCAGTACTGAGGCAGTGCTGCACTGTCGAGGGTCAGTACTGAGGGAGTGCAGCACTGTCGAGGGTCAGTACTGAGGCAGTGCTGCACTGTCGAGGGTCAGTACTGAGGGAGTGCTGCACTGTCGAGGGTCAGTACTGAGGCAGTGCTGCACTGTCGAGGGTCAGTACTGAGGGAGTGCAGCACTGTCGAGGGTCAGTACTGAGGGAATGCTGTGCTGTTGAGAGTCAGTACTGAGAGAGCACTGCATTGTTAGAGGGACAGTACTGAGGGAGTGCTGCACTGTCAGAGGATCTGTACTGGGGGAGTGCTGCACTGTTGAGGGTGAGTACAGAGGGACTGATGCACTGATGGTGAGTCAGTACTCAGGGAATGCTGCACTGTCAAGGGTCAGTCCAGAGGGACTGCCTCACTGTTGGAGGGTCAACACTCAGGGAATGCTGCACTGTAGAGGCTCAGTGCTGAGGGGGTGTTACACTGTTGGAGGGTGAGTACTGAAGGAGTGCTGTACTGTCAGAGGGGCAGTACTGTTTGTATAATTGAATGTGCTGATGCTTAAACAGGCTAAGGAGATGCCTTTAGTGGGTGGCCTTTATTGTTGGAAGGTGGTCAGGGGAATGCTGTGATGGGCCGGATTCATTGGATTTGAGGATGGGGAATTGTCATTCCATGTTGGTCTAAGGAAGCCTGAGAAGGTCAGAACTGGAGGAGTAAGAGGTCTCCAAGAATTGTAGGACCGGAAGAGGTTACAGAGATATGAAGGAATTTGAAGATAAGGTGAGAATTTTAAAATTGAGGCAATAAAACAATCTTTCACAGGTTTCCCCATTCGTCATTTATATACCAGCAATTTGCTTCAGTGAAACCAGGTAAATTTTCACTCCAACACAAAAACATAGTTACCTGGAAAAACTCAGCAGGTCTGGCAGCATCTCCGCCGATGCTGCCAGACCTGCTGAGTTTTTCCGGGTAATTCTGTTTTTGTTTTGGATTTCCAGCATCTGCAGTTTTTTTGTTTTTAAATTTCCACTTGCTGCCACCAGATGGCCACAGAGAGGAAATTTGCAGGTGACCCTCAAGTAAAACTATGAAATACCTTGGGTCTGGGAGTATAAGTCAACATTTGAAGCCTCAAAAAAACCCTTCTAAAAACGGGAGTCGATTTATAGGCCCTGTATAAAAATGTGTCAAGCCACACTGCAAAAGGGAATGTAAATACTTGGACTCATCTCCATTAGGAGGCACTGAAAAACTATGCTTCTCAAGTAGGAAAATGGCAAAGCCAGACTCCAATCTTTTTGGGAGAAGGAACATTTTCGATGTATTATTTGATAAATCCAGTTTGTTCTGCTGCCTTGCAATAGGCATTTGTGTGAAAAAGAAAATAAAATCAATCACTTTCCACTTGTCCAACTGCACCCGGCAAAGGGAATGAGGGATGCACTGAAAATATATTACATTTCCTGGCAAAATTCGATCTTTTTACTCCCTCTCTATTATAATCAACCAATAAAAAAAAATCATCAGAGACCATCGATTTGTATTTGACTAATTGACACATATGCAACTGCATAAAAAAAAACTCATGTTCCTACTTTGATCAATTGAAATCGTGCACGTCCAGTTAGCATAAAAACTATTCATTTATTAATACCAATCAAAGGCTCTTTTTGGAGGTGCACCCAACTCCACTCTCCTCTAAGGTGCTTTTTCTCGTCTATCAGCAAAACCCTGCCTCGGGTTTTGGGGCAAAACAACATCCCTGCGAAATTACAGTCGGTTACGGCAATCCCCAGAGACGATGTGACATAATGTACGCACGGCACCCACACCGGATATTTACAATTCAAATAAAACAGTAAGAAAAGTAACCAGGACGAGAAATTTAGCACAGATTTTGTTGGCAAATTCTGCACATGGTTTCAATAAATGTTTTCTTTTGAAGCTGTAAATCATCTTTCTTCATGTAACAAGGTGATGTTTACCCACGGCCTGACCGTGTTGATATAGCCACACTGCATTTCAACTCTTTTTTAAAAAAATTATGGTTTCGAAACTGGTTTGATCGAGGTAGACCGAGCAGATTTATTAGTGGAAAAGGCGAGGACTTGCATGAACACACACTTTGACACCAAGAACGTGGGATTGTCCTGTACGCCAAGTCAACTTATGCGCTACGATCTATGGTACGTTTTCAGGTATTGATAGCGGTATTTAATGTAGATGATAGGGGTCTCAGCCAATGGCTAGAGAGCCACTGAGAGCCACAGCACCTCTTTTCCAAAAGGCTCACTGCACTAAGTGCCAATCAGGCACTTAACTGGGCAGCGGTGGGGGGGGCGGCGGTGGGGTGGTGGGGATTTCCCTGGGATCAAGGACCCCGGGAGTGCAAGTTCCACCTGCCCAGGGCTGCCAGCCAATCAGACGCCGGTGACTCTTCATTGCTTGGCAGCGCCACTGGGAAGGTGGTGGCTGCTGCTGGTACTTCGCCCACACGTGGCCCAAGATCGCCAAGGGACCCAGGCACAAGCGAGGGGCGGCGAGAGGGAGTGTGAGGGGTGAGGGTCGGGGGGGAAGTTGGGAGATGGTATTGGCGGCAAGGGCAGAGGGTGGCGCTCAGCGAGCCTCTCCTTCCCAATGCCAGCTAGGGACTCTTGATTAGGCACTGAGTGCCTTTGAATGAGGGACCCCCTCACCTCCCCACCAGGAGCCCACAAGCAAACCCCCCTCACCCCCCCCACAGGGTTTGCTTTTCAGACTTCCCACATGACGAGTCCCCCACCCTGAATACCAGTGGTGACAGGATAAGGCTCCTAAGTGGGCATTAATCGTCCATTTGAGGGCTTCAATTGGTGATGGGTTGGGAAGGCTGTCCATGAGTCTTCCTGCCCTGGACTTAGTTGGGGCATTGACGGAGAGGCAGCGAGAATCCACCATTCTCCCACCTAATGAAATGTTCCCCACCACCAAACTTGCCATGGGAGAGGGCGTTAAATCCCACCCCCAGATACATATTCTGACTTTTGGCATTCAGAACAAGAACCCTTTGAGCTAAAATCCATTCAGCCTTGTTCTCAGGCTCAGAAGCCACAATTTGCTATATTCCAGCACCAATTCCCCTCGAGGCAAGCAGCACACAAACTTATTTACTTGATTGCAGCTTTGACCCGAAGTGCACAGCAGGGGTCCCGGCAGTGTGTGCTGATATCACATGGTGCAGCCAGCTTCCTCCTCTTGGAGATCTGAAGAAGAGTCATACCGTCTCGAAATGTTAACACTGCTTCCGTCTCCACAGATGCTGCCAGACCTGGTGAGTTTTTGCAATATTTTACTGTTTTGATTACAGATTTCCAGCATCCGCGGTATTTTGCTTTTACCTTAGTGTAAAACGTGGTTTGTTTGCCAGCTCACCAGTGGGCTGGGCTGGAAGACTAGCTTTGGCTGCAGTGGACTCAGGTGAGGTCTTCAGTGGGGTCACCAACAGGAGAACGAGGGTGAGGATGTGCACCGAGATGCTGGGAGCACTGGCAGGTCTGCCCGACAGCCTTTTGTCACTAAAAAGGAGCACAGAGAAGTCTGGCTGTAACTTGGCCTAGAGCATCACACACAGCTCGGGGCCCATCCCCTCCACCATGGAAGAGCTGGCCAACTCTGTGACAAAACTGCTGAGCATGTTACCCACAGGAATGGCAGTGGCACCATGGAGTATGAACCTGTTGGCCTTTCTCAGGAATTCTCAGGCATTCGTGCTCCCACCACTGTCGCCCTGCCAACGCCCTTGCAATTGCCTGCCAACCAGCCAGACCACTGCTGCCCATGCTGAGGTGGTTCAATTGAAAGCCAAATCGAGGCATTGATTCCTGTGGGTCTCTGCTCCCACTGTCTATGCAACATCTGTCTGGAGGATCTCCTTCCTCCTGCCTCTGGAAGGGTGTGTTCTCTCCTCCTTTCCACCTCCTGCAACTGCGACCTTCAGCCCTGCATCCAAGAGCCTAGGATCCCCTTCTCTGGCCTGCTATATTTTCAATCCTTGTTTCTTCCTTATCCTAATGGGTTTCCCAACTGGTTGGAGGGGTTTCTGGAACCAGGGCCCACCTCAAGAGACACAGGCTGGTTTTTGAGAAATGCAGGCTAGTTTCAGTCAGTACTAGTTTTGCACAAACCTGTGCTGTGACATGTAGTGTGTTAGTTGCTGGGCCCATACGCCAACTATCATGGACATGCGCAGGTGACACAAAGTCTACGCGTTGCTTGCATCACTTTCAACGGTTAATTGAGCCTTAGCGAGCCTTATTGTTTTATTGTTAGCCTGGGGTCTTTCCTTCTGAAGGGGGAGATTCACTTTCAAAAAAATCCCTTTTAAAGAGAACCTATCACCTATCAGATATTTATTCAAGTCAAAGCTTTGACCTATACACCCACTTTAAGAAGAATTTCGCCTATGGACTACTGCTATATGTCAATTAAGCATTGCTTATGGTAAGCAAGGTGATATGCTAGGTTAAAACATTATATCACCGTACACACACACGCTATTATTTTACTGCAAAGCAGGAAGCACACCCCCAAAAAGGCTGCAGGTCCAACTACTGCAGAGACAAGGGGCCGTTAGAGATCATTGCTTGTTGGAGAGCTCCTAAGAATAATGACTAAATAATTTCTGGTAGCTATTTGTTTGTAGCTGGCTCCTATCCAAATTCAGAAGAGTTCATTACGCCCGACCTTCTTTCTAATTTTTCGTATCTTTGCCGGTTAAGACATTTTCAGTTGTGAGGGCACTTTGCAGAACCCAAAAGGGACTGCAGTGCTTTCTTATGTAAACCTCATGCGTGACTCTTAAAAGGTAAAGGTAGAAAATTCAGGTTAGATGTACAATTTTAATTATAATAATGACAAGTTCTCCCTGCTGGTAAATCAGGGGTTGTGCTGTTTTATAAGGAATGTAACTCTGGGCTGGGTTTCCTACCCCACAGCAGCTCACTTGCAGGCAGGAGAGCCCATAAAATGCCATGGATGCTGTACCCACCATCTACCCTACCTGCCCCATCCTGCTGCAATTTTACCAGTGGTGAGGGAGGCACATCTGCCCACGGGGCCCATGAGTGGCTAATTAATAAGGATTGTTGTAATCCTAGCAGTAGCCATCGTTCCCATTGGCGCTGCTGGGATCTGAGAGCTGCTGGCCATTTGATTGGCTGACAGCCCTTGGAGGCAGGACTTCCTGCCCAGATGGGGGTTAGAAGTCCCGCCTTAAACCAAGTAACTCGATCGTTACACCGGTTGCAGGGCGAGCTGAGTTGGGCTCACCTTCTCACCCAGGGGTGCGCAGGGACTCCAGCGTGTCATTATACACTACTTGCTGTGCGTGGTGGTGGTAGAATTGGTTGAAACAGGGCAGCGACGTGAACGCTTCTACCTTGCTTGTTTAAAACCAACAAACACCAACAGCCTATATATCCTGGCGGGTATCGCTCCCCCCGATATAAGAAGAACGAGAGCCAGCAAGAAAGAGTGACTCCATCAAACATCAGATGAGAGGCACCCTCTACTTGGTCATACACCTACACCCAGCCGCCTAAAGTCAAGGAAGAGCTTCATGAACAGTGTTGTTCCATTACGATCAACCGCATCTGAAGCCCACATCGCCTTGTGGAAAGACCGGCTCGCCGTCTCGAACAACCCCCAGCGATGAAAATTCTACTGGATGAAAGCCTTCCCCCAGGAACTAATTGCAACTGGGCAACCTGGAAGTGCCTTAAAAGACTTTGGACTTGGTATAGGTCGTTCAAATGTGTCACTAAGCAAATGGGGATATACAACCAGCCCGACAATTTGTGAATGTGGAACCGAGCCACAAATTATGCAACATCTCCTGCAATGCCTATCACTAGAGGGACCCTGCACTGCTGCATATCTTGCTGAATTCAACAACAAGGCACAAAAATGTCCCCCGTTCTGGCTGGGCCATGTATGGACTGTCCGTGGACACGATAAGAAGAAGCGCCTCATTAATCCAGTCATTTATATCCACGCGTTCTCCTGTTATTAAAGTCTGTAGCTGTTAGTGCTGCTCCTGGGCAGGTTTATCCAGAGGTCAATTAGGAAACTACAGACAACTTGAACCCATTATTTCATACACTTGAAGATGTTCCTTGTTTCCTTATATTTTCTTTGAAGTTTAGGAAAGAAAGAACTCTATTGGTTTGGTAATTTGATGATAATTTCAATTCACCCTTACCTTTCCTTTAGTATCTCCTCCATCATTTTCCTGTTACCTGCTGAACTTGTTTGTCTATTTTTGTCACTGCCTGATTGCTACATGTCTGCACATTCTTAGTCTCAGCATTTAGTTTACATATGATTATTCTGATCCATGTCACACTGTCATGCAGCCTTTGGGCTGCCAATGAGTTTCTTGAATAAAATACCATTGTCATAACTGCATTTATATAGCACCTTGCAATACTCCAGGGTGTTCAAAAATACTTTACACCCATGAAGTGTAGTCACTTGTGGTAATAGCAGGAACATGGCAGCTAATTTACATGCGGCAAGCTCCCACAAACAGCACTGTGACAATGACTAGTTGACCTGTTTTTGTGATGAGAATCGGTGATAATTATTGGCCCCGACACCAGAGAGAACTCTCCTGCTCTCCTTCGAATTAGTATCATGAGGGCACCAGGAGCCTTGGTTTAAAGTCTCACCTGAAAGACGGTACCTCCAACAGTGCAGCATTCGCACTGGGGATGCCAGCGGGATACGCACTCAGGTCTCGACTTGAAAGGGATAACTTTATTACAGAGCTCTTTTAGAAGCTACATGCTTGAACTGATCCATGTCTAGAAAGCTCCACCCTCCCCCGATTACCCGCTAATGACTCATTCATCAAGAACAATCACGTGATCTCTAATAGGTACTGGGAAAGGTTACACCTTCAACCATTACATCAACCATGATCATATTGAATGGCGGAGCAGGCTCTAGTTGTCTACTCCTGCTCCTATTTCTTGTGTTCTTGTGTTCTACAAAGAGCAACCTGGTTAGTCACACTCCCCGGCTCTTTTCCCATATAAATGCATTTTCTTTTTCCTTCAAATATTTATCCAGTTCCCTTTTGAAAGTTACCATTGAATATGTACCCAACACCCTGTCAGGCACAGCATTCTAAATCTCAAATATTTGTACGTTAGGATATTTTTCTTCACATCACATCGGATCCTTTCACCAATCGCCTTGAATCTGTGCCCGCTGGTTACCAACTGTTCAGCAACTACAAACAATTCTTCTTCATTTACTCTATCTGAACCCTTCACAACTTTATATATCTCTGATCTTTCCCTTCACTTCTCCAACTAGAACGTCCACTGCTTCTCCAGGCTAGCCACATAATCCCTGGAACCACTGCTAGTAAAATCTCTACTAGTCCCCTCTCCAAAAGCTTCACAAGGCACATCTGGGGTCAAACTAATGTTTCATAGCGATTTTGCATAACATTTTGGATTTTATACTCAATACCTCTATTCGTAAAGCCCGGGAGCACAAGACTTGAGCATTTGATTGAAACTGCCACTTGGAGGTGCTGTCTTTCATACGAGACATTAGGGGATATTACACCAAAGCCCTGTTCCAGTGAATGAATGATCTTGTTGCGCATAACCTGCATACCTACCCAGCAACAAAACTTCAATGCCTGTAATGTGCTTTAAATATTATGACTGTATGAAGAACAACAGTTTGGATTTTTACAGTGCATTTCATATAGTAAAATGCCCCAAAGCGCTTCAGAGGGGCATTATTAAACAAAAATTGACATCGAGCCACTTGAGGAGACATCAGGACAGGTGAACAAAAGCTCGGTGAAAGAGGTAGTTTTAAGGAGCATCTTAAAATGAAATGGGTGAGTTGGAGACGTTTAGGGAGGGAATTCCAGAGCTCAGGGTTTGTGATGAAGATCGGGAGATACTTGGAGATATGCAGAGATTGTGGTTAGGTTCTGTTGCTGGAGGAGGTTACAGAGAAAGGGAGTTGTAGAATGACAGAGAGATTTAGGGGAGGTGATGGTGTAGTGGTATTGTGACTGGACTAGTAATCCAAACACCCAGGGTAATTCTCTGGGGACCTGGGTTCAAATCCCACCATAGCTGATGGGGGAATTTGAATTTAATGAAAAAAAAACCTGGAATTCAAAGTCTGATGATGACCAATGAAACCATTGTCAATCAGGTTCACTAATGTCCTTTAGGGAAGGAAATCTGCCATCCTTACCTGGTCTGGCCTACATGTGACTCCAGACCCACAGCAATGTGGTTGAGTCTTAAATGCCCTCTGGGCAAGGGCAATTAGGGATGGGCAATAAATGCTGGCCTAGCCAATGAAGCTCACATCCCATGGCTGAATAAAATAAACATTTGAAAGCAAGAATGTGAATATTAAAACGTGAGTCGCCAGAGAAGAAGCCAAAGGCCAGTGAGCACAGGGGTGATGGGTGAATGTGCAGTGGTACAAGTTGGGATGCAGTAGCCTCAACTTTGCAAAGAGTACAAAGGCAAGTTCTTTTTACTATCCCAAGAAAGATCACATCTGAAACAAATGGCTTCATTTCTCTTTTCACCTTCAATGCAATCTCAGCATCGAAACTTTCAGCTGTTGATCCCATCCAATCGTTTCAAGCAAGGGTTAAGCGCAACCTTCCCACACACAGTATGCCCACAGGAAGAGGCATTTATCTTTATTTACAAATGACAATGTTCAGAGCTATTTTTTAATCCGGAAATATTTTGATATCTGCATTAGTCTGCCTCTTTCACTTGCCTCACAGAGGCTGTCAGCAGTCAAGATTCTCCTGGGACCACTTTGCAGATCAGAGCAGTGCTGAACGAAAATTACAGCACTTCTCCTGCCGAGTGACGCTCGCTGTTAGAGCTTATGGCAGAAGTCGTTGGCAATGTTGACTCCGATATATTAGCTTTTGGTTCAGCTGAGGCCGCTCGGGCCTTCCCTTCATCTCGGGACACACTCTCGCAACATTCTAATTGGCTGATGTGACTTTGTGCTTTAAGTTCAGTGTCGGCAAATCATCCATATAATTTTAGCGAGCTGCCAAAGGAGAAGGAACAGGAGTGGAAAGAAATCGATTTCATTGCAGGGAAACATTAGTCAAAGTAACAGTGTAGACACAGCAGATGCGGGGTGTCAAATATGAATGGTACAATACGTGAATATAAGATTATAAAAAGACAAAAGCTGGCCATTTGGTCCTCACACCTTCTCCACCATTCAACAAGACAATGGCTGACCTTCGACCTCAAGATAAGTGGCAGATGGAGTTTAACCCTGAAAAGTATGAGGTGATACACGTTGGAAGGAGGAATTTGACAAGGAAGTATTCAATGAACGGCATGACACTAGGAAGTTCTGAGGCACAAAGGGACTTTGGCGTGTGTGTCCATAGATCTCTGAAGGCGGAGGGGCATGTTAGTGGGGTGGTGAAAAAGGCGTATGGGGCACTTGCCTTTATCAATCAAGGCATAGATTACAAAAGTGGGGATGTCATGTTGGAGTTGTATAGAACCTTGGTGAGGCCACAGCTGGAGTACTGTGTGCAGTTCTAGTCACCACATTATAGGAAGGATGTGATTGCACTGGAGGGGGTGCAGAGGAGATTCACCAGGATATTGCCTGGGATGAAATGTTTAAGTTATGAAGAGAGGATGGATAGACTTAGTTTTTTTTTGTTGGAGCAGAGAAGACTGAGGGGCGACCTGATCGAGGCATACAAGATTATGAGGGGCATGGACCGGGTGGATAGGGAGCAGCTGTTCCCCTTCGTTGAAGGGTCAGTCACAAGGGGACATAAGTTCAAGGTGAGGGGCAGGAGGTTTAGGGGGGATGTGAGGAAAACCCTTTTTACCCAGAGGGTGGTGACGGTCTGGAATGCGCTGCCTGGGAGGGTGGTGGAGGCAGGTTGCCTCACATCCTTTAAAAAGTACCTGGATAAGCACTTGGCACGTCATAACATTCAAGGCTATGGGCCAGGTTCTATAGCTGTGGATGACACAATATATAGGTGTGTTAGATCTGGGCAAGTCAGTCTATGTGATGTCAGACATTGGTATACAGTAGTTGGGGAACCAGATGTGTATTTTTAAAAATTAATTCATGGGATGTGGGCTTCGCTGGCTAAGCCAGCTTTATTGCCCATCCCTAATTGCCCTTGAGAAGTTGGTGGTGAGCTGCCTTCTTGAACCGCTGCAGTCCATGTGGTGTTTTGCATATATTGCAAACTGTGAGCACCATAATGATAGACTCCAGGAGAACGTAGACAGGCTGGTGGAATATGCAGACAAGTGACAGATAAGATTTAATGCAGAGGAGTATGAAGTGTTAGATTTTGGTAGGAAGAATGAGAGGCAATACAAAAGAAAGGATACAATTCTAAAGGGATAGAGGATTAGAGGGACTTGGGAGTTTATGTGCACAAATCATTGAAGATGGCAGAGTAGATTGAGAAAAAGATTAAAAAAACATATGGGGTCTTGGGCTTTATAAATGGAGGCATAGAGCACAAAAGCAAGGAAGTTATGCTGAGCATTTACAAACATCACTTGAAGTATTGTATCCAGTTGTGGGCAGCATATTTTAAGAAGGATGTGAAGGCATTGGAGAGGGTGCAAAAAATTTGAGGGAACTGTTCCAGGGATGAGGAAATTCAGTTGGGTGGATAGTTTGGCAAAGAAGAGAAGGCTAAGAGGGGATTTTATGGAGGTGTTCAAACTCATCGGCGATCTGGACAGAGTGAAATGGGAGGGTTGGGACCCACCGGACACTGAATTAAGATGATCCAGCAGAAAAACCAGCGAAGACATGAGGAAACGCTTCTTATGCCGCGAGTTGTTGGAATCTGGAATGGACTGCCTGAGAGCGTAGTGGAGGAAGAGCCAATCGTGGCTTTCAAGAGAGAACTGGATAATCCTCTCAAGAGAAAACACTTGCGGGGTTACGGTGCGAAGTCGGGAATGGGATTAGCTGAGTTGTTCCTGCCGTGAGCCAACACGATGGGCCAAATGGCCTTCTTCTGTGTTGCAACCCAATTGTGCCGTCTACGTAGAGCGTCAGGTGTTTATCTGCAGCATTTTGGGAAGGAGGTGTGGCTTGCACAGCGCACAAAGGTGCTAGACTTTGACATGTAGTCTTTGGGAGTGTCAGTGAATGAAGAGGACAGGTGCGGGTAACACAATACAGGGGGGCTCGCTCGATGCAGTTGAGACAGGGTGGTTGCTGCGGTAAGAAGAAGGTATTGTTAGGCTTTCTTCCCGCTTCCTGCACCCTTTTCATCCTTTCCCGTCCCACAGGTGTTGGGGATAGCACTCACATGTGAGGCACCCTTCAGCACCTCGACTGAGTGGGCAACACTGCCACAAAGGCCTCGAAGTAAGAAAAGAAAATAATAATAAAGGTAAATAATACGTTGGTTTACAGGCACTGTCCAAACATGAAACTATCAGATGCGAGTGCTATGTTTAGTAGGCCAGACACGTGTACACAGATGAGGTTAATAAAAATGCGACATAGGGAGAAATGATGGAAAATGGAATAAATTATTGTCAATATCACTCATGTATTTTGATATATGAACTTAGGCGAAAAAAAAAGACAAAATTAACATCATAAATTACAAAAATGTTTTTCCAGCAAAAGGTAAAATGGATTAAATATCATTAAAGGCTGACGCAGATTTTAGTTGTCATCCGTGAATTGAAAGTTTCATTTTTTTTTGATCAGGAGGCAATATTTATTTCATAGGCTTCTAATTTCCATAGTGAAAGTGCTTCATTGATGAAATCAGGTGGGTGTTTTGGCTCTCTCATGGTCGGCCTCCATCAAAATAGTGCCTGCTCCGTCAACACTGTTGCCTGGGCAGTGACTTGATGGCCTTCATTCTGAGACCATTAGCCCCAGGCTGAGGGATGCAGATTTGGCCATGTAGGGTGCCATCTGGCACACTTACAAAAATAATCCAGGGTTAGGACTATTTCTGGGAGGTGACCAATTTCTGGGAGTCTGCCGTCAACTACGGAAGGCAGGGTCCTGGAGCTGCAGGCCTGACAGAGTTCAGCACTGCCCCACTGCACGATGGGGGCCTCGAGCTCAAAGCGTCCTCTTCAGAGGTTAGAATTTTTTGAAAGGAAACTTTGGCTTCAGTTGCCAGGCCATCTTTGGGGACCCCTCCGCAGGACGGTCAGTAGTTGCAGCTGTGGCCCTGCTCTGGTGGAGATGGGGGGCAGTGGGCGGTGGAGGGGGGGGGGGGGGGGGGGGGGGGGGGGGGGGGGGTGTCGGGGGGTGGGGGGTGGGGGGGGGGGGTGGGTGCGGGGTGGTGGGTCAGGGAGTATGCAAGCATTCCCAGGCCAGCCACCGGCAAACTGCCTCCAGGGACCTGCTGGGCTTAGGCCTCTGCGGGAGGCCCATCCACTGATGGGAAGGTCCCAGCGGCAACCCCACACAGCCCAGAATTGAGCAATTCATTCTGCAAATTGCCTATCGGCTCTGGCTTCTGCCTTTCCACCCACCTCCAGGAACATCACCCTCCACCCCCCCACCCAGTGTGACCTGCCAACCTCCTGGAGGCAGGAATGCATCGGCCTACTGACTCGACACCGAGTTTTTTAACGTTTCTTCCGACGCCAGCTTCAAGCCCAGCCCCATGGAGCTGGGAAGAGGGAAGCGCCCCAGTAGGCAGGTGTCTCACTGCACTTTGCTTTGACACTTGTGTGCGAGGTATTTTGCAGCTTATTATCTAAACTGGTTTACAGAAGGAAGGAAAGAAACAACTTGCATTTATATAGTGCCTGTCACCTCCTCAGGATGTCCAAAGTGCTACTCAGTCAAGAAATCATTTTGACATGTGATCTTAGCTGGTGGTAAATGCTGTAGCCCATTTGAACACAGCATGCTCCCACAAAAGAAAAATGGTCAGTTTGGCTATATCAGTTGGGGTCAAGTTTAGGCAGGATAGGAGGAGAACCCCCCATTCTATGTGTTTTTTTCTGCACCTGTCTAAACAACAGTAGCAACTTACATTTGTAAAGCACCTTTAATGTAGTAAAATGAGCCAAGGTACTTCACAGGAACATTATCAGACAAAATTTCACATCAGATCACATAAGGAGATGTTAAGACAACTAACCAAATGTTCGGTTAAAATAGTTGATTTTAAGGAGAGAGACAGGGAGGAAGAAAAGATTAAGGAGGGAGTTCCAGAGCTTAGGGCCTAGATGACTGAAGGCATGGTTGAGCATCTTAAAGGAGGAGAGAGCGTTGGCGGGGTGGAGAGGTTTAGGGATGGAATACCAGAGCTTAGAGCCTCGGCACATGAAGACACGTCAAGGCCTCAGTTGAATGTTTCATCCAATAGGTCGCCTCCAAAAAGGCATGAGAAAGAAAATACCCTACATTTACTTAACAACGTTCACAACTTTTAGGAAATCCCAAGGTATTTTACAGAAAGGGTAGTCGAAAAACGTAGCTTCAAGTCTCCACTCCAGAAACTTAAGCACATTGTTACGGACAGGAGAGAG
The DNA here is from genome assembly GCF_017639515.1 of Carcharodon carcharias. Taxonomy (NCBI): domain Eukaryota; kingdom Metazoa; phylum Chordata; class Chondrichthyes; order Lamniformes; family Lamnidae; genus Carcharodon; species Carcharodon carcharias. The sequence continues at coordinate 184,167,833 of NC_054473.1, forward strand.
AAGCAAACTGAACTTCCCTACCCTCTCACTGTCTGTCCATAAGCAGAGGTGTTTATAATCACTTTAAAACTAGACTGTGCCGTGTTTCATCAAACCCTCAGTTTGTGTGGTCCAACTGTATAAGTAACTCGCAGCAAATTCTCTTTATGATTAGTTCAGAAGGTTAGTTTATTCACACATTCAAACCTGGGGGAGATGTTCGCTACTTCACACACACACACACACACACACAAACACACAGTGTAAGAGGCAATAGGAAAGAGGGAGTTTTACAGCTACAGATGACAACAGTAAAAGAATGACAGAAATGAATATTAGTTTATGTGATTTCCCGAGTCCAGAAAGTCAAAATCCAGAGGGAGATTCCTTCATGGAGAGGCTCCAATTCAGGTGGTTTCATGGCTGAGGACAATAGCACCAATTCCTTTCAGGTAGAGGGCAGTGCAGCAAGATGAGATTGATAATCAGGGGCTTGTTCTGCTTGACAGGCCTTGGACAGTGGCTTCTTGATGAACAGGTTTCAAGGAGCTGAGATTTGTTGCCGGCTGCTTGGTCAGCTGGAAGCCCTGTCATCCTTTTCATGTTGAATGTAAGTCAGGAGACTGCCTAGTTCTCAGTTCTCAACTGTTTATAGAAATTTCAAAGTGTTCACTTAAATCATGTGACCTCCTTTCTCAACAATGATTTCAAAAGGGATGTTCATCTGGTGTCTGGATCTGGCTTTTGTTTTATGGCTTACAATGTCCCAGTCATTGGTCTCTGGATAAGTCACCACCCATATTGATGACCCTGTTTTGGGTAGTCATTGTCTTGATGGACCCTTTGGCGCAGTTAGAGAGGTAAGCTTATAAAGATGTAAATGACTTCCATTTCCCTTCAATGGTTCCTTCTTGAAATTGACCTTGGCAGTCCTAGGAGTGGGGATAATGCATTTTGATGTCTGCAGTCCCCTGGTTTCTTGATTATAATGTGCTCTTACAAGGTGGCATGACATTCCACAAGGATGAGAGTAGAATACTGTTGTCCTTGTAACTGCTGTTAGAAATTTCCAGAACAGATGGCCAATCTTATGAGTCATGTGATCTGTAACAGCCATCTCAAGTCCATTTCAAAGTAAGCAAAAAAGAATAATGTCTGAGGTAAAACAAAAACAAAAATACCTGGAAAAACTCAGCAGGTTTGGCAGCATCTGCAGAAAGGAACACAGTTAATGTTTCGAGTCCGAATGACCCTTCAACAGAACTGTTGAAGGGTCATTCGGACTCGAAACGTTAACTATATTTCTCTCCGCAGATGCTGCCAGACCTGCTGAGTTTTTCCAGGTATTTTTGTTTTTGTTTTGGATTTCCAGCATCCACAGTTTTTTGCTTTTATCTTAATGTCTGACGTACATAGTTTTTGATTTTTTTCATGTCTTATTGACACGTCAACATGATACAGGCTGTCACTCCAGTGCAGTATTGAGGGAGAGGGAGTGCAGATAAACTGAAGGCCTGCCTGCCCTCTCAGGTGGTTGTAAAAGATCTCACAGCAGTCTTTCGGAAGGAGCTGCTCCCAGTGTTCCCTTGACAAATATCACTAAAAACAGATAATTTTATAATTTATCACATTGCTGTGGTGGGACCTCACTGTACATAAACTGGCCATCTCATTTCTTACATCACATCAGTAATTGCATTTCAAAGTGTTTCATGAGATGTAAACAAAAAAAAAATCTATATTTTATTTGTATTTATATGGCACTTTCCATAACCTCAACCAATGATGTACTCTTGAACTGTTGTCACCGTTTTAATGTAGGAAGTATTTTTATCATCTATGGATCATGAAAGGTGCTATATAAGTGCAAGTATTTTTTGAACATAAATAGGATTGGTTGCCTGGGCTACAACTAGACTTAACGTTGAACAAGGCTACTGTATAGAAAGGTTTGCACTTATATAATGAGCACCTATCAGGGCCATAAGATGTTCCAAAATGCTTTAGAGCCAATCAAGTACTTTGTAGTGTAGTTACTGTTGTAACATGTTGCCTGCATTCCATGCTAATGTAAAGGTGCTTGACAGGGCAAGGGTTAATGTGGAACTGGAGAATAGCTCTACCTACAGTTCAATGCGTGGAGTCACATGATAATGGACTGAGGAAACAGTCTTGGAAGGACACTTTGGAACCAGCCTGCATGGAGACAACAGCTCCATGCATGACCATACCTTGAATTTGTAAATAATTAAAGACCAACAATGAATGTTTCATGTTTAAATATACAAGTCTCAAGATCTCACCACTGAGAGATTTAAAGAACGCATATTACAACATGGTGGCAGCGGTAGGACCTTCTACAAGATATCACATCAGAGAATATCCCATAATTTGACTGGTGATCTACAGTGATATGCAAGGTGGCAGATAAATGCATAAACAGCATCTCAAGTATGAAAAACTAAAAAGAGCTGAAGCCAAGGTAGAGAGATAAACACCTGAGAAGAAAGCTTGAAGAAAAAGTTGAAGAACTTTTACTCCAATCTTGGAAGTTGAGGCACGTGGCAGTTTATTGTGAGAGGCCCGAGTGACACAGAATTAAAGAACCTGGTCAAAGATGGGTGAGCAAAAATATAAAAAATTGCAAGACCTGAATTGGCACAGAGTCAAATAACCTGATCAGTCCACAACACGATGAGCAAAAGTACAAAGTTTGTACTTTTATTATAGAATAGCTGGTGGTCCCAGAGCTCAGCATCCAGAGGCCAACTCTCCCAGAGAGAGAGGGCAACACCGCCAAGGACAAGAGGCCCCAGAGAGAAAGAAAAGCGCAAGTAACCAGAAGAAGAAAGAGCATTGGACATCTGAGAACAATTGAGCTGAATGAAATGAATCATAAGCTTAAATAACAAATTGAAAATAAAACAGCAAGGAAATGTTTGGCTGCGATTGCGAAAGAAGTGGAAATGAGGGTTCCATTTGTGAAACATATCTGTCCAGCCAGAACATGGCGGACACCACGGGAAAAGAAAACTTCTAGGAATGAACTTCCCTGCAGGAGGAACAGGACAAATCCAAGTATCTGAAAAAAGCAGACAGATTGTTAATAAAGAGAAACATAACTCAAAGGAGTGCAAAAAAGCAAATCAAATGGAGATGACCAAGTACCAGAAACACAGAGTACTACCACCATTCTTCCAAACATGACAGACCGAAATGTGGAAGAACTGTCAAGCCTCAAGATGGTCTGAATTTATAAAGTGAGATGGTGGAGCAGGGATAGCAAGTGGAGATTGTATTACAGGCAGTTATGGGCCAGGCAGTAATGTGCCATTGGAAAGGAAAGTTTTCTTTGGAGAGGAAAGGGGAAAGCTGTAGCATGTGCCGGCAAGCCATGGTAATGTAAAGGTGCTTGGCAGAGCAAGGGTTAATGTGGGACTGGGGAAGAGCCCACCCGCAGTATGATGCATAGAGTCACATGGTAATGGACTGAGAGAACAGTCTAGCAAGGACACTCTGGAACCAGCCTGCATGGAGACAACAGCTCCATGCATGACCATACCTTGGATCTGTAAATAGTTAAAGGCTAACAATAAAAGGTTCGTCTTTAAATATAAAAGTCTTAACACTCCATCAGTGAGACACCTAAAGAACACATATTACAACAGTTGCTATTATAATATAGGAAAAGTAGCAGCTGATTTATGTACAATCCCCTACAAACAGCAATGTGATAATTACCAGATAATCTGTAATATTGAATGATAGGTATGGACCCAGGCACTGGAGATAACTCCCCTGCTCTTCTTGGAAATAGTGTGATGGTTTTTTTTTACATCTACTTGTGAAAGTGGCGGGCCCCACTTAAATGCCTCATCACATACTCCAACAATGCAGTACTTCCTCAGTAGTGCACTGGAGTGTCAGCCTTGCTTTTGTGCAAGCTCTGGATTGAAACTTGAGCACACAATATTCGGACTCAGAAGGGAGGAGGGCCATCCAGAAAGCAACAGTTAACAATGGCATCCTTGGGATGCAAGGAGGGATTTTTTTCTAACCTCCAACACTAACATTCCAGAAAATTTTTGCATGTCTAGGTGTGCACACACACTTACGTACACACACACACACACACAGACACACACACATGCACACACTCACAATCACATGCACGCGCACACACACAAATGCACACACAAACACACACATACACAGACACACACGTACACATACTCGCAATCATACACACACTCACAAATACATTTACACAGACACATGCATGTACGCACGTGCACGCGCACACACACACACACACGCACATACACCAGCTGCAGCTCACTGGGTATGCTCACTTCTGAACAAAAAAGTTGTTTGTTCAAGTTCTACTCCAGAGAATATAAAAACCCCTACCAACATTCCAGGGCAGAGCTGAAGGAGTGCTGCACTGCCAGAGGCGCCATCTTTTGGAGATGTTAAACTGAGGCTTTGTCTGTTTTTCTGGCTGGACATAGAGGAATCCATGGCCCTAATTTCAAAGAAGAGAAGCTTCTCCGGGAGAAATGTTTCACGACCCAGCCAATATTCATTCCCCCATTAACATCACGGAAACAGATTTTCTTGTAAGAATAGCACTGCTACTTTTGGGATTGCGGTGCACCAATTGGCTGTTGTGTTACCTATGTTGCAACAGTGGCTACATTTTAAAAGTGTTTCATTGGCTGTAGAGCATTTTTGGATGTTCCACGGTCATGAACGATGCTGTCTAAATGTACGTTTTTCTTTCGTAACATCTTGATCTCACAATACCTAATATAATGCGGTTGTAGGATGTGGGTCATGTGACCAGCTCTCAGGCCTAGCCTTGATCCAGTGAGTGTTGGCCAGGTTTATTTGAAGATCGGGAGGGAAAGTAACATTACCTCAAGCAGCTTATGCACAGTCTCTGGTGGATGATTAGTAGTAGCACTGGCAGAAATCTCAGTAAGGATTAACTGCCCACTGTCTGCATGTAGGAGTTAATGACTGATGCTGCGATATAGGTAAAAAAAAACGAGGAAAATAAAAACATAGCTAGGACTTTCAAAATGAGTCCATTAAGGTCCTGCATAGTAGACCAATAACTAACGTCTGAGCATGCACAGCAAGGGATAAGTGGTAAAATGGATAGCAAGATGGTTAAAAAAACAGAGTAAGGGTAAAAGGCATTTTCTCTGTGTGGCAGGAATAGGAATGTGCTGTTTCATAGGGATTGGTGTCAGAACCATGGTTTTTCACCGTTGACAGAAAAGATTTTATCTTGGGAATGGGAAAAGCAGTTTCAAAACTTTTCCATGATGCTTAAAATGGGAGAGATGGTTAATATTGAGGAGAACAGAAACAAAATACAAAAAGACATTCGTAAACCTGTGGGTTGGATGTGTAAATGGCGATGGAATTTCAATATGGTTAAGTGTTATGGTCAGGAGGGAGACAGGCAAACTGTACTTGTTTCCTTTCACCACCTGTCCGTAAGCAGAAGGTATTTTGAATTAATTTAAAAGTATGTGCTGGTGTGTTTTCCCAAATCCTCGGTATGTGGCATCCAATTTATTAATAACCCACAGAAAACTTGCGCTATGATTAATTCAGAAGGTTAGTTTATTCCACATTCAAAACCTGGGGGAGCAGTGTTTGCAACCCCCCACTCCACTACACATGCACAGTAAAGGGGGAATAGAAAAAAAGAGTTTTACAACAATGGGTAGTAACAGCACAAGAACCACAGAAATGGGTATTAGCTCACGGGGTTTCCAGAGTCCAAATTTAGAGTCAAATGAGGAAGTCTTTCATGTAGGAACTCATGTTTAGCTGGCTGATGACCAGAGTTGTCGTGCTCACTTTACAGTAGGTGCTGATACCGCAGATGAAGTTGCTATATAGAGACTGGGTCGGTTCTGCAGGTGATGGTAGGTAGTCCTTCAGCAGAGGCAGGCTTGGAGAGCAGGCTGTTGTTCTGCCTAGAGTTCTGCTTCTTGGTGGGGTTCACCAGTTGGATGTTAAAAAACAGACTGCCTGTGAGGCCAAAAGATATAATGTTAAAACTGTCCAAAATGCCAGAAACTTGGGGATGTGACATGGCCCATTAATGGTTAATTACAGTTTCACAATCAGTTTCTGTGCTTCTGGCCAGAATGCAACGTTCCTCTTTAGGAGAGAGATGAGGTGGTTAATAACATCTCTTCTGAAATAATGAGTCTTGATCTCTGTCTTTTACAATAGCTGAGCATTGGGGAGCCAGTTCTTTTGTTGATTACACAAGGTCAGTACAATGAGGTGTGAGATTCCACTGGCTGAGAGAGAAATTATTTTGTTCTTATAACTCCTGGTGGTAGCTACCAGAATAAAGGTGGGGGGGGGGGGGGGGGGGTTGCAATCGTGTGGTCATGTGACTTGTAGCAACCATTTATTTTTGGTTCAGCAGAAAGTCCATTTTTTTAAGCATGGCAAAAGAATAAAGCTTTGGGTGTCTTTTCATGTCACATGGAACCCAACGTAAGGAGGAGGTCGCGAATTTTTGTGGAAGAAATAAAGGAAAAGAAGAGTCTATTTGGGGTAGAAGAGCAAAGGAGTCTAGCAATACGGATTAAAAGTAGCAATGCAATTGACAAAGTAATAAAAAATGCTAGAAAAGTGCCCGGTTCTAGACAAATAAGATTAAAAAGCAGAACAGTTATGGTAAATTTGCACAGAACCACACTTTATATACCGTGCACAGTTCCGGTCACCATATTGCATAGATATAATGACACTGGATATGGTGCAGGAAAGATTTGCAAGGAGGCTACCAGAAATTAGGAATTATGACCATCAGGGAAGACTGAATTGGCTGGAGATCATTTTGCTCAACAAGGGAAGTGTAATCTAATGGATTTTTAAAAAAAGTTCTGGAGAGGTTTGGTAGGATGGATCGAAAAATGTTCCCACTTTTCGGGGAATCTGTAAAATATGCGGAGCCTTTCATGACCTTAGGATGCCCCAAAGAGCTTTACAGTCAATGAAATACTAATGAAGCATAGTCATTGTTGCAATGTCAGCAGAAATGGTCAACAATGTGCGCACAGTAAGATCCCACAAATAGGAATGAGATCATTGACCAATTGATCAGTTGTTGGATGAAGGCAACAACACTTTCAAAGACTTTGGAGAGAAGGAGACTAGAGATGAGGTGATTGTTTGCAAAGATGGATGGATCAGGGGTGATTTTATTTTGTGGAGGGGGTGCTGAACATCAGTGCAGTTAGTGATGGAGAGCAGCATTTGGAGAAGAAAATTGGGAATTTCCCAATTTCTCCCTAAGCCAACATTTGGAAATGTAGACTGAGGATGATCACCACAAGAATGTAAGAAGGAGACTGGCAGCTGATCAAAATTTAACATGATGAAGGGGTTTGATAGAGTCAATGTAGAAAAGATGCTTCCACTTCAAGGGTCTCAGTGAAGGAGGTGAAGGGGAGAGGTGGTGGAAGGCAGGTTCAGGATAGGATAAGGGAAGAGTTAAGAGAGGAGGGGAGGAATGACCATTGGGGGCCGTTGCCTCTAAATGGCCCAAGGGACCCACAAAAGAGGTTCCTGCACCACCCCACGGACCACCAGCCCCCAGACACTACCCCCCCCCCCACCCCTCCGACCCCACCACCTTGCCCAACACCAACCCATGCAGGTCAAGTTGCTAGGATTCCCACATGCCATGGGCCTCCGCTCAGCATGGATAAAATACCAAAGGGGACAGGATGATGACCTCAAGTGACCATTAGTCGTTCATCTAAGGGCTTCAATAGGCCCAGGGCGGGCAGGCTGTCCCTTGTCTCACCCAGACCCCAAAATGTCATACTGGTCGGGGGTGAGTGGGTACGCAATGGGAAGGCCACCAGTTGGATTTTATATAATCCCGCCCCCGCCTTCAAACTGACCACCCAGCCTATAGATTCAGCAAGAGTGAGACATAATCTAAAAATGAGAGTTGGGGCATTTCAGACAGGAATCAGGAAGCACTTTACCACTCATAGGGCAGGGGATATCTGGAACTCACTCCATGACTGTGGATACTGGAGGTAAGTTAGATCTTTCAGAACTGAGGCTGATGGATTTTTGTTTGGTCAGGGTAGCAAGGAATACGGTTCAAAGACAGATACGTGGAATTAGGTTGCAGATCAGCCATGATCACTGAAAGAACAAGGGGCCACATCTGGAATACTGTGTGTAGTTTTGATCTTAAGAAAGGATATATTTGCATTGGAGGTGGTACAGTGAAGTTCGCTAAATTGTCCTGGGAGAGGGGGTTGTCTAATGATGAGAGCCTGAGTCTGGACTTTAGAAGAATGAGAGGCGATCCCATTGAAACCTACATAGTTCTGAAAGGTCTTGATAGGGTGGATTCTGAGAGATTGTTTCCAATGGTCGGGGAATCTAAAACACAGGGGTCACAGTCTTAGAATAAAGGACCGGTCATTTAGGACTGAGGAGAGGAGAAACTCCTTTCCTCAAAGAATTGTGAATCTTTGGAGTTCTGTACCCCATGGGTTGTGGATGCTCCGTTGTTGAATACACTCAAGGCTGGAACACATGGACTTTTGGTCTTTCAAGGAATTAAGGGATATGGGGAACATGCGGGAATGTGGAGTTGAAGCCCAAGATCAGCCATGAGCATACTGAATGGTGGAACAGGCTGGATGTGCTGCATGGTCTACTCCTGCACCTATTTCTTGTGTTCTTCTGTCTTCTCCCTGCTGTGAAAATGTTTGTGGGTTAGAGTGGTGGGAGGAGAGGGATGAGGTGGCCCCTCTTAGTCGCTGCATGTTGACATTGCAAATCCTGAGGATTATTAGGAACTACCTGAGATTCATTAATATTTAACCAGTTTTCAGGCCTGGCTTAGCTGAGTGCAGAAAGGAAACACAGGGTCTCTTTCTGACCTTCCGCAGTCTGTGGCCAGCTCTCTTTGTCGGAATAAATCTGGTGTTGGACTGGCAGGTTGAACTTTAACGACATTTGACAACACTGTTCATTGATTAAATAAATGACATCTGCAGAGCACAATTTCACGATGGTGCATGGAGCTGGACCAGAAATAGATAGAAAATCACGTCAAAGACCCTGCTGCTCGCATGCAAACACAAAAAGGTTGGGCAATTCTGTTTCTGTTCTGAAAGAGTGAAACTCTCCTTGCCGCTTGCCTGACACCATCGCAATGCAATAAACAGCACTGCCTTTGAGGAGCATTACAAAATATTTACAACACCAAAACAGGACATCAGCCCAAACAACAAAAGAAGCTTGCATTTATATAGCACCGTTAAAATAATAGGATTATAAGGCAAAGTTCGACACCAAACCACATGGATATCTTTCAGCTGACCAAAAGCCTGGTCAAGGAGGTAGGTTTTGAAGGGGCTTCTTAAAGGAGGAGAGAGGCAGGAAAGTTTAAGCAGATCTTATAGCCCTTGATAGCTGAAGGCATGGGACCGATTTTTCCCAAAGTTGCACTAAGTGCGGTAGCGGGCGGGTAAAATAACGCTTTACCGGCCGGCTGCGAGGGTGGGTTTTCACACCGTATCATCCCAAACCAGCCTCGTTATTTATGCACTCCCAGGAAACATGCCGTTTCCATGGCAAGCGGGCTTTCATTCGCTTGCTGGCCATCTTGCCGCTGCCCCATCACGCTGGCCGCCATGTTTAAAGTCCAGCCACAAGCACAGAGCTCATTGCTTCCAGGTCACCACTGCTGCATGGAAGGCATGGCCAGCAAAGGGAAAAAGACCGCAGCCTCCCCCAATTCAACGGCGGATCTCTCGAGCGACTGCAGGATGTTGTGGACGCTCGCCGGGATGCCCTGTACCCTCACTCTGGCCACAGGATGGGCAGCAATGTGACCAATCCAGCTTGACAGGTGGTGGCAGCGGTGGTCAGTGCCAACACCCTTCAGGAAAGGACAACCACCCAGTGCCACAACCCCATCACACACCCACAGGGCCCTCACTCACTGCCAGTTCAAGGGACATCACCATTCACTCTCTCACACTCACCATCACTGTCCTCACCCCATCCATAGACCACTCATCACCCACATAGGTCAGGCATAATTATCTTCTGGCCCGGCAAGCATCCTACATACACTTTCTCCATATCTATCCATGCAGGACAAGCTGGCGCACAACAAGAGGGAGAGGTCGTAGACTGATGGAGGAATGTCTGAAATCAAGGTCCTCGTGGACTTTGAAAACAGAGCCATCCAGCTGGCCGGCCACGATCTGGACCGGTCCTGTGCTGACATTGAGGTCGGCGCTGCTCTACCAAGTGAGGGTCCAGTAATGCAACATCCACCAACCGTGCTGTGAGTGATGTTTCCTCTTTCACAGGCCACTGCCATGCACTAATTATCTCCCCTTGCCTTCGCCAGACTCTGCCAAACAGCCGACAGAGTCCATGACCCAGGGCCTCCAAACAAGACCCGAAGAAACCTCTAAAGAGGAATCTGGTGGCACCCTCTTTGAAGTCCCGTCACAGCACTCGGCCACACCCTCCACCAGCGCAGAGACACACAGCTCCGTGGGACCTAGCTTTAGAGTAGCCCCGGGATCACAATCTGGTGAGCACATCGCACTGTCTGATCCACAGCAGAGGCAGAGGCAGGTCCCCGGCACTCAGGGGACTGCTGGAGGCCAGAATGTTGCTGAGTCCGAGTCAGATGACGAGCCTCTGGAGTTGGTCATGTCGCAGTTACTCGAGCTGCAAAGGCAGGATAGGGAACATTAGGAAGGGATGTCCGCTGCACGCCTCAGATTGCATGGCACGATAGAGGAGTCCATTCACTTTCAGGCTGAGGTGATAACACTGGCGTGCCAATGCAGCGAAGTCAATACTGGTAGGGTGGCAGCCGCCATGGAGACCTTGGTACAGAACGTCGCTCCTGCACTGCTGCGTGGGCTCAACTCCATCGCCGATGCCATAGTTGGCTTCCAACAGTGTGTACGTGAGAGGGGCGCCGGGCAGTTTGATCTCATTCCAGCTACCCCTGCGCCTCTAGGAGTCAGCCTGGGGCCCCCCGGGCACACATCGGGAGGAGGATCAGCAGGTGCACACTCCAAAGCCGTCCGTTCCGGTGACTCCGAGGGTGCCTGGCCCACCCAACTCCCCTCTTCCTGTGACCTCAGCAGCTCCAGCTCCACAGGCCGAGGAGGGAGCCACTGCCACACAGCAGGACCCCGAAAGCAGGCCGGGGCCCTCCAGGTCTCGGCCCTCCAGAGGACGCCCGCCTAGGTCATCACAGACAGGGCGTCAAAGTCAGCAGGCTGCCCCCACCTCCACTGTGGATGTCCAGGGAGCAAAAGGACGGAGCAGCAGGGTTAGGACGGTTAAGGAGAACTGGTTGCACAGCCTGGGCATTGGTGTTAATCACAAAGTAAAGGCAGGTGTCTCAGTCCAGGGCCTCTTCCCTGTGTCTGTGCAACCTTCAGACCAAAGTGATGGTCCGGCCTCACACTCCCTGGAAACATTACTGACGCCTGCATCTCGGCAATGCTTGTCATAACAAAACAAAGACATGGGGAAGAATTTTCCCCCTGTCTGGGGGGACATGGGGGATCGGGCGCGAGTAGGCGCGCTTCTGATTGGCGCCCCTGATTGGGGCACGCCATCATTTTCAGTGGGCAGGCTAATTAAGGCCGGTCCAGCGCTGTGCGCTCTCTGTGCGGGCGGGTTGGGGGGGGGGAATTCCCTCAGCCGGAGTGCGCTCTTTCCTCCATGCACACGAAAGAGCGCACTGATCTCCCTGAGGCTAAGTGCTGCCTCAGGGAGATCGGCTCAGAATTAAAACTTTGAAGGTAAATGCTTAAAAAATTTCCCTGACATGTCCCCTCATGGGACACTGTCACCTGAGTTGGGACATGTCCATCACTTTAACCCAAACCTTTACTGAACATTTAAAAACCCTCATGAAACCTCATCCCACCCGTGGATGAGATTTCACGCTTTCTCTTAACCCCGCCAGGGCTCCTGGCCTCCCCGCTAACCCTAAGGTTGGGGCAGCCCTGTCAATAACCTAAGTTGTTTCAATAATGGCCTCAATAGGCCGTTGACAGGTTAGCAGGCGTACAGCTGACTGGACTGCGCTCCCGCCGAACTGACAATGGAAGTGACCCGGGGTGACGTTGGGAGTTCCGCCCTATCATCCCGCGTCATTCTACACATCGGTGAGCGGGGTGGGGGCGGGGCCCGCTCACCGACCTGTGGATCCTGGGGATGGATGCAGATTTCAGTGCCGGGTGACCTGAGGCAGTGCTAGGTTTGGGCAATGCTGCAGAGATGGAATTAAGCAGCCTCAGTGATTCCCATGCAATGTTTATACTCCACAGGAAAAATTCCCCATTCCATTTCAACTAACCTCAACAACATATCTTTCTATTCTTTTCTCCCTTGTGTGTTTATCTAGCTACCCCTTAAAGGCAACTATTCTCTTCTCTTCAACAATTCCCTGTGGTAGTGAGTTTCACATTTTAACCACTGCCTGGGTAAAGAAATGTCTCTTCAATTCCTTACTCAATTCCCTATTGGATTTATTCATGTTTATCTTTATTTTTAGGCCACTAGTTCTGATCTCACCTGCAAATGGAAACATCTTGTGCATGTTTACCCTATCAAACCGTTTCATCAGGTTAAAGACCTCTATCAAGTTGCCCCTCAACTTCACTTTTCTACAGAAAAGAGTTCCAACACCTCAATCTATCCTGTGCACCTGTAAGTTAACAAAATGAGATTCATCACATAAAGACTATGGTCCTTTCAATGAGGTGTTCATGGCAAAGAATCAAGGCAGGTGGATGTAGTTATGATAGAGATCAGCCCTGATCTCACGGAATAGCTTGAGGGCTGAATGACCTACTCCTCTCCCTTTGTTCCATAATTCACATGCTAATCACCTTGAGGGAAGAACAATGTCTGTCCTACAGTGACCTATGTTATTGGCTTGAAACAATATCCCTCCATAGTTTCATTTAAAGATTGAATTTTTCTCTCCTTATCCAAGAAGACAATTACTGCCTTCCTAAAGCCAACCCAGCTGTAATCAGCATTTCAGCACAACTTCAGAGACCTTCCCAGTCATCCTGGGTCCTATGGTAGCACAGAGTCAAAAGTGAGTGTGCTCCCACTTTAGTGCCTCCACCAACGCCATGACTGAGATCAGCGGAGACTTGGGGCTGGATTTTCGCTGTGGAGTTTGTTTTCGGGGCCAGGAACCCACCCCCTCCGAGGAGAAGCTGATTAAGGTAAGGATTTTCAAGTGGGCGAGTCTTTAGTTGGCATGGAGACAGGTTTCCTGTCCAATTAATGGCAATGGGCTCTCAAGTTTGGAGATCCAATCAGAGAACTTCCAGCTGCAGGGGTGCGCCTGGCTGATACAAGGTAAATAATTGGGAGGGTGTTCCAGTAAGAAAGTGCCTTCTGAGCTACTTTTTAAAAACTGTAACAAAACACAGTGAAGAAAGCCAGGCCATTACAGTTAACAGAGATGAGGAGGGAGCCCCTCTGCAGGTGGACGTTTGATTTGCACCCACATCCAGGTGAGCAGCGCCGGGCGCCCACCTCTAGGCAGTTGATCTGCACCCTCATCTTCAAGTCAGGAACTGGTGGCCAACTGTAAACTGCCAGTCAGCTTCCTAAGCTCACCTTTAACAATATTCTTAACGAGCCAATTTGCCTGCCCACCTCGTTCGGGCGAGTGACCTCCCCAGGCCTCGGACTTGTCTCCTCCAAAACGTCCGACGCTTGGTCCAGCTTCCTGCTACTGACCCTGCCGGTATGTTCACGCCACCACTACCACCTCTTCCCACCCCTGTTCGGCCTTCAGGGAACCCCAAAAATACAGCTCCTGGAATTAAAGTCTCCTCAGTCTCGAAAAGACTCCATGGAACAATTAGTTACTCAGATAAAAGGGGAAGGTAAGCTAGTCTTTCAGTTTTGTACCATCCTATTCTAGCTCTGTTCAATTGGCTATGACAAGTTCTATGTTGGGAAGATTGCTGTAAGCTCTGTTTATTTTGCAATTTAATGTTTTATTACAGCCAGTAAGAAGGAAGGGCTTCAATTCTATAGTGCTTCTAAACTCATCCCAAATCATTTTTCAAGCAATTAAATACTTTTGAAATGTAGCCACTATTGTAACGCACGAAACACATCAGCCACTGTATGCACAGTAAAACTGCAATGAGATCATGACTGGATTTTATTTTAGTGAAGTTGGTGGAAAGGTAAATTTTGGCCTGGAAACTCGATTCAATTCTCTGCTCTTCTTTGATCACATCCACCTGAGAGGAGAGATGGTTTGTATGTTTCATTCGAAAGACAGCACCTCTGACAGTGCAGCACTCGCTTACTCCTGCGCTAGGAGTGTCAGCCTGGATTATGTGCTCAAATCATGGCGTTGGTGAGGCCACACCTCGGGTATTGTCTCCTTACCTAAGGAAGAACATACTTTTCCTAGAGCGAGTGCAATGAAAGTTCACTGGGCCAGTTTTTGGGATGAAGTGATTTTCCTATGTGGAGAGAGTGAATGGACTAGAACTATATTCACTGGAGTTTAGAAAAATGAGAGATGATCTAAATTGTAACATATAAAATTCTTAAAGGGCTTGACAGGCTAGATGCTGAGAAAATATTTTCCCTGTCTTGGGAGTCTAGAACACGGTGTCACAGTTTCAGAATAAGGGGTTAGCCATTTAGGATTGGATGAGGAGAAATTTATTTACGCAAAGGTTTTTAAGCCTTTGGAATTCTCTACTTCAGAGAGCTGTGAATGGTCAGTGGTTGAATATATTCAAGGCAGAGGTCAGTAAATGTTGGGCTACTAAGGGAATTAAGAGATCAATGGATAGTGCAGGACGGTGGAGTTAAAGTAAAAGATCAGCCATGATCTTGTTGAATTCCTTACATTTTAATGTTAAGTCTCTGGCTTTAAACTTTATCTCACAACTTTCTATCTCAGAGGTGAGGGGGGAACCCACTGATGATGCCTGGCAGGCAAATAGGGTTCAGTCAATAAACTCGCTGTCCAGAGCAGAGTTAGTTTCAGGGTGCCAGTAGTGAGTTACTGCAATCACCCCCAGTGCCCTAGCTAGCTGGGAGATAGAACAAGAAAATAAATCACTCAGTGTTTGCTTCGCAACCTGCTGTTGGAAAATATAATTATGTGTGAACGGTTATCCACTGAGGACAGGATAGGACTGAGCTGTGCTTCCCCATGCGGCCAAATAGCTGGCATCAACTCACTATCTGAACTCACACGTAGATTGGCCATGGTGAGGGGCTGGGCATAGTGGAGAGAGGCTACTGAAGCATACCATAGCAGATGTCAGCATTTTAGAGTACATATATATCTGAAGAAATGGGCTGTAAGATTGCTGCAGGCAGGATGATTGTACCCCTGCTTGGAGCTGTGTGAGGTGAATGCTAATTTAGCAGATCGAGATATCTTAAATAGCCAGTCGCACACTGAGAAAGCTCATCTCTCTAATCATCCGCACAAAAGTGGATTTTTTTTGAACACACAGAATCTCTCCATTAAACAGCTGTCCTGTGTTGATTTTCATTGTGACAGTGTGTACTTTGACAAGCCTGAGTGAGCAGTGTGACATCTGGAGACACAAAGCTGCTAACCTTCTTTGTGAGGCAGTAAATGTCAGCTTCTGTGTAAGTGGGAGAATATCTGCTGTGAAACCTATCGTACCATTGACATGATGTGCCGTTCTCTTCTGGTATTGTTATCAAGGTTCTCCTGATCATCCAACAACACGCGATAAGGAGGAACAATTGTATTCTATATATGTAGATGCTGTAGCCTGGGCTGTAGTGAGGGTGCGGTGACAGTATGACAAATTCACATTGTAAATGCGGACATCTGAATTTATGAGAGGAATCTTACGGCCTTTGAAGAGCTTCTGAAGTCAGGACCAAAAGCGGGTCTTAACCCTGCCGACGATTCCTGGTCGCCCCATTGCGCAATCTTACCAGAGGCAGCCAATTAAGGGGCAAGCCTCTGGGAACACAAGTAAGGACAGGCACCCAGCTGGCCCAATGGGAGGGCCCACAGCGATGCCCTGTGGGCAGTCCCACTGCATGAGGTGGGCACTGCTGCAGTAGGAGAGGGTGAGGGCACCTCAAGGTTCCTTCAGAAGGTACCTGAAATTATTAAAATTATTTGTGGCCACGGGTACAGGCATCATCGTGGAGTGGGAAACCCCTTACACAAGATGACCTGCGGCCACACATGTGGCCTTCTGGCAATCGTGACTCGGGGAGAGGGAGGATAAGCACTGGAGGCCTCACTAGCCCCCTGGCCTGCACCAGGGAGGCTACCTCCAGGGGCCAGCCAGGCTTCACTTACAACCTGAGGCCCATCCACCGCAAGTAAGATCCCAGCAGTGTCCCCAGCCTGGCCCCAAATGTCCAGTTCATTGGCACTAATTGGCGACCGGCCGCTTGCTCATCTGTGTCTCTAGCAAGATTTGAATGAAGTGGAAACACTGGCTGGCCCACTGATCTGATGGCAACCTTTCGATTTCCCTCCAAGTCCCATCTCCAACCCCACCTCCGCAGGTGTTGTAATTATCCATCCCATAGCAGAGGAGGTTAACCAGGAAGCGTTTGCAGCTGTAAGACTTGTTAACAGACTCTCCGACCACCCTATAGCAGAAGGACCGGTCTTAATGGACGCGGGTTATGAGGTCCCCAGCAGAACATTGCCAACTGGCACTTACAGAGCCTCTTTAATGCAATAAACCATCCCAGGGCACTTTGCAGAACTAAATTGCCTACTCCTGTTCCCATACACGAGCGATTATCAACAAAATTTGACACTGGACTACGTAAGGAGATATTAGGGAAGGTGACTAAAAATTGGTCAGGCGTAAGGAATTTTTAAGGAATGTCTTAAAGGAGGAAAGAGAAGTCGAGAGAAAGAGAGGGTTATGGAGGAAATTCTGGGCTTAGGCATAAGGCAGAGCCACTGATGGTGGAGCAATTGAAATCAGACATGTGTAAGTGATCAGAATTGGAGGATCGCAGAGATCTTGGAGGGTTCCAAGGCTGGAGGTGGCTAAGGGAATGGGGGTTCAAAAATAAGTATAAGGCAGAATTTTCCGTTCTGCGGGCGGGAGCGTGCCCAACCCGATCGGGCGTAAAATAACGTGTGATGATGCCAGGTGAGCATCCCAACATCATCATGCACTTGCACAATGGCCATTAACTAAAAGGCTATTTAAGGCCATTAACAATCCAATTGACAGTGACGCTTGATTGCCCGTGCGATTTTGTGCTCATCGCAGGCGGCCCTCAACCAAGGATGAGATAAAAGGGGTCAGCAGCATTGCCAGCGTCAGTAGTGGGGAGTTTGGTACATTGTTTGTTGCTGGTGACTTATTGGTACTTGGCAGCTGCATCTCTGCTCGGGGCTTCATTCGTAGCATTTCCAGGCTTCAGTTCAGGAATCCTTAGTGTCTCCAAGGCCCCCGGAGGATTCAGACCGTGTGGACCCTTCCAGGTATCAGACAGTCTTCTGTTACCCTGGTAATGGCGATTGTGGTCTCCGCTGGTGGCATCTCCTCTGAGGAGGAAGAAAGGGGCAGAAGGTAGAGGAGGCCACGTGTCCCCAATGCAGCCTCCAGGGGAGGGACCTGTGGGAGGAGAGGCGCGGGCACAAGGGGCGCAGGGCAAGCAGGAGGTCCAAGGAGGAAGGGACCGTAGAAGGCACCACTATTCCGCTGCCAGGGTTTAAGGCAGTGATGCAGCTACCTCAGCATGTCTGAGGTGCAATGCTGAAGGAGACTCTGCCTCTCCAGTGACACTATGACATCCATTTCCCAGATGATTGGGCCTGAGATCAGCTCCATCTGTGTGGGTGGACACCTCATGCTAGTGGCTCTGAAGGTCACAGTGGCCCTCAACTTCTATGCTTCTGGCTCTTTCCAGGGGTCAGTGGGTGATCTTTGTGGAGTCTCCCAATCAACTGTCCATAGTTGCGTCAAGCTGGTGAGAGAAGCTCTGTTCAGGCGGGTACTGACCTTTATTCTTTACTGTACAGACCAGGCCAGCCAGACTGAGTGAGCCAGAGGCTTTGCAGTGATTGCTGGCTTCCCCCGTGTCCAGGGTGCTATAGACTGTACACATGTGGCCATCAAGGCGCCAGTGGGTGAGCCGGGGTGCCTTTGTCAAAAGGGAGGGATTCCACTCCATGAACGTGCAGATAGTGTGTGACCACAGGATACAGATTCTGCAAGTCTGTGCAAGGTACCCTGGCAACTCCCATGACTCTTACATCCTGAGACACTGCCAGATGCTGAGGCTCTTCAGTGCTCCAGCCCGGCTGGATGGATGGCTGCTGGGTGACAAGGACTATTCATTGTAGCAGTGGTTCATGACGCCTCTCCACCACCCAAGAACAGAGGTAGAGAAGCGTTATAATAGGAATCATGACTCCACAAGGGCGGTGGTAGATGCGACCATAGGTCTTCTCAAGATGCCCTTCCGATGCCTGAACTGGTGCGGGGGAACACTACAATACCCCCAGAGTGGTGTCACTGATGGTGGTTGCATGCTGCGCTTTGGTCGGAAGAATAAAAAGGCAACTTAGTATTTAAATGGAGAGAAACTTCAGAATGCTTCATTACAGAGGGATCTGGGAGTCTTTGTGCATGAATCACTGAAAGCTGGCATGCAGGTACAGCAGGTAATAGGAAGGCAAATGGAATTTTGGCATTTATTGCTAAAGGAATAGAGTATAAAAATAGGCAAGTGTTGTTGCAACTGTACAAGGCATTGGTGACACCATACCTGGAGTACTGTGCACAGTTTTGGTCCCCTTACTTGAGGAAGGATGTAGTTGCATTGGAGGCAGTTTAGAGGAGTTTGACTAGATTGATTCCAGAAATGTGGGGCTTGTCTTATGAGGAGAGATTGAGCAGTTTAGGCCTATACTCACTAGAGTTTAGAAGGATGAGAGGAGATCTAATTGAGGTATATAAGATGCTAAAGGCGATAGACAAAGTAGACGTGGAGCAGATGTTTCCCCTTGTGGGGCATTCTAGAATGAGAGGCCATAGTTTTAGGCTAAGGGGTGGTAGAGTTAAATCAGAGATGAGGAGGAATTACTTTTCTCAAAGGGTCATGAATCTGTGGAATTCACTACCTCAGAGTGCAGTGGATGCTGGGACGCTGAATAAATTTAAGGGGGAGATAGGCAGATTTTAAATTAGTAATGGGTTGAAAGGTTATGGGGAGAGGGTGGGAAATTGGAGTCGAGGCTAAAATGAGATCAGTCATTATCGTATTGAGTGGTGGGGCAGGCTCGAGGGGCTGAATTGCCTACTCCTGCTCCTAGTTCTTATGCTCTTATGTTCTCTCCACAATCTGGCACTGGCAAGGGGGGAACCCACTGGAGGAAAAGGATCTTGACGCAGCTCCACAGGCCACAGATGATGAATCCAGTAGTGAGTCAGAAGAGGAGCACAGTGAGGAGAACGCTGAGGGAATGGAGGCAGACCTCTGTAACCTCCAGGGAAGCAGGGACACCAGGGAAGACTTGATCCAATGTTCCAGCAGCTAGGCTGCCCAAGATCATCTTCAAACACACGCCAGGGCTGCCTCCTCCATCCCAGATGTCTGAAAAGACCCTTTTATTTGAACACAAAGTCCACTCAGCGCCTGTGCAATAAAGTTCAGAGCCACCCGCGTCCAGAATTACATATTGGCGTACCCTGCACCAATAAAATAAAAAGGTGAAACATACTCAGACCATGACGAAAAAAACATTTATTTAATTTTGACAATTCCAAACTATTTACATAATCTTCTCTGGTCTTCATTCCCAGATCAGAATAGATAAAGGAAACAGAAATAAACATAAAATCACCTGTGACCTGTCCCTCTTGTGCTCATGCTGCCTTTAGCTTACGTTTCTGAGTCCTACGTCTAGGTGCTCCCCCTTCGCTGGCACCAAGCGCAACCCCTGGACCCCCTCATTCTCTCTCCGTAGCTGCCTCTCCATGAGAGTCGCCACTCTCTCAATAGAGAAAGTAGTTTGCTCGGCCATGAGGGTCAATGCAGTGCCTATGTTCCGCATGGACCCCCTCCATAATGGAGACTAGAGCACACAGGCCCTCATGGATCTCCGCCCGATCCTCCCGCACATATTGCTGGACATCCAGCATCTGCCACCTAATGGACAACTCCAGAGGCTCATCATCTGCCTTTGACTGAGCATCGTCCTGGTCTCCAGCAGCACCCCCTACCGACTGCCGGCGCCCTGGGCACTCCCCTCCTCCCACCTCTGGGGACAAGGGTGTCCCTCCCGGCAGCCACCTTCTCCATGAGGACAGTGGGGCACTCGTCCAAAAAGTGAGGAGGGCCAAGTGCCCACCTGACCTGCCCTACCGCCTGTCATGTCCAGCCGCTCTCGACTCCATAACATCGATATTGAGACCACAGGACAGACGTCCTTCCGGGGGTGCCTGGGCCATTTATGAACAGGCTGTCGAGTTGCCATTGGACCTGGCGGCCGACAGTCCCCCACCCCCGTTCAGCCCTTCCCGACCAGCCTTTCACGCTGAGCGGGCCTTAATTCGTCCGCCAGGGTGTAATCGCCATCGACGGGGGAGGGGGGGGGGGGGGGTGTGCCGATCGCGGGAGGGGGACCATTTCCCGGCCACTCCCAGGCCCGCCCACTGTGCCCGCCCAACGACCCCAAAACCCTGCCCTAAGAGTTTTAATATCGAGGTGTTGTTCAACCAGGAGCCAGTGTAGATCAACAGGTACAGGGACCTGGTGCAAGTTAGGACACAGGCAGTGGGAAGCCAGCAGAGAAACTCAATGGCTAGCTTATCCATCTCCTCTGACCGTGACCCCTGGGAAAATTGTCAAACTCTTCAATTCTACACCTGGGTTCCATTTCCCCCTTTCTTCCAATCAAGAAAAAGATCTTCTATTTTAGCCAATACCTTTCATGATCTCGGGAGACATCCTGTGAAACCAGTCCGTCACTTTTGAAACGTCATCACTGTTTAATGCAGGATAGGTAGCGGTCGATTTGTACACAGCAAGCTCCCATAAGCAGCAATTACGTTGGTTGAGGGATAAACTCTGGCCAGGATACTCAGGAAATCTTCCCTGCTGCGTTTCCTTGAAATATTACAGAATCATAGAACCACACAGTGCAGAAGAGGCCCTTCGGCCCATCGAGTCTGCACTGACCCATGAAAAACACCTGACCTACCTACCTAATCCCATTTACCAGCACTTGGCCCATAGCCTTGAATGTTATGATGTACCATGTGCTCATCCAGGTACTTTTTAAAGGATGTGAGGCAACCCACCTCCACCACCCTCCCAGGCAGTGCATTCCAGACCGTCACCATCCCCTGGGTAAAAAAGCTTTTCCTCACATCCCCCCTAAACCTCCTGCCCCTCACCTTGAACTTACGTCCCCTTGTGACTGACCCTTCAACTAAGGGGAACAGCTGCTCCCTATCCACCCTGTCCATGCCCCTCATAATCTTGTACACCTCGATCAGGTCTCCCCTCAGTCTTCTCTGCTCCAACGAAAACAACCCAAGTCTATCCAACCTCTCTCATAACTTAAATGTTTCATCCCAGGCAACATCCTGGTGAATCTCCTCTGCACCCCCTCCAGTGCAATCAAATCCTTCCTATAATGTGGCGACCAGAACTGCACTCAGTACTCCAGCTGTGACCTCACCAAGGTTCTATACAACTCCAACATGACCTCCCATATCACCATGGGATCTCTGGCATCGACTTGAGAATGTGGACAGTGCCTCCACTCTCCATGTACGATGATTGTACATCATTATTAAACTCTTTCTCCACCACCCTCCCCTCTTTAATTAACCAACCTGTCCCGTTTAATATCAAGGACTGAGTCCCTAGCAAAGAATCAGGCTACTTAGGCCAACCAACCTGTGCCAGGCTCCACATGCGGCTCCCCTTACTCCACTTTATCGAACTCTATCAACGTATCCTTCCACTCCTTTCTTTCTCACCGCCTTTACCTTCGATGTATCTATATTGTTACAGCACCGCTTCTGATCTGTGTTATTTATCAGTTGTGATGTGGAATCACCAAATTTATCCTTCCACTATTCGTTTGCAGCCTTGGCCATTACAATAATTTCCAGGCTAGGTCACACGTATTGTATTTCCCAGCTTAAAGAGTAGGCAGGCTACGCAGAGAAGAGAGGTGTTTGTACATGCCTGGATTTACCATCAGAAAACAAGCCACCGAGCAAAATCAGTGGATAAGTACTGGTGCATTAGTTAAACAGCTGGTAGAATGTGATGTTTTAACGATAAACTCCCCGAGATCATTCCACCTCAATATCATTAACTATCAGCTCTCGATTTTATTTTCAGTTAAAGGTTACCACCTGCCGTGCTGGTAAATGCTTTACGTTCCCGAAGCACCTGGCTGGAGGAGTCTGATTAGCTGGTTATTTCTGAGATGTGTTTTTTTTACCTTTTTGATTCCCTGTTGGAGAAATTGATTCACTTTAGAAAGAGGTGCATGTAATGGGCAAATCAGATGCTGTCTGCTAAAGCCCAACATCAGGGATGAAACCTAGAAAGATTCTTTCA
This sequence comes from Carcharodon carcharias, assembly GCF_017639515.1. Classification (NCBI taxonomy): domain Eukaryota; kingdom Metazoa; phylum Chordata; class Chondrichthyes; order Lamniformes; family Lamnidae; genus Carcharodon; species Carcharodon carcharias. The sequence continues at coordinate 184,190,486 of NC_054473.1, forward strand.
GCCAATGCTCAGGATGACTAAAGCCTACCGGAATTTGGTGTGGATCCCAGATCGGTCATGTCCAAGACATGGACGCAATGCTAATGGGTTTCGTACATGTGAACATACGAACATATATACATACGAACATACATACATACGAACATACATACATACGAACATACATACATACGAACATACTTACGAATTAATAGCAGGACCAGACCACTCGGCCCCTCGAGCCTGCTCTGCCATTCAGTAAGATCATGACTGATCTGACTGTAACCTCAACCCCACATCCCTGCCTACCCCCGATAACCTTTCACACCCCCCCCCTTGTTAATCGAGAATCTATCTAGCTCTGCTTAAAGGCTCTGCTTCCGCTGCCTTTTCAGGAAGAGAGTTCCAAAGACTCACGACTCGTTGAGAGAAAGAAATTCTCCTCATCTCTGTCTTAAAGGAGTGAAGCCTTATTTTTGAACAGTGACCCCTCCCCCCAACCCAGGGAAGGGTTTTCTCTTTGCCGGGTGTGGCTGGAGCGGTCGGGAAGTCGACTGCTGCCCACGATCGGGTCCGGAGCGCAATTTCCTACCGGCGGGTCAATGAAGCCCCGTCCAGCACTCAGCGCTGCCTGGCGGTGTGGGGGGGCGGTGGTGGGGGGGAGGTGGGGGAGGAGTTTGAGCGCGCAAGTTGGCACAGGGAAAGATCCCTGAGGCAGCTATGAAGATATGAAAAATTAAAAATAAAGAAGTTTGAGGTGTTAAAAATAAAACACGCCCCCCCTCATGTGACTCTGTCCCATGAGCAGGGACATGCTAGAAATTAGGATGACATTTTTTTTTTGTTTTGATGACGGATTGAAACCTTGTCCCGCCCCCTGGATGAGGTTTGGCAAAACAAAATGCAAAGTTTCACCTGGCCTCCGGACAGGTTGGACAGGAAGCGAAAAGTTTCAGTCGGTTGGATTATTAATGGCCTCAATGGGCTGTTTCATTGTCGGCGAGCGCATGCGGGAGTTGGCAGCGTTCCCACCGACCGAAATATCGCGCTTGGGGGGGGGGGAGCGTGCGATGACCTCGGGACGCACACCCGACATCGTGGCACGTCGTTTTACGCTCGTTCGGGTCAGGAACGCGGCTGCCTGAGGAGCGGAAAATTCTGCCCCATGATTCTGTGAAGTGAGGGGTCATTATGCAGGTGGTGTAGGTGAGAATCATCAACGTCCCTTTGTCCTTCTGTCCATGACATCTTTGGCAATCTCTTCTTTGCCTCCACCTGTCACTGGCCCTCTATCCAGCTCTATCTGTCCCACCCCCCTCAACCACCTTATATTTCACCTCATTTCTGTTTTACTTTAGTTCCAGTGAAGAGTCATACGGACTCGAAACATTAACTGTCTTCCTCTCCGCAGATGCTGTCAGACCTGCTGAGTTTTTCCAGCTATTTTTGCTTCTGTTTTTCTTTCAGATTCCCAGCATCCGCAGTATTTTGCTTTTATCTTAGAGTAACTGAGAGTTTGGTGAAGGCAGATGAGGCAACCAAGTTATTGGGGCTTTTAGAATTCATAGCAAGGAAGCTCATGAATAAGAGCCCACACATATATCCTCATTACAGACTCCCCACTAAACAGGAACAGATATGTGCAAATCCAATTAGAGAAGCATCCCAATATCTATCCAACTGGGATCACACTGCAAAATGAGGTCATTGGTCTCAGAGAGAGGCAACATTTAATGTGGTCAGTATTTAATACGCACTTTCATTCCCAAATCAATACAAGCACATGGAACTTGGGGACTTGCTTGAATTAAGCTGGTGTTGTGACACGGTGTTCATTGATAAAGTGTTAAGCACTGATGAATTTGTTCTATTGCAGAAGAGTGATTGGTCTGTGCTCAGAGTTGTGACATTCTCCTAATCAAATGCTCTCAGTCAAGCTTTTGAATGCAGCTCAGCTCACATTAACCTTGGTTCAAATCTCAGATTCTATCAGCTTTTGTCCAGCATTAAGATGTCAGCCTTTGTTCAGTTCTCTTACCTCAGAATTAAACTCCACTCCAGAGACCTGAGCACATTATCCAGGCTGACAGTTTAGTGAGGGTGGGCTGCATTGTTGGAGGTGCCACCACGTTTTATCAAGGCACCATCTCATCTCTCAGGCCAGAATTTTCCACTCCTATTAGTGGCCGGGGTTGGGGGGGGCTGGCTTGGGGGTGGGGGGTGGGGGTGGGGGTGGGGGGAGTGGCGGGGGGGTAGATTTAATGCAGGGGCAGAAATCAGTTTCCTGCCAGCATGGATTCACAGCAGAATCATCTGATGGTATCCATGGAGGATTGCGAATCCCGCTGGAGGCTGACAGGAACCCAATTTGCATCCCGCAAATGGGACCCGGATCATATCTGGACAAGCGTGACGTGCAGAAGTCAGGACTTACCTTTAGGGCCTTGCTTCCATCGCGGACCTCTGCGGAGAAGAAGGTGCTGGAGCCCTGTAGCTACTGGAACCGGGAGGAACACATGCATCCTCCAGAAGATGGGAGGTCTCCACACAGCAGCTACTGCTTCAGAACTTCATGGACTTTAACATGGGCTGGTGTGGATTATCAGCAAAGGGGTGGCGGGTGGGAGAGGAAGGTCTAGGTGTGAGTGGGAGAGAAAGGTGTACCGGGGTGGGGGTGGCTGAGGTTGGAAAAGGGCGTAAGGTGTTGGGGGTCAGGTTGGGAGGAGGGAGGAGAGTGTCCGAGGGGGAGGAGGGTGTAATGGTGCAAGTGAGGAGGTAGGTATAAGGGGGGGAGAAAGGTGTAAGGGAGGGAGTTTGGAGGGGGGAAGGTGCCCGGTTGGGGGTGGGGGGGGGGTGGGGGGGTTGGCGAGGAGGGAGTACAGGGGGAGGGAGGAGTAAGGGTGGAGGATGGAGTAAGTGGAGGGGGTGGACTGTCCAGTTGAACGTGCAAGGGAGGGGCCTGTGGCCTGTGGTGTCAATGATTGCCTCCTGGGGACTAAAATGAGGGTGGGTGTTCTCGGATGGAATGGTGAGTGTGGGAGGGGCAGAGGCAGCCAGTAGGGTGGGAGGGTGAGGGTGCATCAGTAGCAGTTGAATGGGCGGTTAGGGTGGTTGGTGGGGACACGGAGGCAAAAACAGACCCTGAAGGTGGGGAGGAGGAAGTCGAGGAGGTCAATGTGGATGGGGGTGGGATTCTCGGGAAGGTAAGAAAAGCGCGTGTTCACCTAGACATCCTGGAATCACAAGGATTTGGGCTGTAGGGTAACAGTGGGGAGGTAGATGGTGATGCCAGGGTGGTGGACTGTGATGGGGGAAAGGACATGGGTGACTGAGGGAGGGGAAAGAATGGGGGAGCTAATCAAAACTTTAATGACTACCATGCTGCTCAAATCAAAAGTGAACAGAGCCTCTTGTTGGACAGGAAGATGTGTTTCATGGGAATGCGATCAGCGGATGGCCAGATATGCAGGTCAACTCAGATGGGCAACTGAAAGAGAACCCCAGCAGGCAACATTGAAAATGCCTGGGACTGTGCGATGAGTGTGATGGAGGAAGGCTCCATGTCTGTGACAGAATACTTGCACAAGGCTCTGAAAGAGCTCACTACACACGTACTTCTTCCTCCACTGGTGGTCTGGGTGAGTGCAACTGAACTGCTAGTGGTGGGGGTGCTGGGGTGGGGACAGTGGGCTGCATGGGGAGGACCCACCAAGTCTGTAAATGAAGCTGAAAGACAACATTACACATTATCCAGTGAAAGTGAATATATTTTCAGATTATAAAGTGACAAGATGTGTGCACATGTGCAACCACTTGTGATCAGGATTTCTTAACTTTTCTAGACCTACCACTTCTTCTAGGTGCTGCCCTGACATCCGCAGGCAGGGGTGGAGACAGCCTGTGCAATGGTTGGCCCCTGTTGCCTCTGATAACTTCAACGTGTGTCCTCTAGCTGCCCTCTTGTGGGCCAGCTGCTCCCTCTGAGGTGACAGGGGATAAGGTTGAGGGGGGTCACAGGCAAAGGATGCCTGAGGGCCGCAGCCTGACTCCTTGAGGGGAAGAAGCAACTTGAGGGATGTTGCCGGTGCTGCCATTTTAGGGACTTACCCATGGCCACAGCGATGGAGTACAGGTCTGCGTGCATCTCTATGTTCAGCTGGACCAGGGTCTTCATGGCGTTCCCCTTCCTCCCCATGGAGATCTTCATGAGCGCACACGTGGGCACCACTTCACCTGACAGCAGGTGGACACGCTCCTCCAACTCATGTGCCACCCTGTTGAAGCCTTCCAACAGCTCTGCATGATGTTCCCCCGCCTTCTGCTGATTCACCACAATGACTTGGAAGGCAGAATCCAAAGGCTCGTCACCTGACTTGGGCCTCACAGCTACCTCTTCCCCAGCAGCCCTCCAAGCGCTGAAGAGTTCGGCTGAACCTGTCTCCTCCTGTTGCGGACATGTGTCTGTGTGGTGACCACCAGACTGTGAACGAGCCTGATCTAGATCTAGGTCCCACCGAGCTGTGTGTCTCTGCGCTGGTGGAGGCTGTGGGTAAGCGCTGTGATGTCTCTTCCAGGCTGCTTATTTCCAGCTCTTCAATGGAGGAATCCTCTTGGCTGGCAGTAAGGACACGAGGGACTGGCTGGCTGAGGGTGTTGGCTGCTTGGTAGAGCTCCCTGTGAACCAAAGTAGAGATAATTAGTGCATAATGGCAGAGGGAAAAACAGGAGAGAGAGAGCACTCACAGTTGTGTTGAGAGGGGGATGATCTGGTGCAGAATCCTCAAGTGGAAGGTCACCGCAGACCTCACTGCTGCCGTAGCCACGGTCCACATCCTCACTAGTCTTCACGTGACCGAACAGGCTGAGTTTTCACCCACAGGTCTTTGGGCACATGGAGCAGGATTTGCCACAAGGTAGTGGGATCTGGCGTGCAGGACTTACTTTCTTTCCTTTCCTTTACTGCTATCACTCTGCCTCATCAGTATGGCATTGGGACTCAAAGCAGCATGCAGCTTGATGGATGACTTGTCACCATTTTGAATGACCGGTGACAAGCTCCCCCCTGTCACTAACGTCAATGCTGCTGTGCTTCAAGGGAGGTTTCAGAATGCCTTTGAAGCAATTTCTTCAAAGAGTTCTCCCAAGGACCTGGGCAACAGGCCTTCCTATGGGTGTAACTGCACCTGATGAACTTCAGTCGTTCAAGAATACTGCTCACCACCACCTTCTCAAGGGCATTAGGGATTGGATAACAAATCCTGGCCTTGCCAGCAATCCCCAAATCCTTTGAAAGAATAAAATAAAAGTAATGTCGCAGCCAACATCAACTAAAAACAACTATAGCCTGGTCTTTAATTACATTACTGTTTGAGGGAGCTTGCTGTGTGCAAATTGAATGCCACGATTCCCCACATTACAACAGTGACTCATTGGCTCTAAAGCACTTTGAGGCATCCTGAGGTAGTGCTCTTTAAGTACAAATTCTTTCTTCCTCTATTATTGAAAAGCCAGCAAGCTATGTTTGACATTTGCCTACTTGAGCGTTTCATTGCAACAGATTTATTCTAACAGATAATCATTGAATGAGTATGGTTTAACATGGAAATGAAGACTCCATGAGATTGTGCGTTGGATGGCTAGTGTTACCCAATCCTCCTGGATTGTCCTGTGCTCTTCACGAGCTAAAGATTAACCTCCAAGAGAATGTGGTAAGGAGACCGACAGGCCGCTAATAAAATAGTTTTTTTGTCACTCTCTTTGAAGATTATTAGTTACAGGAGTGTTGGAGATGAAGGAAAAGCAGTGACCACCAGTCAACAATTATTCAACTGTGCAAGAAAAGGTCTGTCCAATTAGTGCAGGATGGCAACGAGTCATCAGGATGGTCATGATGGGCAACCAATAATGGGAGCAAGGGGGTGGGGCAATTAGAGGCAGGAGGCCATTTGCTGAAATCTCAGTATATATCCAATCAGTAATAGCGACGCTAATGGTCATCAGTGAAACATTTCCCTCCAGTCTTCTCCTGAAGGTCATCCCTGCTGTGGGCGTTATGATTCCTTGGCAGCCAGCACCTTTTGGTATCTCACACGTATGAGCCTCAATGAGGAAATTTTTAGCCCATTCATCATGGAGCCGTCACGTCTAAACATGATTCTAACCTCACCAGGTGTCCATATAATGACCTATGTGAATCTCCAGTATGAGTCAGTGGATCACAATCAGGAGCAGGAGCCCTCACTCATTATTTACCCAGGCCCTGCTATTGCCCAAGAGAGATCAGCCAGGATTTACCCAGCATCACCCAAAATGTGAAACCTCCTGAAGAATCCTGCTTCAGACACCATAATGTTGGCTTCGTAGGCTTGAGTGTATTCACAGCAAATATTACTTAACAACTTAAAACGATATACATATATACAGTAGAGGGTACAAGTATGGAGCTGACTCCATCCTAGGTCTTTGCACATCTCTGTCTACCTCTAGATGGACCTTAGCTCTGGGCCATGTGCCTTCTGCCAGCACTGTGTGGCTGTTACTGCACTCAGTCCCACATTAACCATGTATGTGCCAGAGTCTACTATTACATCTCCCACTTTACGTGACTCTGTAAACAGTTCACTTAGCAACCGAATCATGATCTAGATAGCTAAAATGGGTCAGTGTTTTGATTAAATTAGCTCTTGGCATTGGTTAATATTCTGGTATTCATCAGATTTATCCATTTTCATGTTATAATATGTTCTCAATGTTATAGAAAGAAATTGCATTTTTGCAATGCCTTACATGAATTCAGAGCATCCCATAGCCTTGACAGCCAATGAACTGCTTTTGATGTAATCACTGTTGTAATATAGGAAATTGGGATTAATTGCCATCCAGTTACAGGCATAGAGAAGAATCTTTTATAGTTTTATCTGCCACAATGTCACATGTAAACAACCACATAGAATTAGTATCATAGAAACAGACTATTCAAGCAACACCAAGATAAAAGCAAAATAGTGTGGATGCTGGAAATCTGAAACAAAAACAAAAATTGCTGGAAAAACTCATACGGACTCGAAAGGTTAACTCTGTCTTCCTCTCCACAGATGCTGTCAGACCTGCTGAGTTTTTCCAGCAATTTTTGTTTTTGATTTAAGCAACACTGTTTTATGCCAGGGTTTATGCTGCGCATGAGCCTTCTCCCTCTCTACTTCATCTCGCCCTATCAACATATCCTTCTATTCCTTTTTCCCTCATGAAATCATCTAGCATTCCTTTAAATTCATTTTTGTGAAGTTATGCCGCATCTCGACACCAAATTGGGCAATTGAGATTGAGAGTTGGGCCAAGAAACATTTAGACAATTCCTTTACCTTTTTTTAAATTGGCAGGCCAAATTCCATTTAGGATATAGGGCAATATTGAGCATATTAAATCACACTGAACCAATCTCAGCACTGCCCCTTGATTTACACAAGTTGCCTCTAATTGTTCATTCAGCAGAATCGGTCAGTGTGAAAATGCCACACAAAATTAAGTTTGCAATTTAGCAATTCATACAATTGCTGTCACTTATGTTTAATTAGACAACAGGCTGACATTTTCTACTTTATCACTTCCATGTCACCAATTTAGGAGACAACTACATTTTTCCCATTATCTCAGAGAGGAGTCAGAGGAGGACCCTGTTTTATACCCTCGCGCTCCCTCTCCTGAGAACCTGAACTTGGTTAATTTGAATTGGCAGCCTTAATTTGCAATTGAAATACATTAATTTAAATGATAGATGGCTTTGTATGAATATAATTGAACTTTTCAGAATGGAATGAGGGAACAATGTGCCGGTGATCAGCGAAATAAACTGAAGACGCAGTTCCATTAATCATGAACCGGAGGCACTTGCTCTTAAATGGAATGAAGGTCTCACCAAACAACAGGTAGCCTGACATTCAGCGGTGGCGGGGGGGGTGGTGGGAGGGAGGGAATGGAGATGGCTTCAAGGCCACTTTAAGCTCAGGATTGAGTCCTAATGAAAAGAGACAGGAAGAAAGAAGAGAAGAAAATAGAGTTTCCCTGTAAACCTGTATTGTTTCTTTTTCCTTTCATGTCAAGTTTAGATGAGCAGCCCTTGAGACACAATCGTCACGGTAATGGCTTTGTAACTATAGCACTGAGGCCTAGGAGATGTTAGAAGCCTTTCAACCTAAATTGAGTAGTTTGATTTGTTTTTTTATAGCTTACCTTCGATTGGTCACGAAATGTCAAAACAAATCTCACTGGAGGTGGGTGATATTTGACTGTGTTCTGTGGTGTCTCTTCCATGTAATTTATTTCTTTAATTGAGAGAAAGAGCCAGAACAGTGGAAAAAAGAATATCTTTTCTTCTCTCTCTACTTGGTCAATGCCAGGATGGTCACTTTTTGTTTGAAAGACATCTCATGGTTCTAGGGTCTCTGGTTAATCTTCCTCCCCCAGTAAAACTGCCTTCCCACCCCCCCCCACCCCATCACTAATATTTTTAAGCCCTATAAACAAATATGTTCAAAGAAAATCAAAATAAAACACACTATTTTATCAATACATCTTTGATTGTTTTCCTGGATTTTAGCTTGCAGCAGTGACCTGAAAGTTAACCTTTAATTCCAGGAGTCTTCGCGAATCCTGGAGGGTTGGTAACCCATCATGTAATACAGTCAAAAATCCTCCAGCTCGAGTGAGGTTCATTTTGGCCTTTTGTCACTGGCTGAAGATAATGCTTAGTTGGCAGGAGTTGCTGTAGAGTATGTTGGTTTTCCCCAATTTGTTGTGACACAATAACAGAAAATATGACGTGAATAATTGGCTTTGCCCCAAAATAATAGGCTGCAGCCTTGACTTAAGAGTGGCGTCAGTAGTTGGAAATCCAGCCTGAACTGTCCTTAGCAGCAAAATTGCAACAGGAGCATTAACAACACTCAAGAAGTTCATGCAGGGAGAGTAAACTGCTTGATCAGCATCCAGTCTTCACCATAAACATTCGCTCCATCCACCATTGGTGCATAGTGGCAGCAGTGTATATCATCTACAAGATGCACAGCAGCAACTCACCAAAACTCCTTCGGGAGCATCTTTCAAACCAGCAAACTCTACCACCTAGAAAGAGAAGAGCAGCAGAAACAACACCCACCTGCAGGTTCTTCATCCTGACTTGTCACTGGGTCAAAATCCTGATTTCTTTTCCTAAAAGCACTGTGCATCTCACGGACTGCAGCAGTTCAAGGTGGCGGCTCACCACCACCTTCTCAAGGGCATTTAGGGATGGATAATAAATGCTGGCATTGCCAGTGATACTCACGTCCCATGATTGAGTGAGGAAAAGGAGCCTGTAGACTTGCCTGTTATTTTTGTTGGAAACGTGCGATTCTCCTTTTCCCTCTCCTCCTCCCTAAATGTTCTGACGTACAGTTTTTCAAAAACTAATTCATTGGCTGCACAGCGATTTGGGGGTTTCCTGAGGAAGTGAAAGATGCTATGTAAATGTAAGTTCATTCTCCTTGCTCATTACACCTCCTCTGCTCCCACTATTCTCCTGAAGGACTCCCTTCTCATATCCCATGAAGAAATAAGAAGATGTTTTCCCTTTGTATCAGGGCTGGATCAACAATGTCAACCAGAGCTTCCAAAGCTGTGGGTCATGATCACCAGTGAGGACGCGAGGTGAGATGTTGAGGTCATGAGTTCCAAGCCAGCAATGGCTGCCGTGGATCTCGGACTGATTTCTGACAGCTGCGAGGTCTCTTTAAAATCTCACATTATTTTGTCGGTGGACGTGGTCAAATGGACGGTTCCCTGAGGCCCAGTTGCTGCTGCAAAAAAAGCCTGCAAAAAGGTAGGCATTTGCTTTTTATATAGAAAGCCTATTTCTTCAGTAATCAGGATCATAATGCATGGATAATCGTGGTTCTATGATGTTAATAACCAGAATCCAATTACATTAATAATGAGGATCACCAATGTCAGGCCATTAACTTTGATGGTGAGGAAACTTCTAGAAACAATGGCTGGGATTTTCCGGCCCAGCTGAGGCAGGACCTGCTGGGGGAGATCCTGATGCCCAGCCAAAAGTCCACTGACTTCTGGCCCGATCCTGGCGATGGGAGGGGCTGGAACATCCCACCCAATAACTCGGGACAAAATGCCCATTTATTAAGGAAAGCCAGCACAGATTGGTTAAGGGAAAATTGTGTTTAGCTAACTATCTGGAGTTTTTTGAAGAGATAACAGAAAGGGATAATGAGGGCAATGCTGTCGAGGTGGTGTACATGGACTTCCGAAAGTCATTTGATACAGTGCAGCACAACAAACTTTGGAGCAAAGTTATAGCTCATGGAATAAAAGGGACAGTAGCGACATGAATTTGAAATTGGCTGAATGACAGGAAACAGAGAGTTGTGGTTAATATATCCCCAGTGTTTGGTGTTGGGATCCTTGTTCTCCCTGATATGATATGGCAGGTGGTAGTTGCCAGGCTGATCAAATCCCAAAGGGAAATTTGGCCAACCAATACAACCTTTTTGTAATTTGTATTTATTACAAGAAGGTTTGTGCACTGAAGTCAGAAGTAAAGAGTCCACAACCACCTTTGGAGTTTTTAAAGATTAAATTATGAAAGAAAAAGTTAAACACACAAGATTACAGTTACACAGTTAAACTTTGTCTTATAACAGTTCCCAAAAGATTTCTACTTAACTAGACTCCAACTACACACCCCTTTCAGGCAAGAATTAAAATAGATTCTTAATCTATAAAACAACCACCAATATTACTACAAGTACCTACTGTTGCTATTAGGGAGGTTTTTCACAGCTTCTCTGTTCTTCTCACTTGACAGTGGAACTCCAAGGCTCTTAACAAAACCTTGCTCCCTGGACCAAACCAGCACTTCTCTGGCAGCATCAGCAGAGGAGAGCACAGTTGATGTTTCGAGTCATCATGACCCTTCAACAGAACTAGTTCTGCTGAGTTTTTCCAGGTATTTCTGGTTCTGTTTTTGTTTTTGATTTCCAGCATCCACAGTTTTTTGCTTTTATCTCAGCACTTCTCTGGGGTGGCTAGAGGCTACTTTTTCACAGGTCTGTTTCACACAGTCCACCTTTCAAGATCTCACATGGCCACTCCCCATACAGTTTTCCATCTTTCTTTAATTATATCTTCTCCCTTTTGATCCGTAAATCCCATTGTTTCACCCTTTCTTTGAAAGTTACTTTTCCCCAGAATATAAAAGCTTTTGTGTTGTCCTTATGGCCAGCACTTTAGGGAAAAATAAACATAAGAACTTATCTATCTACTAACCTAACTTAACTATTTTGCTACTTGTAAAACATCTTATCACGTCCCTTTGAAATTTTAACAACCTCTCAACTTATCTGCAAATGCAAATGTTAACTCTAACCTATTTACCTATCTTACTTAACCAATTACTTACCCATTTCCATTTCAAAGTGCCTGTTTTTACACTTAACCCCTTCGATGATTCAAACTTTGCAGTCTGACCATCTTTAGTTTAATTAAATCAGTCATACACACACAAAACACAGCCCCCACACAGCCTGCTTTAAAATATCTCACAGTAATATTGGAAAAAAATAATATTTCCTTTACATTACTGATATATATTAATGACCTAGATCTTGGTGTATTGGTCACAATTTCAAAGTTTTTTGGATGATGCAAAACTTAGAATCATTGTGAAGTTTGAAGACTATAGTGTAGAAATGACATAGACAAGTTAGTGAAATGGACAGACAAATGGCAGATGAAGCTCATTGCAGAGAAATGTGAAGTGATTCATTTTGGTAGGAAAAACTTGGAGATGCAATATAAAATAAAGCGTATACATCTAAAGGAGTGCAGGAGCAAGGGACCTGGGTATATATGTGCATAAGTCATTAAGTAGGCAGGATAGGTTGAGTCGGTAGTTAATGAAGCATACAGAATCCTGGGTTTTATTAATAGTGGCATAGAGTACAAGAGCAAGGCGGTTATATTGAGCTTGTATAAGATACTAGTATGGCTTCAGCTGGAGTACTGAGTCCAGTTCTGGGTGCCACACTTTAGGAAAGATGTGAAGGCATTAGCGAGAGTGCAGAGAATATTCATGAGAATGAAATTCCTCATGCCTGGAACCAGTTATGAAGATAGATTGGAGAAGTTTGAACTGTTTGAGGAAAGAAGGCTGAGAGGAGATTTGCTAGAGGCATTCAAAATCATGAGGGGTCTGGACAGAGTAGATAGGGAGAAACTGTTCCCACTCGTGATAGGAGCGAGAACGAGAGGGCAAAGATTTAAAATAATTGGAAAAGAAGCAAAAGTGACATGAAGAAAATTTTTTCATGTGATGAGTGGTTAGGGTCTGGAATATACTGCCTCAGAGTGTGGTGGAGGCACATTCAACGCAGGCATTAAAGAGAGAATTAGATTGTTACCTGAAAACAAAGAATGTGCAGGGTTATGGGGAGAAGGTGGGGGAATGGCACTAGGTGAATTGTTCATTTGGAGAGCTGGTGCAGAGACAATGGACCAAATGGCCTCCTTCTGCAGTGATTCTGTGTGACTCCTAATACAATAACAAAGAGGTTACTATCACGTTCCTAGCTAGAGTTCGATTACTTTAAGATTCAGGATATGACTGTAAACTTATTCAGAATTTGACTTTACATCAGAGGCAAAGAAAAAGGAGATTACTTGAAGAGGTTCAGCTAAAATCACTAAAAGTAAGATTATCCAATCATTTTCACATTGTTGTCTGTGGGAGCTTGCTGTGCATAGATGGCTCCCTCATTGTGTGAGTGACAACACTTAAGTGCGTCATTAGCTGTAAACCACTTTGGAACATTCCTAGGTCATGAAATATGCAGGTGATGTATAAATGCAAATGATTCTTTTCTTGCTCCTGAAATAAAGAAAAGACTTGCATTTATATAGCGCCTCTCACAACCACAGCACAAGACACCTTACAGCCAATGGAGTACTTTTGAAGTGCAGTCACACTTGTCAGAAACACAGCAGCCAATTTGGACACAGCAAGCCTCCGCAAACAGCAATGTCATAATGACCAGATAATCGATTTATTACTAACATTGGTTGAGCCATAGATGTGGGCGAGATCACTGAGGAGAACAGCCCTGCTGTTCTTCGGAATAGCGCCACGTGTTCTTTTACAGCTACTCGACATGCAGGATGGGACCTTGGTTTAATGACTCATCCCAAGACAGTACTTCTAACAGTGCAGCACTCCCCCACAAGTCAGCCTCAAGTTTTGTGCTCGGGTCCTGGGCTGGGATTTTCCAAGTCCAATCGTGACAGCCGTGTTCGGCACTGAGATCGGAGAATCTCGCGAGAAGTCTCTGGTCACACCTCCCGACAATGTAAATCCAGTTGCTCACTCCCCCCATCAATGGCGGGCCGCGTTTCCCACCGCCGAACATCGGGAGCTTGATTGTAATAAATTTGCGTCTAATTATTGTGGCCACAGGCCGGAATCATCTCTCCCCCCCCCACCCCCAACCCATGTCAAATTTAAATCTCACGTTGGCGTGCTTTTACGGTGGTGTGATTTACATCTCCCTTTAAAAAAAGGTGCGAAACTGGCGACTCCAACTTCGAGGGCAACTTGGAGGTGAAGGCGCACAACTTTGTGTAGCGCCTGTGACGATCCCAGTGGCTCGGCAGATTCGGCAGGGGTTGGGGGGGAGCGGGAGGGTGACACAGGCAACTCTCCAAAGCGGCTTTTTCGTGGTTGGTTTGTGGTGCCAGGGCAAGGGCGACAGTGCAAAGGGGAAAGGGGGAGAAGGCAGCCTCGGGGCAGGGGTAACAGTGCCGGGGTTTGGGGGGGGTGTTTGGGGGTGGGGGTGGGTGTTGGTGTCACGGCAGCACTGACTGAAGTTTGAATGCAAACACATGTGGGGTGGGGAAGTGGTGGTGGGGGGGTGGTGGGGGGAGAGAGAAAACAGCCAGGCTAATGGCAAAAAATGTCAAAGATGAGCACCCCGCTGCAGCTGAGAGCGTTTAGCTTGAGCTCATTTGACATGTCTGAAGTCAGCCTGGTCAAGCAATTGTGCCCGCTCAAGCAGCACTATTTCCTTGCATACCAATGATTGCTCCTGTACTGCTAACCTCTTGCGTGCGCACTTCAAACTCGAATGAGTGCTACGACGCTGCAGAACCGTTGGGCGACTGGACGAGCCTGAGGGCCCTGTTAGGAAAGCTGGCCATCGAACACTGTCGGAGGGGTGAGCTCCTAGCCCCTTGCATTATGTTTCAGTTGGCATTGAAAGGTCACCCTCACGGTACAAACAAGCTGCTCAGCCTTGGGGTGCAGGTTAGGAAAATGCCTGCGCCTGAGATGAGAGTTCAGGATGCAGTCCAGTGTCCGAAGCTGCCCCCACTCGGTCATGTGGTGTGGGGCAGTGTTGGGTGTGGGTATGGTGAGCCATCATGCGCAAAAAACACTGAGCATCTGTGTGTCATGGATTAAGGGACCTTAAGAGGCAGCCACAGGAGGTGACTTGACCAAGAGTGGTCCTTAAATGGCAACTGCTGACCCTTCAATCTCTCTTTTTTATTGTAGTGAGGAGGCCATCATGAACACGGAGTCTGGTTCACCTTGTCTGTCCCATTGTTTATAGGCAGGAGAGCAGAAGGAAAAGAATGTGACAGACAAGTCTGGCTCGCCAAAACGAGGAGCAGAACCCTGAAGACCAACAAGCAGCACAGCCTCCTCTGCACGCAGAGGATGAACTCCATAGAGCCGTCGTTCATGGGTGTATTGCTAGACCCATGGTCTACAGATGTTTATCTGCAGGTAGCACATGCACTGAGAACCAGTGTCACTGACACCTGCGCTTGTCAAGGGAACAGGTCACGTGCCTATGCCACCTTCTGCAGGATTTGGCACCAGGGGGACTTGGAGGGCATCCACTGCCAATAAAGTTATCACCATGCTTAATTTCTACAGCAGTGGCCCCTTCCAGGGCTCCACTGGGGAGCGTTGTGGGATCTCGCAATCCTCCACCCACGAATGTATCCAGGAGATCATGGACACCTTTTTTTCCAAGGCACACACTTTTGTCAATTTCCAAAGGGATCAGGCAAGCCAGGAAACCAGAGCACTGGGATTTGCCGAGATTTCCGGATTCTCACAGGTGCGGGGTGCCATCGACTGCATCCATGTGGCTCTTAAATCTCCCTGGCAACAAGCAGTCCAGCATGTGGACCACAAAGGCTTCCACTCTCTCAATGTTCAGCTGGTCTGTGGCCATGATAAATGGATCACACAGACGTGTGTAGGATACCCTGGAAGTGTCCATAACTCATTCATCCTCTGCAGGTCTGAGGTCCCTGAAATCTTTCAGGAACCACACAGGATGCAGAGTTGGCTCCTCAGGGACAAGGGCTACCCTCAAAAGGTGTGGCTGATGATGCTCGTGTGGCAGCGTCAGGCTACTGGTGGGAGAAGGTACAACGAGGCTCATGCCATAACCTTGAGTTTGGTTGAGCACACCATTGGCATCCTGAAAATGAGGTTCTGGTGCCTGGACAGATATGGTGGAGCACTGCAGTACACTCCCCAAAGGATGTCGCACATCATAGTGGCTTGCTGCACACTACACAGCCCGGCGATGCAAAGAAGGGAAGACCTGCATGATGAGGAGATGCAGGAGCTGCACATCTCCTCCGATGGGGAGGAAGTCAAAGGCAGATGAGGGTGATGAGATCCTGGAAGGTGAGAGTGCAGGCAATGAGGCCATTGTACTGGCCAGATGAGGCAGGTGTAGTCGTGAGGCACTCATTGCTACAAGATTCCAGGAGGATGATGACGAGATGCAGTGAGGACACTCCTGAGATCTTCACATTGCAACTGGGAGCATCTGACACCTGCCTGGCTGAGAACAGCACACATACGCTCTATGAAGAGGCTCCTATCATCGAGATGTTGCTGAGAGACAGCGGCCACACAGACTTTAAGACAACTTGATCCTTTGGCAGGCTTCATCACCTGTTCCCTTCACCACTACACCTTCACCTGTCAGGAATGGTGTTGAGATCAGCCCAGCCACGCCTCAAAGTTGCTGCAAGCACATTGAGAACATCATGGAACCCAGTGACGCTTGGGTATGAGATTGTTGCAGCAAATGAAAGCCACATGGAGGTGCACGCATCACTGATCAGGAGAGTGAGTTTGAAGCCGGACAATCACTGTGCTCAAAATTTTACACATTGCACAGGGGAGAGACCCTGGACTGACAGGAGCCTTCATTTTGTGCAGGAAACAAGGTTTTACATCTGATTGACATGAACACTGCTCAACATAACAAGGAACAATAGACAAGGAGGCATTCTTGGGAGTGCATTTACAATGGTCAACATTATGTACAAGTTATTAATACCATGCCCATGGTCTTCAACTAAGGCCGGGATTTTACAGCCCCTCCCACCGCCAAGATTGTCCAGTCCCGCCAAACGTCATTGGCCAAATCTCCCCCGGTGGATCCTGCCATGACGGGGCTGGAAAATCCCAGCCTAAATTTCCTTAACCTTCTTAACCCTGCCGCTATGTCTTGGTTCTCCCCTGACATCCACAGTGGAGATGGAAGTGGCCTGCTGACTGTTATGCCCTGTTGTCTATCACGACCTTGGCAGGAGTCCTCTGGATGGCCGAGACCTGGAGGGCCCCAGCCTGCTTTCGGGTCCTGGTGTGTGGCAGTGGCAACCACCTCAGCCTGTGGAGCTCTGGTCACTGGAAGAGGGGGTTCAGATAGGCTGTACACTCATTGAGTCAGCTGGGTAAACGGACCTGGTGTGTGCACCTGCTGATCCTCTTCCTTATGGGTGTCCGAAGGCCCCATACTGACTCCCTGAGAGGAAGGGGTAGCTGGAGTGAGCTAGAGACCCCCACCCCCCTCTCACATTGGCACTGATGGAGTGCAGCTCCTGCAGCAGTGCAAGACCAATGTCCTTGACCAAGGTCTCCATGGCAGTCACCATCCTTCCAGTGTTGACCTCGTTGCGTTGGCATGCTGGCGCCATCACTTCAGACTGAAGGTGGACGGACTCCTCCATCGTGCCTTGCAATCTGAGGAGTGCAGCAGACATCCCATCCTGATGTTCCCGAGCTTGTCTTTGCAGCTCCAGCAACTGTGACCTGACCGAGTCCAGAGGCTCCTCATCTGACTCAGCCTCAGCAGATTTCTGGTCTTCAATAGTCTTCCAGGTGCCGGACACCTGAGAAGTCTCTGCCTCCTCCTGCTGTGGATCAGACAGTGTGAAGTGCTCACCAGATTGTGACCCCAAGGCTACTCTAGAATTAGGTCCCACTGAGGTGTGTCTCTCTATGCTGGTGGAGGGTGTGAGTGAGCGCTGTGACGGGTCTTCATTGTTGGTATCTGCAGATTCCTCTTCCCTAGTATCCTCAGGGCTGAAGTCGAGGAGAAAGCTTGTGGGCCTTCTCAGCTGCTTCCCCAGATGTGCCTGTGAAAGCAAGGAGAGATAACCAGATAGCCTGCCGGGGACTGCGGAGCAGGGGAACTGACTCACAGCATGGTTGTCTGATGGAAGTTGCACTGCTGGATCCTCACTTGGTTGAGCACTGCTGACCTCACTATCAGTACAGGACCGGTCCAAAACATCACTGGCCATCTGGGTTACTCTATTTTCAAAATCTGTGAAGACCTTGATGTTGGGCATTCCTCCACCCGTCTGCGACCTCTCCCTTTGTAGAGTGCCAGCTTGTCTTGCATGAAGACAGATGGGGAGAGTGTAAGCAGGACGCCTGCCAGGCCAGGTGAGAAGGATGACTGGTATGTGTGGGTGGTGAGCGGTGCCATGAACAGGATGAGGACATGATCCACAGGGCAGATGAAAGTGTGTGTGAGATAATGAATGGTGATGTCCCTTGAACTGGCAGTGGATGAGATCCCTGTGAGTGTGTGAGCTGAGAGTGAGGAGAAGAGTGAGTTACCCTGCCAGAACAGAGAGCATTCATCCTTTCTCAGCACCGGGTGGCTGTCCTCTTTTGTAGGGCATTGGTTCTGTCACCACCTCCCATGTTGGATTGGTGATCTTGCTGGTTGGTCAGCGGGGATACAAGACTTCGCTATGGGCCTCCACTACATCCAGTAGGCGCCCGAGAGAGGTATTACTAAATTTGGGAGCAGCATGTTTCCTCTCTTAGGCAGCCATGACTTTCTAGCAGCTTCCGATCCCTTAGAGAGGGCTAGCTCTGTGCAGGCCTGCCCTTTGAACATGGCGCTCAGATTACTGAAGGCTTGAGGGGACAGCAGGACAGGCAAATCAGAGGCCGTCCCACCAGCAATCCAACATGAAATCCGTGCCTCTGCATTTTTTCAACAAAGTGCTACACGATACAATGGATAAAGCCACCATTGCTATCGGCAGCTCAAAGGCCGCTTTCCCCGCCCAATACCAGACTTGCCTGATTTCTGGGACTTGAACCCATGACCTTCTGACTCAAAGGCTACCAAGCACAGCTGGCACTGGACTGTCAATGGTTCAGAACTGACCTTTGGAGCCGATTTCTACCAAATTAACACAATTCAGACCACATTTCCAAAAGTGGATGGTGGGAACATAACACAGATGTCTACCAGCCCCCCTGGAAGTCAAGAACAGAGGCGGGGACTGTTAAAATAGTACGGAGTCACATCGGGGCTGTTCCCGACAATACTTAAAAAAGAGTTAACAAAGTGAGTGTTGGTCCTATAGAAAGCGAGTCTGGAGAATTGATAATGGAAAACAAGGAAATGGCTGGTGAATTGAACAGGTATTTTGCATCCGTTTTCATTATAGAGGATACAAGTAACATCCCAGAAGCAGCTATAAACCAGGAAATGGAAGTGGGGAAGGAAGTCAGGAAAATTACAGTCACCAGAGAAGTGGTACTGAGTAAATGGTTGGAGCTGTGGGCTGACAAGAGCTCGGGTCCTGAAGAGCTTCATCCTAGGATCTTAAAAGAAGTGTCAGGTGAAATAGTTGATGCATTGATTTTAATTTTCTGAAACTCCCTAGATTCGGGGAAGGTCCCGTTAGATTGGAAGATAGTAAATATAACTCCCTTATTCAAAAAGGGAGAGAGACATAAAACAGGAAACTGCAGGCCAGTTAGCTTAACATCTGTCGTAGGGAAAACATAAGAAGCTATTATTAAAGAAGTTATAGCAGGGCACTTGGATAAGCTCAAGGTCATCAGGCAGAGTCACCATGGTTTTGTGAAAGGGAAATCATGTTTAACCAACTTATTAGAGTTATTTGAGGAAGTAACATGTGCTGTGGATAAAGGGGAACTAGGGGTTGTACTTTACTAAGATTTTCAGAAGGCATTTGATAAAGTGCCTCATCAAAGGTTATTGTGGAAAATAAAAGCTCATGGTATAAGGGGTAACATATTCACATGGATAGAAGATTGGCTGGCTGAAAGGAAGCAGAGAGTAGGCATAAACTCATCTTTTTCAGATTGACAAGATGTGACGAGAAAAAGATTAGCAAAGGCAAATATTGGGCCCTTACAGGGGGAAACGGGGGAAATTATAATGGGGAACAAAGAAATGGCTGAAGAATTGAACACATATTTTGGTTCTGTCTTCGCAAAAGAGGACACAAATAATTTCCCAGAATGTTAGGGAACCAAGGGTCTAGTGAGAGGGAAGAATTGAACAAAATCAGTATTAGTAAAACAAAATGATGCTGGAGAAATTAATGGGGTTAAAGGCTGAAAAGTCCCCAGGGCTTGATAATCTACACCCCAGAATACTAAACAAAGTGGCCCTGGAAATATTGGATGCATTGGTGGTCATCTTCCAAAATTTTATAGACCCTGGAGCAGTCCCTACAGGTTGGAGGGTGGCAAAGGTAACCCCACTATTTAGAAAAAGAGGGAGAGAAAAAACAGAGAATTACAGATCAGTTAGCCTAACATCAGTAGTGGGGAAAACGCTAGAGTCTATTATAAAGGAAGTGGTATTAGAACACTTCGAAAGCATTGACAGGATTAGACAAAGTCAGCATGGGTTTATGAAAGGGAAATCATACTTAACTAATCTACTGGAGTTTTTTGAGGATGTAACTAGTAGAATAGATAAGGGAGAGCCAGTGGATGTGGTGTATTTGGATTTCAAGACAGCTTCTGATAAGGTCCCATCATATAAAGCTAATGGGCAAAATTAAAGCACATGGGATTGGAGGTAATACTGACATGGGTTGAGAATTGGTTGACAGACCGGGAACAGAGAGTGGGAATAAACGGATCTTTTTCTGGATGGCAGGTGGTGACTAGTGGTGTACCACAGGGATCAGTGCTTGGGCCCCAGCTATTCACGATATATATATAAATGGCTCGGATGAGGAAACCAAATGCAATATTTCCAAGTTTGGTGATGACACAAAACTGGGCAGGGTTGTGAGGAGGATGCAAGGAAGCTTCAGGGCGATTTAGACAAGTTGTGTGTGTGGACAAACACATGGTAGACACAGTATAACGTGGATAAATGTGAAGTTATACGCTTCGGTGTGAAAAACAGAAAGGCAGAGTATTATGGTGATACATTGGGAAATGTGGATGTACAAAGTGACCTGGGTGTCCTTGTACACCAGTCAATGAAAGTAAATAGGCAGGTGCAGCAAGCAATTAGGTAGGCAAATGGTATGTTGGCCTTCATTGCAAGAGGATTTGAGTTCAGAAGTAGGGATGTCTTACTGTAGTTATACAAGGTTTTGGTGAGACCACACCTGGAGTATTGTGTGCAGTTTTGGTCTCCTTACCTAAGAAAGGATATACTTCCCATAGAGGGAGTGCCGCGAAGGTTCACTAGGCTGACACCAAGGATGGCAGCACTGTCGTATGAGGAGAGATTGGTTTGACTGGGCCTATGTTCACTGGAGTTTAGAAGAATGAGAGGGGCTCTGATTGAAACGTATAAAATTCTAACAGGGCCAGACAGACTGGATGCAGGGAGGATGTTTCCACTGGTTGGGACCACTGTCTCAGGATACGGGGTAGACCATTTAGGACTGAGGTGAGGAAAAATGTCTTCACTCAGAGGGTGGTCAACCCACAGAATTCTATACCACAGGAGGCTGTGGAGGCCGGCTCACTGAGCATGCTCAAGAAAGAAATCGATAATTTTTTGGACATTAGGGGCATCAAGGGGTATGGAAAGAAAGCGGGAATATGGCATTGAGATAGAGGATCAACCATGATCATATTGAATGGCTGAGCAGGCTCGAAGGGCAGAATGGTCTACTCCTGCTCCTGGTTTCCATGTTTCTAAGTAACGAGTGGTGTGCCACATGAATCAGTACTGGAACCTCAACTGGTTACAATTTATATGAATGACTTGGATGAAGGGATTGATGGGATGGTTGCCAAATTTGCTGAATTACACAAAAATAGGTCAGAAAGTAAGTTGTGAAGAGGAAATGAGGAGGCGACAAAAGGATATAAATAGGTTAGGTGAGTGGGCAAAGATCTGGCAAATGGAGTATATTGTGAGAAAATGTGAAACCATTTATTGCGAGCGGAGTTGAATACAACAAAAGTAGGGAGGTTACACTTCAGTTGTACAGGGCACTATTGAGACCACATTTGGAGTACTGTGTACAGTAATGGACACCTTATTTAAGGAAGGATGTAAATACATTGGAAACAGTTCAGAGGTTTACCGGACTAATACCTGGAATGACTATGCTTGTATCTGCTGGAGCTTAGAAGAGTAAGAGGCAACTTAATTTAAACATATACGATCCTGAGGGGTCCTTACAGGGTGGATGTGGAGAGGCTGTCTCCTCTTGTGGAAGAATATAGAACTAGGGGTCACTGTTTAAAAATAAGGGGTCGGTCATTTAAGACAGAGATGAGGTGAATTTTTTTTCACTCAGAAGGTCATGAGTTTTTGGATCTCTCTTCCTGGAAAGGCAGTGGAAGCAGAGTCTTTGAATATTTTTAAGACAGAGCTGGATAGATTCTTGCTAAGCAAGGGGGTTTTAGGTTATCGGGAGTAGGTGGGATGCAAGTTTCAGATTATGATCAAATTATTAAATGGCGGAGCAGGCTCGATGGGCTGAATGGCCAACTCCAGCTCCTTGTTCGTAAGTTCGTCCATTGGGGAATTTCCTTGCAGCGGGCTGCAGGGTGGATCAGCTGCTGATCCAAGGAAACGGGTAGACGATTTGCATAATTAAAGGCCTGATTAAGAGCCATTTTAGTGAACTTTGGCATTTTGGCGAGTGTGGGGAGGCTGCCAGCTACAGTGTCTTCCTTCTGGCAGCCAGGTGATCAAGGAGGGTCGGGGGGGGTGGGGGTGGGTGGGTGCGGGTGTCCAGCCACTGGGGCCAAGCGCACCCTGTCCAACAGAAATGACCATGGCCAGGGAAGGCATGTTTCTCTCAAACCCGTGGTTCTTTGAAAGTTTAAATTCTTAATTATTTACCTATCAGATTTCCCAAGCTCCCCCTTGTCTGCCTCCGTAGTGCCCGCCTCTCCCAGTGAGGCAGCTGAATCTTCAGAGTTGCTGGCCCTTTAATTGGGTCAATAACCTCAGCAGGCCAGACACCATATTTAATTGGACAGCAGGCCCTCAAAGGCCTGGGTTAAAATGGCTGAACCAGCCCCACTGCCATCAAGAGAAGGCTTGCGACCCACTTTTCACGATAATTTTTTTTTTTGTTTGTTTTTTTATCCATTTGTGGGATGTGGGGCGTCGCTGGCTGGGCCAGTGTTTATTGCCCATCCCTAATTGCCCCTTGAGAAGGTGGTGGTGAGCTGCCTTCTTAAACCGCTGCAGTCCCATGTGGTGTGGGTACACCCGGAGCGCTGTTTGGGAGGGAGTTCCAGGATTTTGACCCAGCGACAGTGAAGGAACGGCCGATATATTTCCAAGCCAGTGTGGTGAGTGACTTGGAGGGGTAATTTCAAAGTGGTGGTGTTCCCATGTGTCTGCTGCTCTTGTCCTTCGAGCTGGTAGCAATCATGGGTTTGGAAGTTGTCTAAGCAGACTTAGTGAGTTCCTAGAATGCAGCTTGCAGATGGCACACACAGCTGCCACTGTTTGTCTGTGGTTGAGGGAGTGAATGTTTGTGGAAGGGGTACCAATCAAGTGGGCTGCTTTTCCCTGGACAGTGTCAAGCTTCTTGAGTGTTGTTGGAACTGCCTTCATCCAGGCAAGTGGGGAGTATTTCATCACACTTCTGACTTGTGCCTTGTAGATGGTGGACAGGCTTTGGGGAGTCAGGAGGTGAGTTACTCACTGCAGGATTCCTAGCCTCTGACCTGCTGTTGTAGCCACAGTATTTATATGGCTAGTTCAGTTTAGTTTCTGGTCAATGTAACCCCCAGGATGTTGATAGTGGGGATTCAGTGATGGTTAAGCCATTAAATATCATGTGGCGGTGGTTAGATTTACTTCTTTTGCCTGATTCCTGTGTGGCGTGAATGTTACTTGCCATTTGTCAGCCCAAGCCTGGATATTGTCCAGGTCTTGCTGCATTTGGACATGGACTGCTTCAGTATCTGAGGGGTCACAAATGGTGCTGAACGTTGTGCACTCAGTGAACATCCCCACTTCTGGCCTTATGAAGGAAGGAATGTTATTGATGTTATTGATTATCCAATATTGATAATTGTCATTGATTGGTCATTGATTGATTGATTTTGTGGCCCTGAAGCTAGTGGTAAAATTCAGTCCATACAGAGCAGAATAAAATCATTAGATCATCAGCATTAGGAGCAGAATTAGGCCATTCAGCCCTCCAAGCCTGCTCTGCCATTTACTAAGATCATGGTTGATCTGATTATGGCCTCAACTCCACTTTCTCATCTCCCCCCATAACCCTTGACTCCCTTGTCAATCAACAATCTGCCTAACTCAGCCTTGAAGATATTCAAAAACCCATCTTACTGACTCAGTCTTTGGCACAATAGCTGGACCATTTTTGGGTTTTTACTCTGAGTGCACGCTTTGTGGTTGCTTGTTACCTGAACAGGCCAGTTAACAGCCCGGGCTCCCTGACCAATCAGGGAGGGTGGGGTGACATGTCGAAGGAGGTGAATTCTAATTAAAAGGGCCACAGCAGGTTTCAAAGAAACTCAGCAGCAATTGGATTTTCAGGCTGCAGCAACCACGGGCAACCTGGAAAAGCTGTCCCACAGGTCTTACACTTTCACCTGGAAGTCCAGCTGACGGAGCTATGGGGCTGCAGTGAGGAGAAAGAGGACAGCCTCTGCAGCCAACTGCCCATGGATGCATGTGGCCAAGGAAGTCAGCAGTAGGAATGTGTTCCCTCCAGCCTGGAGACCGGGCACCAAGAGGATCCCGGACTTCAGGAAGGACTGACAGGTGAAGGGTGTAACTTTCCCTGATGCCAAGTCTTAAATCCTGACTTGCCCAACATTCTCCTAGACACTTTAGGTTGATACACCTCACAGCTCCTCATCAACGCCCCCCACAGGCACCTCCGGTCCCCATTTGAGCAGCCAACACTCAGATTCACCCTAAGCCTATTGCCCTCTTTTATCCATGCCTCACATTCATGCGCTATGTGGTCTCCTTCACCCCTCACAAGCCATTATCAGCAATCAAACCTCTGTTTTCCCTCCTTGCAGGTGACAGGCAAAACCCCAGCCATGATATATGGCCCTTCAGTGACAGATGCCTTGTGGCCATTGGCAGTGCATTCCAACCTGCTCCATTGGGAAGGTGGCCTTGTTCCAGGAGGATGCAGATGTCAGCAGCGACCAGCCATCAGGGCCTGAGCTGCTCGTACTGAGACACTTTGAGGGAGCTGATCCTCCGCCTGACCCATGGTGGGGATTTTGCTTCCTTCCAGATGGATGTCAGTGTCCTTCCCTTCTGTCCTGCCTAGAGGCAAGCAGCTGAGGAGAGGGCAGCTGGTACTGATGCTTGGTTTCCCCTGCTGCTGATGGAGCAGTTGGAGTTGGTGTAGCTTCTGCTCTTGACCCTCATCAGATGTGAAAGGTGAGGCTGTGTAAACTACTCCCACGCCATGTGGAAAGCTGGAAGCAGTGAAATGCTAGAAAGGTGAAGAGTCTTCTAAGGAGTTGACAATCTCCTATCAAGCTGTGGTTTCATTCTCCGAGAGAAGGAGTGCTTTGAACAACAGTCTCTCACCTGGCCGTGACTGGAGCTCCTCGGTGTAACTCATCAAAAGCCTTCCCGGTGTGTCAGTTTCACTGAAGAAATTCCCACTGCTGTGCATGCACCTTGGTGACCCTGGTGGGCTATTGACAGGCTGGAAACATTAAAACAGACAATAATTTGTTTGTTAAAAGCCTTAACCGCTTCTTAAAGGCTTACCCGAAAATCCGAAGGGGTTCCCTTCTCGCCTGCAATTCCATCCCAGGGAAAGCCAGAAGGGGGTGGAATCATGTTGGGATCTTGACCCAATTTCTTGGACGTTCCCACCCCACTCACCCCCACCCCCGACAAACCATCCTCCAACAGCCTGCGGAAATTCTCCTCAGAGACTCAGGAACGTAGATGAGGTGGATATTTTAATAACAAGACAGGTGTAGTAGAACAGTGATATTGGACTGAATTTTGAGGGCCATGCATGGGTGGGAAAGCAGGAGGGTGGACCCGTAAATAAAGGTGCTGTAGCGTTGACAGCATGCCTGCTGCCACCCTACCCATACCCACCCCCGTGGTGATTTTACAAGCCGTTGGGAGAGGCATCGGGTCAGTGGTCTGCCTTGGCAATTTGGCAATTGAGGCCCTTAAGTGGGCAATTAATGCCCAGTTAAGGGCTTCATCCCACTGCTGCTCTGATTTAACAAGTGCAGGAGAGGCCGATGCTCTGTATGCGGCCTGGCAGGTTTTACGCTGCCAGGTAAAGAGGTGGGGGTGCCTCTTGCCTCACCCCCAGTGCCAACCAGAAGTCCTCCCCCCACAGCTTTGCCTCCCGACATTCACCCCTGCCCCGTCCAACACGCCCCTCGACCAGCCCTCCCAGGGGCCCGCCCGCCTGGCCCCAATGAGATCCAGGATTTAAAAACAAAAAACTGCAGATGCTGGAAATCCAAAACAAAAACAGAAATACCTGGAAAAACTCAGCAGGTCTGGCAGCATCGGCGGAGAAGAAAAGAGTTGGCGTTTCAAGTTCTCATGACCCTTCAGCAGAACTAGGTGAATCCAAAGAGAGGGGTGAAATATAAGCTGGTTTAAGGTGGGGGTGGGGGATTGGGTGGGGGGAGAGAAGTGGAGGGGGGGTTGTGGTTGTAGGGACAAGCAAGCAGTGATAGGAGCAGATAATCAAAAGATGTCACAGACAAAAGAACACAGAGGTGTTGAAGTTGGTGATATTATCTAAAAGAATGTGCTAATTAAGAATGGATGGTATAGGACACTCAAGGTATAGCTCTAGTGGGGGTGGGGGGAGAATTACCTGGAAAAACTCAGCAGGTCGGGCAGCATTGGCGGAGAAAAGAGTTGACGTTTTGAGTCCTCGTGACCCTTCAACAGAACTAGGTGATTCCAAGGAAGGGGTGAAATGCCTGAATGTCTGGGTCTATCACTGAACATCAACTACCTGCAGTACCGGCAGTGGCCAATGCTCCTGATGGCGCTGCCGGCGTAGAGAGCTGCCAACCTCTGATTGGCCGGCAGCTCGGTGAGGCAGGGCGGCCTCCTGGGGAGGGATGGAAGGAAGCCCTGCCTCATCCTAATTAAAGGGCTGTCAAATGGAAAATTAAAGTGGGAGGAGCCAGCTAAGTGGAGGTGGGTTCAGCCCCTTCCCCTGACATGAGGCGAGGGAGCCTGCCATCAGTGTGTAATACAGCCCATTATGTGGAGAATAAGAAGTAAAGAATAAAGTTAAAATAAGAGAATGGATTTGGGAAAGACAGAATGGGAGATCCAAGAAAACACAGCCAGAGCCAAAGTTAATTGATTAATACTTATAAATAAAAGCGTTTATTGGCTGAAAAAATTGGGGTTTTTTTGGTAATAAAGCTATTCTTGGTGATTAAATAGATTTATTACTGTAAAATTAGTCTCACATGCAGGACCAGGAAAGGTGAAAAAAAAACATGGCTCAGGCCTTACTCTGGAGATGCTGATAGTCTTTAATGACATTAGTTATCAAGAAAGATTTTAAAAACATATTTTGTTGCCTCCAATAATCTATGTATTTAATATTAATTTAATTCTCTTTTTCATGTGCAGGCACAAAATTTAATCTTAATTAAAAATTCCATCTCATCACTTAATAAATCCACGCTCTCTAACTAATCCCAGTCGGTCACCACTTTCTAGCAACTCTTTAATTGTACTTTTAAAAATTGCTTTATGATGGATTCCTGGTGCGTTTACTGAATGGCTTGATGCGCTGCTTTAATTTATCTGCCCCCGATGTGTTAGATTCTGCCAGTTTGACATTTCATTCAGGACTCATTCCTAGCTAACTTCAGCTGAAAGCTTAAGAAACTGATTGAATGGCAAAAACACTATTAAGGCACACAGGTTTAACGCACTGTCTGTTACATGTCCCACCCTCAGTTATAACACTCTGATACCGACTCCACCCTCAGCCACAACAATCTCACTGTTACACACCCCAAACCCAGTTATCAGACACTTTCCCTCCCACCCATGGTACAAATTTCTCAGGGATAACACCTCTGGGCTTTAAGGTCATGATATGCTTGGAACATTGCGGAACCAAACGGTAGCATGCTGGAAACCAGAAAGTAAGTGCAACAAAAATAAAATTAGCTGGAAAAACACAGCAGGTCTGACAGCATCTGCGGAGAGCAACACAGTTAATGTTTCGAGTCCGTATGACTCTTCATCAGAGCTGATGAAGAGTCATACATACTCGAAATATTTACTCTGTATTCCTCTCCGCAGATGCTGTCAGATCTGCTGAATTTTTCCAGCTATTTTTATTTTTGTTTCAGATTTCCAGCATCCACTGTGTTGTGCTTTTACCTTAGTAAGCGCTGCATGCCTGTCAACAGTTTTAAAACCCAGCCTCTGCACACCATATCAGTTGAAGGTTGCCAATTAATAGCACGAACAGACAACCAGCATGAGGCAATCTCAGCTCCGGTATTTAAAGGGAGGCTCCAAACATGCAACTTGATGAAGTTTGGAGGTCGAAACGATTGAGGAAGTGGAATCCAGATATTTGTAGGCAGCGATAAAAACAAAAAAACTGCGGATGCTGGAAATCCAAAACAAAAACAGAATTACCTGGAAAAACTCAGCAGGTCTGGCAGCATCGGCGGAGAAGAAAAGAGTTGACGTTTCGAGTCCTCATGACCCTTCGACAGAACTTGCGTTCGAGTCCAGGAAAGAGCTGAAATATAAGCTGGTTTAAGGTGTGTGTGTGGGGGGGCGGAGAGATAGAGAGACAGAGAGGTGGAGGGGGGCGGGGGTGTGGTTGTAGCGACAAACAAGCAGTGATAGAAGCAGATCATCAAAAGATGTCAACGACAATAGTACAATAGAACACATAGGTGTTAAAGTTAAAGTTGGTGATATTATCTAAACGAATGTGCTAATTAAGAATGGATGGTAGGGCACTCAAGGTATAGCTCTAGTGGGTTTTTTTTTATTTTATATAATGGAAATAGGTGGGAAAAGGAAAATCATTATAATTTGTTGGGAAAAAAAAGAAGGGGGAAACAGAAAGGGGGTGGGGATGGGGGAGGGGACTCACGACCTAAAGTTGTTGAATTCAATATTCAGTCCGGAAGGCTGTAAAGTCCCTAGTCGGAAGATGAGGTGTTGTTCCTCCAGTTTGCGTTGGGCTTCACTGGAACAATGCAGCAAGCCAAGGACAGACATGTGGGCAAGAGAGCAGGGTGGAGTGTTAAAATGGCAAGCGACAGGGAGGTTTGGGTCATTCTTGCGGACAGACCGCAGGTGTTCTGCAAAGCGGTCGCCCAGTTTACGTTTGGTCTCTCCAATGTAGAGGAGACCACATTGGGAGCAACGAATGCAGTAGACTAAGTTGGGGGAAATGCAAGTGAAATGCTGCTTCACTTGAAAGGAGTGTTTGGGTCCTTGGACGGTGAGGAGAGAGGAAGTGAAGGGGCAGGTGTTGCATCTTTTGCGTGGGCAAGGGGTTGTGCCATAGGAGGGGGTTGAGGAGTAGGGGGTGATGGAGGAGTGGACCAGGGTGTCCCGGAGGGAGCGATCCCTACGGAATGCCGATAAGGGGGGTGAAGGGAAGATGTGTTTGGTAGTGGCATCATGCTGGAGTTGGCGGAAATGGCGGAGGATGATCCTTTGAATGCGGAGGCTGGTGGGGTGATAAGTGAGGACAAGGGGGACCCTATCATGTTTCTGGGAGGGAGGAGAAGGAGTGAGGGCGGATGCGCGGGAGATGGGCCGGACACGGTTGAGGGCCCTGTCAACGACCGTGGGTGGAAAACCTCGGTTAAGGAAGAAGGAGGACATGTCAGAGGAACTGTTTTTGAAGGTAGCATCATCGGAACAGATGCGACAGGAGGCGAAGGAACTGAGAGAATGGGATGGAGTCCTTACAGGAAGTGGGGTGTGAGGAGCTGTAGTCGAGATAGCTGTGGGTGTCGGTGGGTTTGTAATGGATATTGGTGGACAGTCTATCACCAGAGATTGAGACAGAGAGGTCAAGGAAGGGAAGGGAAGTGTCAGAGATGGACCACGTGAAAATGATGGAGGGGTGGAGATTGGAAGCAAAATTAATAAATTTTTCCAAGTCCTGACGAGAGCATGAAGCAGCACCACAGTAATCATCGATGTACCGGAGAAAGAGTTGTGGAAGGGGGCCGGAGTAGGACTGGAACAAGGAATGTTCCACATACCCCATAAAGAGACAGGCATAGCTGGGGCCCATGCGGGTACCCATAGCCACACCTTTTATTTGTAGGCAGCGCCTTGTTTTAATGGCCTCCCTGAATTTTATGTTGGAGCTGAAATTTCCTGCAGGAAGAATCTCTTTCCTATAACTGCTGGGCTGAAAAACAACCTGCAGAAGAAACTAAAAAGTTGCGGCTGGAGGTCATGTTGTGAGATCCAGACTTACCTTCTTGTGGATTGGGCGGTGGGGGGGCCAGAAGCTCCAACTCCTGACAGGCCTCGGGAGTTTTGCACATGTCCGGGTGGCGGATTCTGGCATTTGAAGTCTTTTGGGTCGCGGCTGTGGCCCCAGCATGCTGGCCCAGAAAGAAAACGGAGCAAAAATGAGGTCACATTGACCCAGGTGTGGAGCGCCGTAAGTCAAGAAGAGACCCAGACAGGGGACAGAGACCAGGTCGGGGAGTGGTCTCAGTTAAGTTAAGAAAGAGGAGCAGGGAAAGGGGCTCCAAGCAGAAAAAGGGCTGCAGTTGTCAGATTTTAAGTGGTGAGGGCTCAGGAGAAGCTCTGGCAATTGAAGAAGGCAGAAGAAGGTTGGTGACTGTGTGTCGTAGGCCACTGGTGGTGAAGGTACCCCTTTGGAGCAGTAGTGTTCTGCTCGGGGCAGCCGAAGAGTTGAAGTTGTGTTTGTGAGTTGATGCTGGAGCGCAGTCTTGGGAATCCAGGGAAATGGAGTATCGGGAGAAAAGATTGAAAGCCTGGGAGGTGGGCTGGCATTGAGGCCGCCTGAGTTGGAGTGATTTTTGGAGAGAGTTCCAAGGTGAGAATGTTTAGGACGATGACTTGAATCCCTCATGATGGACACAGATTTTCAGTGACACACTGTTACTGACATCTGGGTGTGTCGTTTGGGGAATCCATGGACTCTGTCTAGGCCGCATCCGCCATTTATTATGTCGTACGTTCAACCACAATTCACCTGTTAATTCATGTGCACATCATCCTTACCCTGAATGTTAGAGTATAAGATAGATATTGTCAATTGTTTTATCTTTCTGACCTTGTATAGTAAAGTTTATTTTTGTTTGTTCAGAATCCATAGAATTCTGTGGCTCTTTCTCTTACCAAGTGTCTTGAATCTCAAACCTTGTCTACTTTAAGCAAAAAGCTATTGGTCCCTAACTGGATCCTACCAAAAGGTTGGGTCCAGGACCATAACAGTTGTTTGTAAGGTAGCAGCAGGAATTTGGTGCCACATTCTTAGTTTCAGTCCGAAAGTGGTTCAATTACCAAAGCAGGATGAGAGAGGTGACTACAGTGGCACATTCACCCACATTCTAACGTGTGTATCAAGCTAAACTCCTCACTCTGCCTTAATTCTCAAACATTCTCCAGACCATCACTCTTCACACCAATGCACACCCAATCCTTTTTATCTACACGTTTCCTCACATCCCCATTTTGCCATCTTCCACGAATGTTCACTCTTATCCTTATGCAGTGTCATGCCTCTCCCTCATAACCACTCTCAACGAATGCCCCCCATCAATCTGTCCAACGTGTCATTACTCTCTCTTATAGGCCTCCGCTTTCCCTCCTTGCAGGAGATGAGCCACAGAATATGAAGGAGAGATGGAGAATGGGAGGTAATCCTCCAACCACCTTGCAACATCTGCAACGAAGGCAGTGGAACATCAGTGGAGTCTCAGCATTCTTGGTCATCAGAAATGGGAGCCTCTCAGCTACCTGCAGACAGAATTGCATATAACACTCATGTTGAGTTGATGTCAGCAGCAAGTGAAATGATCAATTATATAACGACGACTTCATGTAAGAATATGTTGACAGGTCTGATTCAAATTTTTAATCTCCCGCAGGGCCTTCCACAAGCGTTCCGCAGGAAGTGGGGTAGGAGGATGATGACAATTCACTCGGAATCTGCACTGTCACAGGACTCATGCAGACCATGTGCTAGCTCAGAGAGTCGTCACGCTTCTGTGGGACTGATAAAGCGAATAGTTGAGTTTCGACTGGTAACTCACACAGGCAGGGAGAGCAATGGAGCGTCTGTATCAGGGGGCCACAGTTATTCTCCAAGATCTGCTCAGCTAGGCACAGATGCTGAATTTTGGAGGCTGTCAGGGAACAGGGTATTTCTGGAGCAGCAATGAACTGCCAGGCATTCCTGCTGCACTATGCATGCTTGCAGAGAGCTTGGAGGAGACTATATTAGGCATGAGTGATATGATATCTCAGAACTTTGCGATGAAGACCTCTTTTCATGGAAAGAGTGGCCACTTGTGAGAAGCAGCAGGCACATCAAACCTGTGAGTGCATGTGAGCCCTCACCAATGGCTTGCACACTCTAAAAGGGGTATTTCCAGGATTTGTTTTACTCTTTCATGGAATTTGGGCATCGCTGGCAAGGCCAGCATTTATTGCCCATCCCTAATTGCCCTTGAGAAGGTGGTGATGAGCCCCCTTCTTTACCATTGCAGTCCCTGTGGTATAGGTACGAGAGCAACAGATTACCTGGTAATTATCTCACTGCTGTATATCGAACCTCTCTATTGGAAATTGGCTGCTTCACTTCAACAATTCAAAAATGCTTCACTGGTTGTAAACTGCTTTGTGATATCCTGAGGTTGTAAAAGGCAGTGTATAAATACAAATCCTTTCTCTTGCACAGATGATTGAAGTGAAAATGGTTGTAGGCCAGATTTTCCACTGGTGCATTAATTTGAAGCTTTGTTTTTGATTTATTTTTAACTTTAATTGAATGTAGTTTCATTGGACTTGCTCACAAAAGAAGTGATTTTATCTAACAGATGTCTGTAAACTGTTAGAACACATTGCTGTTAAGTCTACTATTATATGTCAAAGATTCCACCCTGCCGGCTAAATGTGCCTTAACAAAAAAGCAAACGTCGATGACAGACATTGTTTTCTGAATGTGGTCCAAACAATTCAATTTATTTTTCATGCGCTGTGCACAAGTCAATCAGAGTCGAGCCAAGTTTCAGATAGTTTCCCTTCACCCCTCCCTTTCTCTACATTCTCCAGATCTATAATCCTCTTTTAACTCTGGCCCCTGATGGAGCCCCTTCATTCCTGTCCCTTCAGTCATCTAGGCCCTAAGCTCCCTAATTCCCTTCCTAAACTTTTCCACTGCTCTACCTCTCTCTCCTTCTTTAAGATGCTGCTTAAAGCCTATCACTTTGACTAAGCTTTTGGTTAGCAGTCCTAATACCTCCATTTTTGGCCTGTTGTCAAATTATTTTATGTGTTGATTAAAGGAGTTACAGAAACACAATTTATTGCTGTTGTGTCTATTGTAACAGGCTCTCCATGAGTGGATCGGATAGAAAGAAGTTAATACCATGATACATTATAGAAAAAGGGTTCATTTTTCACACATTACATTAACCTTTCTCCAAATCCTAGGCACAATATGTGTGTTCAGCGATTCCTTTAAAAAGATCAACTAATATAATGCTTGGTTTGTCTTGGCACCTCCTTCCATAATCTATTAAAATGAAAGGACAGAAAGCGAGTGATGAGTGATTTCCTGATAGATGTGTGTGTGGGTAGTGCAAATTCTCTCCATTATTGTTCTTGGTCTGAAATTTCTTTGTGACCAATTTCTACATCAATTTTTGCTTCCATTAATCTTTGAGTTGTTTGGTAGTACAGAACTTGAATGTTACTGTAAAGTGAGACACGTTGTTGAAGCTTTTCATCTTGCATTCTTCAGGACAAATGCAAGATTGCCAAATTTCAAACGATCCAGGCGATTTGTGGTTGTTTTAAAGTTGATGTATTTGCATTTGACCTGATTGGCAACATGTCTCTCTTTTCAGCAACAATCTTTAAGTTCTAATGCTGTTTATGAACATTGATGCAAAAGAGCTATCAGAGATACACCATTCTTTAGTTAGTTGTTACTGTTTCGTCAGATTCCAGGTTGGATGGGAGGGGGGTCTTGCTATTTCCTTTGTAATGTTTTCTCCAATTACAAAAAACATATAGAGGCTTTGGAGAATGTTCAAAAATGATTCACAAGGATAATACCAGAACTGACAAATAGAAAAAAAAAACAACGGGCTGGGGATCTTTTTCCTAGAAAAGAGAAGAATGAGACGTGACCTAATAGAGGTCTTTAAAATTATGAAGTAGGTTTGATTGAATAAATGTATAGAAGATGTCTCCACGTCTTGGGTTAACGAAAACATAGGGGCCATGAATATATGATGGTCACTAAGAAATCCAATAAGAGATTCAGGAGAGTGGTTCTAATGTGGAACACACTACCTTAACGCGTAGGTAAATAGCATATATGCATTTAAAGGGAAGATAGATAAACACAAGTGGGAGAAAAGAATAAAGGGTATTTTGGTGGGGTTGGATGAAGTAGGGTTAAGGGAGGTTTTTGCGGAGTAAAATCACTGGTAATTAGGTCATAGCCAATATGGATCTTAACTCCATTTACCAGCTTTCTCCCCCATAAATCTTAATCCTCTTCCTTCAAGTACCACACCCTAAGAGGGCATTGATGACCATGGACTTTCATTGGATTAGTCTATGATTATGCTTGGAAAAGTACTGCAGTTGTTTTCCATTGCCTTCTGCATCACGGTTAACCAGGAAACTCCCCTTCTCTCACCACCTGCCATTAAGCATACTGGAGGGAATTTACAGGCTGATAGTCAACCTGTGTGACCATGTTATGAATGCACATTCCATGGCCATTAAGTCCTGAAGTGGGTCTCCGAACCTAGAGCTTCTGGCCCAGAGGTAGGGATGCTAGCACTGTGCCACAAGATCTCCAATAAAAACCTTAATATCCTTCCTTAACAAAGTCTATCAAGCTTAGCTTTGAAGTTTTCGATTAGTTCCCAGCCTCAACAGCACCTTATTGGAGAGAACTCCAGATTTCCACTACCCTGTGTGAAGGAGCGCCTCCCGATATCACCCCTGAGCAGATTAGCTCTAATTTTAACTTTGCACCCCCTTAGTTCTGGATTTCTGCACCATAAGAAATAGTTTCTCCCTACCTACCCCTTTAATACAAGGTCAGTCTGTGCAAACCTTCCTCATAATTTAACCGTTTCACAACAGAGTTATTCTTGGAAATCTGCACTGCATTCATTCCACAGCCACCTTGTCCAGACTCTATGGGCAGAATTTTATGAGTAGGCGAGTGGGGGCAGGGGCAGGCCTTGCTCGCCGATGCGTAAGTTGACGCACGGTGACATCGGGTGGGGGGGGGGGGGGTGGAACTCCCGATATCACCGCGCCCAATTAAAATTTTCAGGAAGGTGGGGGGAACAGCAAAATCAGCTGCGTGCCCGCCAACCTGTCAATGGCCAACTGAGGCCATTGACTGGGTCAATTAAGCAGTTAAAAGATCTGCCCATCCAACCTTAAGGTTGGCAGGCAGGTGAGGAGCCCCGGCGGGAGCTAAAAAAAAATCATGAAAGCTCATCCACGGGCGGGATGAGGTTTCATGTAGGCTTTAAAAAAATTTTAATGAACATTTAGTAAAGATTATGGACGTGACCCAACTCATGTGACATTGTCACATGAGGGGACGTCAGGGAAATTTTATTTTTCTATTTTTATCTTTTTTACATGTACAGTCAATCTCCCTGAGGCAGCACTTAGCTTCGGGGTGGCGGGGGGGGGATCAGTGCGCTTTTTTGTGTGCGTACGCGAAACAGCACAGTCTCGATTTAGGGAATTCCCCCCCACCCACACAGGGAGCGCATAGCGCCTTCTGTGCGGACGGGCCTTAATCGAGCCTGCCCATGTAAAATGACACCACGCCAGCCCTTTAACAACATCCCCGCAACCCCCCCGCCCCCCGCCCCCGACGGTGGTAGGGGGGTGGGGGGTTGGGGGGGGGGGTGGTGAAGTTCAGCCCTGTATCATGGATATTTTAAGCCTCTGTTATGCCCAGTCACAGTCGAGCAGCAACAATCTCAAGGTGGGAAGAGTTATGATATTCAGAAATTATGAAACGTGAAGCGCTGGGTTAGATTCAAAAACTCAGGGTATAATTTTGCCTTTTGGCCCAATCCTTTTAAACAGTATCAACAAGTAAGCTTATCTTAACCGGCTCCAGTTCCAGGGTTTAAGGTTATGAACTGGTCTCAGGAGGTACATGCATTTTTAGGCATACGCACATTTCTACTTCTGGCTCCACAGCGAGCAAAAGAATTTGTGCTTTTGAGAAGTTAAACTTGAGCAGAAACCATTTCTTAATAGCCCAACCAACCCAGAAATATCTGAGAATTTAGCAAGCTGGTAAAAATTAATTTAAGATATTGCTTGATACATATAAAAAAAAGGGCAAAGTCTTGTTGAGGTGAATGTCCTTTTGACCTGATTGGAAGTTCTTTAGTTCATAATCCCGATTTATATTTGCAGTGCGATTTCAGTTTGAATGTAAGAATTAGAGATGCTCTGTTAAAGCCAATGGTCCCATTTGCCCTCTCAGATAGTGTAAATGATCTCATGGCTCTATTTGAGGAAGAGCAGGGGAGTTCTCCCCAGTATCCTGGTCACTATTTATCCTTCAACCAACATCACTGAAACAGAGCATTTGGCCGCTATCCCATTGCTGTTTGTGGGACCTTGCTGCATGTAAATGGCTTGCTCAGTTTCCTTTCGTGCAATAACGGCGACACTGGCAGCCAGTGGCTGTAACACATTCTGGAAATGCAACACCTTTCTCTCAAGCCTTTCTCGTCACTGTCAATCTGACATTGCAATTTAAGTCACTGGTTCAGCCCAGACTGCATCATTTGATCAGGTTGTCGAATTTTGTCTGTGCTCCTGTGAAGTGCCTTGGGATGTTTTACTGCATTAAAGGTGCTATATAAATGCAGGTTATTATCTGCAAGGCAGCACATGTAAACTAGTAACAAACCGCTGAGTGCTGCTATATGTAAAATTGTTCTAAACTTCAATAAATCTATTCCTTTATTATTCAGTCTTGTATTTTAATAAACCTTAAAAGAAGTTCTACATAAGAATAATGACAGCCTCATCCTCTAATGTAGTCATTACAAGCTCAGTAGTGTCTTGCACTCGAGGCTTATTTTCTACAATTAGGTTTCTGAATAATTAAAAAAAAAAGGTTGGGGGAAAAATCAGAATGAGATGTTTGCATCTACCCACGCTTGGCTTAGTTTCTTATTCAGTCTAATGCTTTCACTGTCACTCAAGCGCGAGCAGCTGAGAATTCACATTACTCAGAAAAAAAGTATTATGGAATAATTGTTCATTTGCAACCTTAGTCTTATGTGCAGTAGCAAGGAAATGCAGTTGAGGTGAGTCGAGGTTCTCGGAGTTAATTGGCTGCTGATTTGAAAAATAAACACAATATAAGATTCTGAATAAGAAAGTAAGAATGATGAGTCTATAATCAAACATCAAACTGAAGTAAACAACCACCTTAAATCCAGTGCTAACCATAAGCCTAACTCTAACCGTGATGTTAACTAGGATTCTAGAGCTAACCCGATTCCACCAGGATGTCTATATTATAATGACATTCGTTGCACACTTTGGTCATAATACTCTTCAAATATCAGCGAAGAAATAATAATTTAAAATAGAAAATTTAGAAGTCTTGGATAGGGAATGAAAGTGTCACACAGATGAAGTTAGTCTCATAAGTTTCCATTAAGCTAGTGAAATATTTAAATTGGATGTGTAATAGTCACTAAATCTTTGCAATCTGTTGGCCCATTTGTTCTTATTGAGAAAATTTGGTAAAGGGCCAAGACCCACAGAGCGAGACACCATCCAGGAGAAAAGACCAGGCAAATCAAGGCCCAGCACTTACGTGATGTCAAATTTATTGCTTCAATGTATTAGCAATCTTGCTCTAAGGGTGTTCTGGATAGTTACATCAGCATTCTCCTCACTTAAGTAGAAAACACAGGCTAAAAGCAATGGGTACAATGCGTGCAGGGAAGCATGAAGTGAATACAATTCAACCTTCTCAATTTGCAACCTGTCTGTAGTTTCTGTGCATGTGTATCTACACATGATTTCCCCCACACAATTGCACCGAGTTAGAATTTACAATGTGTAGAAAGTAAAAGTAGGGTTACCAACTCTGGTTGGAGATATTCCTAGAGGTTTCATTACATGACCTTTTGCCTCCAACTGCATTATCCCCAATCCCCTGGCATTGGTCACCCAATGCGCCAATCTTCGTGGAGCTCCGCCTTCACTTGGTCAACTGGACAAAGAACACAATCTTCTTTACTCAGTTGGATGATGCATAACTGTCAGTCAAAAAGCCGATTCTCCCATCTCCAAAATATTTACAACTCATAAACAAAGTAAAATGAATTTAGAAGTTTTTTTCCTAACGCCCTCTGATTTTTCCTCAAGGTTGTTAACAGAGATCCAGGGATTTAATTCCTAGAAACTCCAGGGCAATCCTAGAGCTTTGGCTACCCTAAATTCAAGAGGAATGAAAGGCAGAGATAAAAACAAGTAGCCCCATGGTTCTCAGCTCCTGGGTAAGAAGATGATACCCTAGGAGAAGATGTGATAAGTTTTGGGCCTAGAGTTAGGGCTAAAACTAGCATTGTGGATTGTTCGAATGTGAATGAGAATCGAGTGGTTTCTATAATGGGCACTCAATGCAGAAAACCAGTCCTACACCCTGGTTTGAAGAAAAAAATATCTACCTATTTATTAATCACTGGTGACATCTCAGATTGATTCTTGTGTCTACTTATGGGTAAGATGCTTTACAAAAGTTGTCAAGGCCTTCAAAGGGTGAGAAGAGATTTACTAGAATGGTACCTGGGAGTTATGCAGAGAAACTGGAGAAGCTGGGACTGCCCTCCTTCAAGCAGAGAAGGTCAAGGTAAGTTCTGTTGAAGGGTCATGAGGACTGGAAATGTTAACTTTGCTCCTCTCCTCCAGTGCTGCCAGACCTGCTGAGTTTTTCCGGGTATTTCTGTTTTTGTTTAAGATTTAATAGGGGTGTTCCAAATTGTGAAAGGCTCTGATGGAGTAGATAAGAAGAAGCTGTTCCTGCTGGCAGGTGGGTAAATAACTAAAGGACACATGTTTAAGATAATTGGCAAAAGAATAAACACAAGAAGATTTTTTTTTACACAACGAGTTATGGCCTGGAATGCATCGGCTGATAGGGTGATAGAAGTAGATTTGATAAATTGAAAAAGCGAAATAGATATAGAGGAAATGTTTGCAGGGCTATGGGGAAGAAGCAGAGGCCACTGAACAAAGAGGTCTTTCAAAGAGCTGGCGCAGGCACAATGGGACGAATGGCCTCCTTCTGCTCCGT
The DNA here is from genome assembly GCF_017639515.1 of Carcharodon carcharias. Classification (NCBI taxonomy): domain Eukaryota; kingdom Metazoa; phylum Chordata; class Chondrichthyes; order Lamniformes; family Lamnidae; genus Carcharodon; species Carcharodon carcharias. The sequence goes on from NC_054473.1 coordinate 184,229,639, forward strand.
AAGATTTTATGATTGATTTCGGCACAGTGGGAATGGAGGATGTGATACAAGTTTGCAGGTCAACACATTTAAATTTTAAAGGAACAAAAGAATGAAGCTGAAAGGATTAAAGGCTGCAGCAGTAGAGATAAAATTGAAAATGAAACAAGAACGATTACAACAGAGGGACAGTCAGGAAGCTGAAGATGAAAGAAGAATCTGAAAAGGTACAGATAGCTGATAAAATAGAACTGTGCAAAATCTTAAGCGCTTGGCTGTGAATAGCACTCATATTTACAAGGTATGTATTAAGAATGCAAAGCTCTTCAAGAAGCCTGTCATAGTGGTGACACACATAGGTTAGCATCTACAATCTCCCAGCATTGATTCAACAATTTAATTGGTATAAACCTGGGAGGGGAGAATCAAGGGTTCTGACATCCCTCACAAATCTGAGGGCAGTCCTTTGAAGGCTTTGCTAAGCATCACCTCGAAACCAATTTCAGAACACCTTGGAAGAGGCATGACGAAGTGTAGCCTTCTAATATTCATCCCCGTCATGTATTTTGAAGAGTTAGAAGAATGGGAAGAGAGAGAGGTTACTTTGAAAGTAATCATCTTGTACTCAAAGTACCAGATGGTAAATTTTACCCCTCCATGGAAGTGTCCATGAGTTTTAACAATTAATGAAGGTCGCTCACACTATCTAATTACAGACATTGAGGAGGGATGTTTACCTCCTTAGTCGCTATATTCTAATATATACCTTAGTGAATAGATTTCAAGGAATTTCCTGATTGGATTTGGTCACTGTCATATCCACGTTCTCCATGAACAACAAGGTTTGACCAGTATGAGGTCACTTAAAGACTCCATTGGAAACTAATAAGAATCTGTTGCATTTCTACAGCATCTTTCATAACTACACAATGTTCAAAAGCACATTATAACCAATGAAGTATTTTTGAAGTATAATCACTGTTATAATACAGGCGTAGGAAACTGTAGGTGATTTTACCTTTCTCTTAGATTCAGACACTGAGCATTACAATTGACACAAACTCACACTAAATCCAACTCCAAAGGATTGATGTCAAGGAGGAACTCCAAGAGGTGAAGAGCCAGCAAGCCTCGCTCTTTGCCTCAGAGGCCTCCAAGATCATCTTCCGTTCCAGAGTTCACTCCCCGGAGCAGGATGAGATGTGCTCACATTTCTTCTTCCAAAAGATACACAGAGAGAGCTCTGAAAGCAGCAGCCTGAAGGAAGAAGATGGCTTAGTAAAGTCATCGCAGTCCAATATTTTGAGGATCAGCAAGTCCTTTTATGCCGGATTGTATGACGTGAAGCCCACAGACAGCACGGCCTCCCAGTCCTTCCTGTCCTCTATCACGGAGGTCTTAGACAACAGTACATGGGAGAGTCTGGACAAACTGCTAACTCCTGACGAACTGACTAAGGCCCTTGAGTCCTTCGAGAAGAGTAAAACTCCTGGAAGCGATGGCTTGCAGGTGGAGTTGTATTCGGCTCTGTGGGACTAGATCGGCCCAGACCTGCTAGAAGTGTACGAGAGTATGCTCCTGGCCGGCAGCATGTCAGAATCCATGAGGAAAGGCATCATCACCCTCATCTACAAGCACAAGGCGGAAAGGGAGGAAATGAGAAATTGGTGACCCATTTCACTGTTGAATGTGGACTATAAGATTCTGTCCAAGGTCATTGCCAATCGGGTCAAGACCACTCTGGAATTGGTGATTCACCCTGACCAGACCTGCACTGTGCCGGGCAGGAAGATCTCTGACAGCCTCGTGCTGCTCAGGGATACGATTGCCTATGTACAGGACAGAGGTGTGGACACCTGCCTCATCAGCCTGGATCAGGAGAAGGCCTTTGACAGAATATCGCACACCTACATGGTGGATGTTCTCTCCAAAAAGGGGTTTGGGGAGGGGATTTGCAATTGGATCCAACTGTTCTACACTAACATCAATAGTGCAGTCTCAATCAATGGGTGGGAATCAGATAGCTTCCAGATTAAATCTGGAGTCAGGCAGGGCTGCCCTCTCTCCCCTGTCCTTTTTGTGTGTTGCATAGAACCCTTTGCTGAGTCCATCAGGAAGGATCCGGAAATAAGAGGAGTGATGATCCCAGGCAGTGGAGGCACTCAGGTCAAAGTTTCCCTGTACATGGATGATGTCACCATCTTCTGCTCGGATCCGCTGTCGGTGCACAGACTGATCCACATCTGCAACCAGTTCGAACTGGCCTCAGGAGCCAAGGTAAATCGTGGGAAGAGTGAGGCCATATTCTTTGGGAACTGGGCTGACTGATCCTTTGTCCTCTTCACTGTCAGGGCTGACGGCCTGAAGGTGCTGGGGATATGGTTCGGAGGGACGGGGCATGCGTTAGAAACTGGAAGGAGCGAGTGTCTATGGTGTAAAGAAAACTGGGCATGTGGGAGCGACGCTCCCTCTCCATTGCAGGTAAGAACCTAGTCATCAGGTGTGAGGCACTCTCGCTGTTACTGTACGTGGCACAGGTCTGGCCCATTCCACACTCCTGTGTGATGGTGATCACCCGAGCCATCTTTCACTTTATCTGGGGGTCGAAAATGGATCGTGTCCGCAGGGACGCAATGTACAAGCCTCTAGATAAAGGGGGAAAAAACGTGCCCAACATTGTCCTCATATTGATGGCCTGCTTTGTGTGCAGCTGCATCAAGCTGTACGTAGACCCTAGGATCGCAAACACCAAGTGTCACTATGTGCTGAGGTTCTACCTGTCCCTGGTGTTGCGAAGGATGGGTCTGGCCACGCTGCCGCGGAACGCTCCAAGTAGTTGGACCGTGCCGTACCAACCGGTGGAAAAATCTATGCAGAGAAACACCTTTGACCACAAGTCCATCAGGCAGTGGTCGGCACATAACGTCTTAGAGGCCTTGCGGGAAAAGGAGAGGGTGGATCCTGTGGGATGGTTCCCTGAGCAGACTGTCAAAGTCATTTGGCAGAATGCCTCATCGCCAGAACTTTCCAACAAGCACCAAGATGTGGCTTGGCTGGTGGTGAGAAAGGCCCTCCCCGTCAGATCCTTCCAATATATCAGGAGTCTCACCCCCTCTGCTCGTTGTCCTTGAGGTGGCTGTGGTGGGGAAGAGACTGTTGTTCACCTCCTTGTGGATTGTGCCTTTGCAAAGAAGGTCTGGAGAGAGATGCACTGGTTTCTGTCGAGGTTCATCCCGAGCAGTTCTGTGACACAGGACTCTGTGCTCTACGGGCTGTTCCCAGGGACACATACCGAGACAAACATCAACTGCAGCTGGAGAATCATCAGCTCGGTGAAAGACGCTCTTTGGTCTGCCCGAAACTTGTTGGTCTTCCAGCGCAAAGAGTTGTCCCCGACCGAGTGTTGCAGACTGGCACATTCCAAAATCCAGGACTACGTGCTGAGCTACGCACTAAAGCTTGGGGCAGCCGCTGCAAAAGGCACAATGGGGAAAGGTCGCTGTCTAAGACCTTTCTGCCACAGTGCACCGAGGGGCTGGGAATTGTATAGACCCCTCGGGCTGTACGGCTCACAATGAACGTATGCAGTGAATACTAAATGTATCATAATTGTATTGAAGTGCCTCAGAGTGCAACATGATGTATGTTGATAACTCCAATCCCATTGTCTGATTGTCTGCATTGACCATATTGAAATGATTGTAACATTCATTGATTGTATTGATGCACCTTGTGATCCATGTTTAAAGTTGAATCTGATTGTACTTATGTGATGGTGATTTTGAAATGTTTTGGAATGTTCTTCCAGATATTTTATGAATAAAGTATATTTAAAAAAAAAACAAAAAGCAAAAACAGTCTCAATTAAATCATACAGTTATCCCTCAGGTGGTCAACCAGAGGTGACTGTAAGTCACATAGGAGTGCTCATTGATCGAGCTCTTCCTGCTTGGTCACCAGGTTCTTCCCATCAATACATATCTTCTGTCTTTTTGCTGGAGCACTGTAATGTGGGGTCTTCAGGAGTTTATATACAGGATACTGTTTTTAAAAGAGCCCATTGTCTTCCGGATGAGGATAGGTTAATTGATTCATGATCAGCTGTTGGTAGGTTAGTGTATTCCCAATTTGTCTTCCATTGGCTTAGCCATATAAAGGTTTCTTCCTGTCCTTTAATTATCTGTCTGGCTTCAATCAGCTTCCACTGATTTCAGCTTGCTGCAATTAACAGCTCTATTCAAGTCAAGTTGTTCTGTTCAATTCAACGACATTGATAGGACTGGAAAGGGGGTTCTACTGAAAGAATTTGAGCAGTTAGGAGATAAATTAAAAAGCAGAACCTCCAAGGTAACAGCCTCAGGATCACTACCTGAGCCACGGGCAAACTGGCATAGGGTAAATAAAGTCAAGGAGTTAAATGCGTGGCTCAGAGGTTGGTGTGGGAGGAATGGGTTTCAGTCCATTGGGCACTGGCACCAGTACTGGGGTAGAGGAGAGCTGTTCTGGTGGGGCGGGATTCAATTGAACTGTGCTGGGGCCAGTGTCCTGGCGAATTGAATAGCTAGGGCTATAGAGAGGTCTTTAAGCGAAATGGGGAGGGGGGATGTGGTGGTTATGGAGAAGGGATACGTAGGCTTACAAAGTGAAAGCATTGTAGGGCAGCTATTTAAGTAATAATACCCAGAATGTGACAGTAAGGGACAGAGCGTGCAAACATAAAAAAGAACAGCAGCAAATAGGGCCAAAGGAGGAAAAAAATGGTAAAAAGGCAAAATTAATGGCTCTTGGCGGGGTGGGGCGGGGCCATTGTGATATTTCCCTGGGCGGGCACGCGATGAAGTTCGACACGGGTCTGCCATTAATTAACAGGCTAGTTAAGGTCCTTAAATTGTCAATCGGCGCTGATTTTCAGGCACCCGTGCGATCTTCGCACGAGCGCAACGGGCAAGCGGGTAAGGGAGTTTTTAGTAAAACTCATCCACGGGTGGGATAAGAGGGCTCAGTGGGGTTGTCAATCTTGTCTGTGAGTATTTATTGCAGAAATTGTTTTAAACTTGCCTGTGTGACCTGTAAGCAGTTCAGAACGAAGTCCAGCCACTTCCTGTGTATTTTTAACCTCCAGCTCAGCACTCTGCAGTCAGGAATCTTTATCGGGCCTGCAGCTTTCCGGAGGCCTACCTTTAGCCTGGGTATGGGTTCTGACATGTCCACTGGAGGCAGCTCCTCTGAGGAGGAAGGGAGGGATAGAACAAGGAGGAGGCCAGGAGTGGACAATCAGCCTCCAGGGGAGTCACCTTTGGGAGGACAAGCACAGGCACAAGGGGCGCAGGGCCAAGAGGTTGTCCAAGGTGGAAGGGGCCCCAGAAGATGCCACTATCCTGCTGCCAGGATATACAGGCGGCAAGGCAGCTACCTCAATATGACTGAGGTGCAATGCCGAAGGAGGCCCCTCCTCTCAAGGGAAACAATCAACTCTATCTATCAGATGATTGGCCCTGAGATTGCTCCTAACTGTGTGGGTGGACACCCATGCCAGTGGGTCTGAAGCTCACAGTTGCCCTCAACTTCTATGCCTCTGGCTTCTTCCAGGGCTCGGTGGGTGATCTTTGCGGTATCTCCCAATCAGATGTCCACACTTGTGTCAAGCAGGTAACAGACGCTCTGTTCAGACGGGCATTGACCTTCATCCACTTCCATTGGGATCAGGCAAGTCAGACACAGCGAGTCAGAGGCTTTGTGGCCATTGCTGGCTTCCCCCGTGTCCAGGGTGCTATAGACTGTACACATGTGGTCATCAAGGCGCCAGCAGGTGAGCCCGGTGCCTTCGTCAACAGGAAGGGCTTCCACTCCATGAACGTGCAGATAGTGTGTGACCACAGGATGCAGATTCTACAAGTCTGTGCAAGGTACCCAGGCAGCTCCCATGACACCTACATCCTCAGACACTGCCAGGTGCCGGGGCTCTTCAGTGCTCCAGCCCGGCTGGATGGATGGCTGCTGGGTGACAAGGGCTATCCCCTCTGAAGATGGCTCATGACGCCTCTCCACCATCCAAGAACAGAAGCTGAGCAGCGGTACAATAGGAGCCACGGCACCATAAGGACTGTGGAGAGGCCACAAGGAGAGAGCCATCGGTCTTCTCAAGATGCGCTTCTGATGCCTGGACTGTTCAGGGGGCGCTCTCCAGTACCCCCCAGATCGTGTCTCGGTGATAGTGGTTACATGCTGCGCTCTGCACAATCTTGCGCTGGAAAGGGGGGACACAGTGGACGATGAAGATGTTGATGCAGTGGATGCGGCTGCACACGATGAGTCCAGCTCTGATCCTGAGGATGAGGAAGCACAGGGCAATGATGAGGGGCTAAACGCTGACCCGGGACTACACCAAGGAGGCAGGGACACCCGGGAGGCTTTAATCCAATGAACCTTCAGCTAGCTCCACACAAATGGATCAGGAGGACCAGCCTTGCCTGGTGCTTCCATACTCAGCACCTAAGTGCTAAATCTGCCACTTCATCAGCTGCAACTAAGGGCTTTGGGCATAAACCTCAGTGACCACTCAAACACTCATGACATGTATGTAAAACATACAAATGCAGAACAAAGGAGCCACCCTCAGCCATGGTAACACATCTGGATTTAATTTTCACCATCATAACATCATAAGATCACACAAAGTCCAAACAAAACATTTTTCCAGCATAAACAAATAATTCCCTGATCTTGTGCCAACACAAAAGCACCAGTGAGAAACCCGTGGAGTGTCTAAGGTGCCATATGCTTATGTTTGCGGGTGCTACGTCTTGGTGCTGCCCCATCGCTCGGAGTGGTATCTGAGCCAGCCTGCTGACTCTGCTGTCCTGTTGGCCTCGATGACCTTGGCGGACGTCCTCTGGCCCGTGGAGCCTGTGCTGGTCCCGCCTGGGAGGGAGCTGCCAGATCCACAGCTGGCATCACCCCAGTCATCGCAGCCTCACCCGATGAAGCTGTCACTGGGAGAGGAGGGGGAGCAGCTGCTGCCCTCATCCGGAACACCGTGCGAGGAGCCCGCGGATACGACAGGCAGCTGCTCCACCGATGTGAGGTGGTCCCGGACTCCCCTGCTCACCGTCGATGGATGGGCAACGAGCTGGGAAACTTGAAGCCCACACCATCTCCCACATTGGCACCGACCAGCTGTGGCCACTGGCACTGTGAGGGCTGCAGGTCCGAGCGTATCCCCAGGAGAAGCTGCTTGTTATTCTGGAGGCCCCTCTCCACGAGAGTCGCCACTCTCTCCATGGAGGAAGCATGACACTCGGCCATGAGGCTCATTGCATCACTGATGCTCCGTGTAGGCTCCTCCAGCATGGAGACCAAGTGAAGCACAGCCTCATGTATCACTCCCAGATGCTCCCACACACCCGGCCGCAATTCCTGCAGCTGCTGCATTGCGGACAACTCCAAAGACACATCATCAGGCACTGACTGAGCATGCGCCTGGTCCCCTGCAGTCCTCTGACTGCTGGCACCATGGGCACTCTCTGTCTCTGCCAGTCCTCCAGTGATTGTGAAGTGCCCTCTCCACTGTGCCCCGGGACACTAGCCGATGTTGCAATGCCCGTCGAGGTGCTAGTATCTGCACTGGTGCCTGTCTCACAGAAATGGTGTGACGCAGGTGACAGTTGAGGGCCCTCAGGAGTGAGAGGGGGCATCTGGAATTGTTCCTGGTCGACAGGCTCTGATGATGCTGAAATTAACAACAAGGACAGTGGATCAGTTAGCGTGCACACGGTGACACACTTCATCACCTTCCCCAGGCTCATTATGTGCTCAACCTTCCAGAACCTATGGAGACAAATATTGGTGGGGTGGCAAATAGTCAGGAGGAGACCCAAACATTACAGGCGGATACAGACGGGCTGGTCAGATGGCCTAAGGAATGCCAAATGGAATATTATGTGGATAAGTGTGAGGTGATGCATTTGGGCAGGACAAACAAGGTACCGGAATACACGAGGAATGGTAAGACCGTGGAAAGTAAGAGGGACCTTGCTGGGCATGTCGACAGGTCCATTAAGGTAGCGGGACAGGTACATAAGGTGTTTAAGAAGGTAAATGCCATACTTGCCTTTATTAGCCGAGGAATAGAATATAGGAACAGGGAGGTCATGTAGCAAGTGCAGAAAACGCTGCCTAGGCCACAGCTATAGTTCTGTGTGCAGTTGTGATCAGAGCTTCACAGGAGGGATGTGATTGGAGTGGAGAGAGTGCAGAGGTCGCTGACCAGGATGCTGGCTGGGCTGGAGAGTTTGACTTATGAGGAGACAGAGCATAGACTGGGGATATTTCCTCTGGAGAAGGGGAGATTGAGGGATGACATTATTGAAGTTTATAACATTATGAGGGGCATAGATAGGGTTCACAGAAAGGAACTTTTTTCTTTAGCGGAGGGATGAGTAACCTGGTGGCATTGATTTAATGTAAGGGGCATGAGGTTGACATGAGGACATGAGGTGAGATGATGAGGAACCTTTGCACACAGTAATGTGGGATGCACTGGCTGAAAGGGTGGTGAACGCAGAAACCCTCCTAACATTTAATAAGCATTTGGATGTGCAGTTGCGATGCCGTGGCATACAAGGGATAGTGGTCAGAAATGGGTTAAGACGACTTTGGAAGGTGCTTGACAAGCGCATCTTCGAAGGGCCGAGGGACCTTTACCTATGACCCACACCCCTGACTCTATCAGTCTGTGAATGAGCAATGTTGCAACAATAACGATTCAAACAATCATCAGTGCTTTGGATGGTGGGAAGACAGAGCGGATGTCACTTTTGACCTCAAATACCTGGCTCCACCCCAGCCTCACTGACACCAGTTGACCTGGGCACATGGCGCCTCTCAAGCTCCAGGGCCTCCTGCTCGAAACAGCTCAAAATCAGCAACTGGGCCTGGCCGCCTCCAGTGCACAAACACTCAGAGGCATCATGCATATTTTTCTCCTGAAAAACAGAGAAGACCTTTCATCGCGGCTAATCACACATGGACTCTGCACACGCACGCCGCACCCCAACCACAGTGGCCCATACCAGGCCTCGCGTGCCTCTTCTCCAGGTTACTGATGATCAGTCACACAAAGATAGTACGCTTGTTCCCAACCAACACCCCTCTAACGGCCACCTTGGACACATTCTGCGTCCATCACTTTAGAAAACACACGGTCTTAGCTCCCATAGCAAGGAGGCATAACTAGGTGCAGCGTCAAGGGCAGCAGACTGCTCATTGAGACTCCCCTTCCACAATCTCATCACCCTGAATAGGACATGTGTTGAAGTTCTGAGCATGCGCCTAGCTGCATCTCCTGCAGGTTGCCCCCAGACTAGTCGTGTGCGACTAAGAGCAGCACATGGTGCCGGGAAGAATCCATTTCCTCATGAACCACTGAGGCTGATGTTAGCATGGGCACTATCTGCTTGCTCACCCAGCGTACGAGAAATGCCTAACATGATTCAATGCAGTCACGACAGTAAGAGCAGGGCAGGTTGCAGGGTCTGCCCTCAAAGGCTAAGGCTACCTGCTGGGTTAAATACTCAATGCCAACATGGTACTCACCCTGCCAGAGCGCTACAAATCGTTGAAGCGCTTATGGTACTGGATCCAGGTGCACCGCACCACGCCGCGGGAGCTCACCACCTCCACCACCCCCTCCCAGGCACGTTTGGTTATTGTGGGGGGGTCTCCTCCTCCCATCCTGGGGAACCAGCACCTCCCGCTGTGCGACCACCTCCTCGAGGAGGATAGCAAGACAGTCATCATAAAAGCGAGGGGAGCATTGGCTCCCTGCTGGCCTAACCTGCAGCCTGGCCCTGCTCCTGTACCAGACCCTGCAGCCTGGCCCTGTCCCTGTGACAGACCCTGCAGCCTGGCCCTGCTCCTGTACCAGACCCTGCAGCCTGGCCCTGTCCCTGTGACAGACCCTGCAGCCTGGCTCTGTCCCTGTACCAGACCCTGCAGCCTGGCCCTGCTCCTGGGACAGACCCTGCAGCCTGGCCCTGTCCCTGTGACAGACCCTGCAGCCTGGACCTGCTCCTGGGACAGACCCTGCAGCCTGGCCCTGTCCCTGTGACAGACCCTGCAGCCTGACCCTGTCCCTGTGACAGACCCTGCAGCCTGGCCCTGCTCCTGGGACAGACCCTGCAGCCTGGCCCTATCCCTGGGACAGACCCTGCAGCCTGGCCCTGCTCCTGGGACAGACCCTGCAGCATGCCCTGCTCAGCCAACCCCCTGCAGTGTGACCTGGACATGGCCATTGTGAGCAGCCTACAGGAGGATGCCAGGCCTTTCTTTAAACAGATCGCTGTGTCACCATTGGACCCGGTGGTCTGTGCACGCCCACCACTGCCCGCACACTCCCACTATTCACGGGAGTCGGAAATGCGCTGGGCGGGCCTTAATTGGCCCACCCGCACAAAATGGTGGCACAGCCCTGACCGTGGGCACCGATTGGGTCTGTGCCATCCTGCAGCCGCTCCTGCTCCGCCTGCCCACCAGGCAGGAAATTCTGCCCATGGTTACAAGGTGATCAAAGCTGGGAGCTAAATATTCAGGGGTATGTGACCTTTCAAAAGGGTAGGCAGGAAGGAAAGCGGGGTGGGGTAGCTTTGTTAGTATGGGATGGAATAAGTATGATCGCAAGAAATGATCTTGGATCGGAAGATGTGGAGTTCATATGGGTGGAGTTAAGAAATAAAAGGGGAAGAAGACACTGGTGGGAGTAGTCTATAGGCTCCCCAAGAGTAGCTATACTGTAGGACAGAGAATAAATCAGGAGATAATGAGGGCATATAAAAAACGCAGTTTATTAATCATGGGTGACTTTAATCTCCATGTAGATTGGAAAAATCAAATTTCCAGAGGTCACCACGAGCAAGAATTCATAGAGTGTATTCAGGACAGTTTCCTGGAATAAACTGTTGTGGATCCAACCAGGGATCAGGCTATTTTGGACCTGGTAAGGTGTAATGAGGCAGATTTAGTAAATGGTCTCAGAGTAAAAGATCCACTATGAAACAGTGACCATAACGTGGTAGAATTTAGCATTCAGTTTGAGAGTGAGAAACTTGGGCTGGAAACAACTGTGCTCAACTTAATTAAGGGTAATTACAATGGAATGAGGGCAGAGTTAGCTGGAGAGGACTGGGAAAGGAGTTTAGCAGCAAAAAAACAGTTGATGAACAATGGCAGACGTTTAAGAAAATAGTTCATGACTCACAACAAAGATCTTAGTGAGGAAGAAGGATTCTAGGAAGGGGATAAGCCAACCATGGTTAAGTATAGTATCAGATTTAAAGAAAAAACTTACAATGTGGCAAAGATTAGTGGTAAGGCAGAGAATTGGGAAAATTTTAAAAAGCAACAAAAGGTGAACAAAACAAAATAAAGAGGGAGAAAATAAATTTTGTGGGTAAACTAGCAAATAATATAAAAATGGCCAGCAAAATCTTCTTTAACATATATAAAAAGGAAGTGAGGGGCCAAAGTGAACATAGACCCCTTAGAGAAAGAGGCTGGGGAAATAATACTGGGGAACCAAGAAATGGTAGAGGAGTTGAATAAATACTTTGCACCAGTCTTCACGGTAGAAGACAGTAATAGCATTCTGAAAATACTAAATAATCAAGGGGCAAAGCTGGGGGTGGGGTAGGAAATAACTATCACTAGAGAAAAAGTACTAGGGAAACAAATGAGGCTAAAGACCAATAAGTCCCCTGGATCTGATGGGTTGCATCCTCAGATATTAAGGAAGTAGCTACACAAATAGTGGATGCACTGGTAGTAATCTTCCAAGAATCCTTAGATTCTGCCCAAATCCCCAGAAGATTGGAAAACTGTCAATATAACGCCCTTATTCAAAAAGGGAAGGAGACAAAAACAGGTAGCTATGGGGAGAATTTTCTACCCATCAGTGGCGTTGTTTGGGGTGCACGCCCCGCAATCAGCTGGGCACCGCCATTTTATGAGGGCGGGCCAATTCAGGCCCACCCAGCTTGGCACGTCTGCCATTGTTCATCAACTGTTTTTTCTGCTAAACTCCTTTCCCAGTCTACTCCAGCCAGCCCTGCACTCCCTGTGCGGGCAGTGTTGGTGGGGTTGGGGGGGGCGGGGGGTGTGGGGTGGGTGGGTTGCCTGAGTCAGGGCCTGCGCTTGAAGGAGAGCATAAATCTCCCTGAGGCGCAGAGCTGCCTTAAAGAGATTAGCTTAAGTTTAAAAAATTTTAATAAAGGAAAAAAAAAATTTTTTAGGACATGTCCCCTCATGTGAAACTGTCACATGAGTTGGGACACGTCTATGAGTTTTATTTAAAATCATTTCAAATCTTTAAAAACCTTCATGAAACCTCATCCCGCCTGTGGATGAGGTTCCATGAAAAATGCGAAGGCCACCTGGGCTCTTCACCTGCCCCCCCGCCAACCTTCAAGTTGGACGAGCAGCTCGGTTTATTGTTTTAATTAATAGTTAACTGGCCTTAATAGGCCTCTGATAGTTCAGCCGGCGGGCAGCCAACTCGTGTGCACGCCCGCTGAACTGAAACTCTGAATGACGTCGGGACACACGCCTGATGTCACCGAGTGTCATTTTATGCCTTAGCGAGCGGGCCCCGCCCCCACTCGCCAAGCCAAAGATTCTGCCCTCTAGGCCAGTTAGCTTAATACCCGTCATTTGGAAAATGTTAAAGTCTATTGTAAAGGATGTAATAGCAGAGCATTTGACATGCATAACATAATCAAGCAGAGTCAGCATGGTTTCATGAAGGGGAAATGATGCCTGAGAGATAAAGGGGAACCAGTAGATGTAATATAATTGGATTTTCAAAAGGCGTTCACTAAGGTACCGCACATAAGTCCACTTAATAAGATAAGAGCCCATTGTGTTGGGGGTAGAATATTAGCATGGATAGAAGACTGGCTAACTAATAGAAGACAGAGAGTTAGGATAAGGGGAGGCATTTTCAGGATGGCAACCTGTACTAATGGAGTGCCACAAGAATCAGTGCTGGGGCCACAATTATTTACGATATATATTAATGACTTGGATGAGGGAAGTGAATGTACTATCGCCAAGTTTGCGGATGACACAAAAATAGACGGGAAGGAATTTGGTGAGGATGACATAAAAAGTCATATGGACAGGTTAAGTGAGTGGGAAAAATCTTGGCAGATGGAATATAATGTGGGAAAATATGAGGTTATGCATTTTGGCAGGAATAATAGAGGAGCTGAATATTGCTTAAATGGAGAAAGACTGCAGAAAGCTGCAGCACAGAGGGATTTGGAGGTTCTCATGCACGAATCCCAAAAAGCAAATGCACAAGATCAGCAGGTAATAGGGAAGGCAAATGGAATGTTGGCCTTTATTTCAAAGGGAATGGAGTATAACAATAGGGAAGTCTTGCTAAAGTTATACAAGGTACAAGTTAGACCACACCTAGAATACTGTGAACAATTTTGGTCCCCTTATCTAAGGAAAGATATACAGGCATTGGATGCAGTCCAGAGAAGGTCCACTGGGTTGTGCCTGGGTATGGAGGGATTTTCTTATGACGAGAGGTTGGGCCTGTACTCATTGGAGTTTAGAAGAATGAGAGGCGACCTTATTGAAACATATAAGATTCTTAGAGGGCTTGACAGGGTGGATGCTGAGAGGTTGTTTCCCCTTGTGGGAGGGTCTAGGACCAAAGAACATAATCTCAGAATAAGGGGGGGTGCCCATTTAAGACAGAGATGCAGAGGAATTTTCTTCTCTCAGGGGGTAGTTAATCTGTGGAATTCTTTACCGCAGAGGGCTATAGAGGCTGGGTCATTAAGTGTATTCAAGGCTGAAATAGACAGATTTTTAATCAGTAAGAGAATCAAGGGTTATGGGGAAAAGGCAGGAAAGTGGAGTTGAGGATTATCATATCAGTCATGATCTCATTAAATTGCAGAGCAGTCTCGATGGGGTGAATGACTACTCCTGCTCCTACACCTTATGGTCTTAAAGCAGTGTCACTGCAATCAACAAGTATCAAAATAACCAGCAAGTATCACGCCCATCCGCTTTCCACATAATAAACATTGCTCTGGACTCGTAGCCAGTCCGTTAATCCTTTCCTTACAAGATACAGCAGCCAATCAGCTCCCAGCTAGCTACCACAATAATTAGCGTGACAATGACCAGAATTGTCTTTTAGTGTTGATTGAGGAATACATATTGGTCAGGAAACACTCTTGTTCAAATAGTGTGAGGGAATGTTTTGTGCCCATATAGAGGATAGACAGGGCCTGAGTTTAAAATTTCATTAGAAAGATGGCAACTCCAACAGTACAGCGCCCATTCAGTACTGCACTGAAGTGTCAGCCTGGACTTTGTGCTCAAGTCTCTGAAGTGGGACACACAAGCTCCAAGACTCAGAGAAGTGAGTGCTACCAACTGACTTACAGTTGACACCTATGAACATGGAGAGATGGTAAAAGCTGAAGTTGTTTTGCTTCTTAAATCCCCAGTCTCTACATTTGGCAAATGCAGTGAGTTGTCTGTTTAATTAAATATATTTTGCACAAAATCAATGATTGGTGATTAGTGAGACGGATGAGGATTTTGGGGTCACTGAGATATCAAGCTTTTACTCAATACAAGACATTCTTTGCATAAATTATTGAGCGATTGTTCCATCCTGAGTAATGGGACCACTTGCTTAAAAGTCAGAGTGATTCATGGTAAACAAATGAGTTTTAGCATAGTTGCATCAGCATAACTCCACTGATGTCTAGTCATTGGATGATTGACGTCTTCATCAATATTTTAACAAAATTGTACAAGTATTTACAGCTTAGAAAGAGGCCATTCAGGCCAATGGGTTGATGCTGGTGTTTATGCTCTACATGAACCTTTCTTTATCTTACCTCATCAGCATATCATTCTATTCCTCTCTCTCTCATGCACTTATCTGTCTTCCCCTTATATGTGGCTATGCTATTCACCTGAAACATTCCATGTAGTATTGAGTCCCACTTTTTCATCACTCTCTGGGTAAAGCAGTTTCTCCTGAATTTCCTTTTGGGCTTATTGGTAACACTCTTATACTTATGGCTCCTAGATCTGGTCTTGCATGCAAGTGAAAACACCTCCACATTTACTCTATCAAATCCTTCCATAATCTGAAAGACCTCTCTCAGGGCACCCCTCAGTCTTCTCCTTTCTTGAGAAAAAAGCCCAATCTGTTCAATCGTTTCTGTTAGATAAAACCTCTCTGTTTTGATATCACTCAAGCATTTTTTTTTTGTGGATGTTTTGCAGTGCCTCATTCTAGGAACTGTTCACAGTGCTTCAAGTGTGATTTAATCAAACTTCTATACGTTTGTCTTGCAGTCAGAGGACAATAAATTCCCCTCGTGCTTAGTGAAGGACCGGGCTGGAATGCAAAGGCCCAGCAGGATCCTAGGTTCAATTCACTGGTCAGTAATGGGCTGCTGCTGTCTTACGGAGGAGGAAACTAGCTTGCATTCCTGCTTTTGTTCACCGTTTAACTGACCCTGCTGAGAACAGCACCCTCCCCTCCCCCACCCCATGGTCCAATTGCCAGAAGACATGGGCATAAGAACATAAGAAAGAGGGAGGAGTATGTCATTCAGCCCTTCGTGCATGCTTTCCCATTTTATAACATCATGGTTGATCTTCTACCTCAAAATCACTTTCCTGCCATAACGCCATATTGCTTGATTTTCTTACTGTCTAAAGCTTACCGATTTCAGTCTTGAAGATACTCAATGACTGAGTATCCATAGTTCTGGGGACAGAGAATTTCAAAGAGTGAAGAAATTTCTCCTCATCTCAGTCCAAATGGCTGCCCCTTATTCTGAGACTGTGACCCCCAAGTTCTAGATTCCTTAGGCAGGGGAAACATTTTCTCAGCATTTACCCTGTCAACCCCTTAACCTGAGACTATGACCTGTAGTGATAGTCCCTAGGTTCTGGAAGGCTAGGTGGATAGGAAAACCACAAATGTATTTCAAGAAAGAAGGGAGATGGAAAGCAGGAGACAATAGGCCAGTTAGCCTTACATCTGTCATTTGAAAAATGTTAGAATAATTATTAAGGAATTAGTACCAGGACAGTTAGAAAATAATAGCACAATCAGGCAGAGTCACCATGGTTTTATGAATGAAAAATTTTGTATTTGAAAAATTTATATCTAAGTTCTTTCAGGGCTTAACAAGCAGGGTGGATAAAGGGGGACCAGTAGATGTGTATTTGGATTTCCAAAAGGCAATCGATAAGTTCTATATAAAAAGGTTACTGCACAGGGTAAAGGAAGGATGTTTCAAGGTAATATATTAACGTAGGAATGAGATTTGACTAACGTTCAGAAAAGTCAGCATAAAAGGGCCATTTTCAGGTTGGAGTACCACAGCAATCAGTTCTAGGACCTCAACTATTCACAACCTACATTAATGACTCAGATGAAGGGACTAAGTGTATTGTAGCCAAATTTGCTGAAGATACAGTAGGTGGGAAAACAAGTTGTGAGGAGGATACAAAGAGTCCACAGACGGATATGGATAGGTTAAGTGAGTGAGCAAAAATTTGGCAGATGGAGAATAATGTGGGGAAATGCGAGATTATCCATTTTGGCCTTTAGCATAGAAAAGCAGAATATTATTTAAATGCAGAGAGACTGCAGAATTCTGCAGTGCAGGGGAATCTGGGTGCCCTTGTACACGAATCATAAAAAGTTAACCTGCAGGTACAGCAAGTTATTAGAAAGGCAAATGGAATGCTGGCCTTTATTACAAGAGGGGATGGAGTATAGAAATTGAGAAAAATTGTGAACTGTACAGGGCATTTGAGACCTTGTCTAGAGTATTGCAAACAGTTTTGGTCTCCTTACTTAAGGAGGGATGTACATGCATTGGAAGCAGTTCAGAGGAGGTTCACTTGGCTGATTCCTGGGACGAAGAAAGGTTGAGAAGGTTGGGCCTGTACTCGCTGAGCTTAGAAGAATGAGAGCCGATTTTATTGAACCATTTAAGATTCTGAAAGGGGCTTAATAGGCTAGATGCTGAGAAAATGTTTCTCTCTTGGGGGAATCTAGAGCTAGGGAACGCAGATTAAGTGTGAGGGCCAGAATTTTCAGCTCAGCGTGTGGGCGCGCGCCCAGCTTGTCCGAGCGTGGAATGGCGCACAATGATGTTGGGGGCGAGCATCCCGCGATATTTTGGCTGGTGGGCACACGCGTGTGAGAGTCAGCAGCACGCCTGCCGAATACTAAAAAGCCTATTAAGGCCATTAATCAATTAATTAACCTATATTTTTCCCTGCCCGTCCAATGCTACAGTTGCATTTTTTGCAAAACCTCATCCATGGGTGGGATGAGGTGTCCATTAGCATTTTAAAAAAAAACAATAAAATATTTTGAATATCATTTTTAACATCTCCTTCTTCATGTGACTGAGTCGCATGTGGGGACATGTTTATATCATTTCTAACACATCTTTGTTTTTCATTTTCAAAGTCTGCAGCTCCCTGATGCAGCTTTGTGCCTTCAGGGAGCTTTCAGTGAGCGCAGCCCCCCCTCCCCTCCCCACCCCGCGCATGCACAGGCTTCGCTCGCGCACCCCCCCATGCAAGCACAGACTTCAAAGCTCGCACAACCCCCCCATGCATGCACAGGCTTCAACGCTCACGCACCTCCCACCCTGACTCCAGCAGCGCTGAGCCTCTCAGCACGCGTTCCATGTTGGCCGGCCGTTAATTGGCCAGCCAGCATGAAATCGCGGCTGAGGCCCAATCGCAGGTGACAGGCCGTTTCCCGGGCACACCCAAGCCCACCCGACAAAGGGAAAATCCTGCCCAAGGACTTTCCCCTTAGGAGGGAGGTGAGTAATTTCTTCTCTCAGCGGGCCATTAATCTTTGAAATATTCTTCCTCTGCAGACAGCAGTAGAGGTTGGGTCATTTGATATATTCAAGGCAGTCAGATTTTTGATCGATAAGAAAGTTAAGGGTTATAGGGTCAGGCAAGAAAGTGAGGTTAAGGTAACAATCAGATCAGCCATTATATTATTGAATGGTGGAGCAGGCTCAAGTGACAGAATGGTCTACTCCAATTCCTATTTCTTATGTTCTGAAAATCTTATGAAAGGCTTTCCAGCAAGGGAAGCAACCTCTGAATGGCTGTTCTTATTTATTTAGCAAATGCAAATCCCCGTAGCCAAGCGATAGTCTCCTCAGTTGATGAGTTTAAGGTGGTTAGACCGCCACTTAGTCTGTAGAGGGGACACTCCTCAGTCATGTGTAACATTATTTGTGTCTCTCCACAAGTGAATAAGGGGCTTGTGCTGGGGCACTAGCAGTGGAAGCTTGCTGTATAGAGGCTCTGGATTCTCCCGAACTTGTTTAGCAAGGACCACTCTTGCCATGGTAGTTCAAAGCCTGCCATTCGACAGATGGGGCTCATCACAAGGAACTTGTTAGTGACTTCCCGCGTTTCCCATACCTGGATCCAAAGGATGTCTGCTGGTAGATCTTCCTCATGAGGTTGCTCCCTATGGGGCGGTGAGATGGAAGGTGACCAGTGGGTGTGTTGAACAGGTTATCATAGAGTGGTAAGTGAGGCTTGGCACAGATAGTTTCAACCAGCATGTGGATTTTCATCAGTCAGCAGACGTGTGGTGGAATGAAGTTTGTAAGGACAGGAAGCCGGGGAGGAGTGTTGAGTGTAGTTCCAGATATGATGCGTATTGTTGCATTCAATTGAGTGTCAACAAGATTTGTGTGATGACCTTTGCCAGACTGTCATGAAGAGATATTAATGTATATATAGTGGTATTGGAATTTTTTTTAATAGGGGTTTAATCTATGTGTGTGTTAATTAGATTAAAACCAGCTAGTCTGAGTGCTTTGATATATAGTAGTTTTGAGATGTAAACAATAGGTAGAGGTACATTTGCATTTTGTTGAACAGAGCATTCAGGAATGGGAATGAAATCTTGCACTTAGCTAGGGGACACTAAGCAATGTTTATATTATGAATAAAATTAGTACTGTGAAAGGTGTTCAAGGGGCCTAGCGATACAATGAAAATTTACATTCAAAGGGAAAGGCTGGGTATAACAGAAAGGAGTTTTGTGTGTGCAGGGTGGAGGCATCTAATATCTAAGCAGTTGTAAGCCTACAACTGTCTGTAAAGGAACCAAATTGAAAGGAACCTCATTTTGAATTTGTAATGTGAAAATTCTTTCGTATTCCTTTCAGAGTGCTGCCCTCTCTGCATCAAGGTTTGGGACTTAGGTGGGTCAATAGCCACAAGGCAGCAGCTCTATGAATGGCAGCACAAAAGCACTTATATGCCTCTTCCACAGGGATCTTAATAGGTATAGTCACAATAATGCGGTCCATGGTCTCGCAGTATTTTGGCCAGTACAGTAAGTTAAGAAGGGATATAGATAGGTTAAGTGAGTGGGCAAAGGTCTAGCAAATGGAAGCATAATGCGGAAAGATGTGAAATTCTCCATTTTGCAGGAAGAATAAAAAGAAGCATATTATCCAAATGGTGAGAGGTTGCAGAACTCTGAGATGTAGCAGGATGTAGGGAGTGCATGAATCACAGGTACAGCAAGTAATTAGGGAAGCTAATTGAATGTTATCATTTATTGTGAGGGGAATTGAATACAAAAGTAGGGATGTTATGCTCCAGTTATACAGGCCATTGGTGAAACCACATCTGGAGTACTGTGTACAGTATTGGTCTCCTTATTTAAGGAAGGATGTAATTGCATTGGAAGCATTTCAGAGAAGGTTTACCAGACTAATACCTGGAATGGGCGGGTTGTCTTATGAGGAAAGGTTGGACAGACTAGACTTGTATTCCCTGGAATTTAAAAGATTAAGATGTGATTTGATTGAAACATGTAAGATCCTGAGGGGTCTTGACAGGGTGGATGCTTTCTCCTGTGGGAGAATTTTTTAAAAATTTATTCATGGGATGTGGGCATCACTGGCTAGGCCAGCATTTATTGCCCAACCCTAATTGCCCGTTGCTTCAGGACCATTTAAGAGTCAACCACATTGTTGTGGGTCTGGAGTCACATGTGGGCCAGACCAGGTAAGGATGGCCGGTTTTCTTCCTTAAGGAATATCAGTGAACCAGATGGGTTTTTACAACAATCGACAATGGTTTCATTGGTCAGCATTAATTCCAAACTTTTGATTCCAAATTTTCATTGAATTCAAATGCCTCCATCTGCTGTGGCAGGTTTCAAACCTGGGTCCCCAGAGCATTACCCTGGGTCTCTGGGTTATTAGTCTAGCAACAATACCACTATGCCATTCCCTCCACTTTAGAACTAGGGGTCACTGTTTAAAAATAAGGGGTCACCCAGTTAAGACAGAAATGAGGAGAAATATTTCCCTCAAAGAGCCATGTGTCTTTGAAACCCCTTTTCCTCAAAAGGCGGAGGAAGCAGAGAGCTTTATCTTTTTAAGGCAGAGGTAGATAGATTCTTGATAAACAAGAGGTAGATTGACTCTTGATGAAAGGTTATTGGGGGTAGGCAGGAATGTGGAGTTGAGGTTACAATTAGGTCAGCCATGATCTTATTGAATGGTGGAACAGGCTTGAGGGGCCGAGTGGCCTACTCCTGCTCCTAATTCGTATGTTCATTAAGTTCCATCACATCTTCTTTGCACAATTGATGACTGGGAGGCAAAGGCCAATGTGAATGAGCGATGGCCTGTGTTGATTCTGCAGGGAATAATCCAGGGCCAGGCGATGTGCTGGCTGGGGGTGTCCATCAAGGGAACTGACCCAGCACGGGTCAAGTGAGTATTTCCGACCCAATCAGGCTGAATGGAATGTTCCTCATTGCTTGGGGTCATGTATCAGGGTGAGGTCATTTCTGGGGCCCACTTTAGGAACTGTTCACCATCACTGCCTGGTGCTGAGCAACCCCAGTCAGTGTGGTGCCTATTGAACTTTCCCACGTAGGTAATTGGATGGGACAGTTTTGGCAAGATGTGCTTCCCAGCTGGCCCTTGGAGGCTTGTACACGTTTGCGATATAGGAAC
This sequence comes from Carcharodon carcharias, assembly GCF_017639515.1. NCBI lineage: Eukaryota > Metazoa > Chordata > Chondrichthyes > Lamniformes > Lamnidae > Carcharodon > Carcharodon carcharias. The sequence goes on from NC_054473.1 coordinate 184,250,704, forward strand.
CACCGACCCGGATTGTACCACAGAACGTGGTTGATGACAGAGCGGCTGCATCGACAATGTCGGATCAGACATAGGTGGCACAGCTGTGTTTAGCATGAGACGAGTGGCACAGTCAGCCAAAGCCTTTGATGTAACAGTGGTCTGCTACTTCAGTTCCAATATGGGTCCGTTGTAGGCAAATGATGCTAATGCAGTGTTGGATGGCAAGACATCCAACGAGGTTTCATTTGGCCCTCAACATTAAGTGGTAAGATTTGGAGGGAATGCCCTATTGCCATAAAACCCGAGGGCTGCTCAGTGTTAAAACTGGTGGTTCTGGGGCCACTGGGATTCCACAAGGGGGTTCTTTCAAAGTCCTTTTATTTTCTATTGGAATGCAGCCTGGTGGTGGGATCATTAGCATCCCCAGGTGGGCCGAGGTACTGATGGGGTGGGCATGACACGAACCTAATCAATGGTCCCCCGACATTATGCCCTTGTTCAAAAAAGGTTGTCAGGCTAAGCCCAGCAATTACAGACCAGTCGGTTTAATTCTGGTGATGGGGCAGCTTCCAGAGAAAATTATTCGGGATAGAATTAAAAGTCACGTGAAAAAATGTGGATTGATTAGGAAGAGCCAGCATGGATTTCAAAAGGGGAAATTGTGTTTAACTAGCTTGCTGAAATGTTTTGAAGAGGTAACAGAAAGGGTTGATGAGGGTAATGCTGTCGATGGGGCGTACATGGACTTTCAAAGGCATTCGATACACAACAAACATATGAGAAGAGCTATAGCTCATGGAATAAAAGGGACAGTAGCAACGTGGATACAAAATTGTTGCAGTAGTAACATTTTGTTTGTACAATTCAGGAAATTATTTCCACAAGCAGATTATTTTCAGTGTCACGACTTCTCTTTTCTCATACACTCTACATTCAGAGGGGAAAATCTGCCTCTTAAGTCCAGCGTTGCAATCCTTTGGGAATATTCACTTCTCGGCCTTTTGGCTAAGATCAAATATAGCATCAGTTCTTATCAGTTTAATATTTGATACATTGCTGACCTGGGGGCCAAATACGAAATTGATTTTTTTGGGACAGGGAGATGGAACAGGGGCTTGCTTCTTCCACCCCAAATATCAATCTGGTATTGCAGTGCCTCCAGTTAAGGGATAGGTCAATGGAAGTTCAGTGACAGACATTTAAAGGGATATTTCATATAAGGACAGATACATTCCAATGAGAAAGAAAGATTCCAAGGGGAGGGCACATCATCTGTGGTTAACTAAAAATGTTAAAGACCCTATCAAACTTAAAGATGAAGCATATAATTACGCAAAGACAGGTGGCAGGCCAGAAGATTGGAAAAAAATATAAAGAACAGCAAAGAATGACAAAAAGATTAATAAGGAGGGAAAATTAAAGAATGAGGGAAAGCTAGCTAGTAATATAAAGATGGATAGTAAGAGTTTCTATAGATATTTAAATAAGAAAAGAGTTAACAAAGTAAGCATTAATCCTATAGAAAGTGCATCTGGAGAATTGATAATGGAAGGTAGGGAGATGGCAGATGAATTAATCTGGTATTTTGCTTGGGTCTTCACTATAGGGGACACAAGTAACGTCCTGCAAATAGCTGTAAACCAGGAAGTGGAAGGGAGAGAGGAACTCGGTAAAATTACAATCACCAGGGAAGAGATATTGAGCAAATTGTTGGGGCTGCGGGGCTGACAAATCTCCAGGTTCAGATGGACTTTGCCCTAAGGTCTTGAAAGAAATGGCTAGTGAAATAGTTGATGCATTGGTTTTAATTTTGCAAAATTCCCTAGATTCGGGGAAGGTTCCATTAGCAAATGTAACTCCTTTATTCACAAAGTGAGGGAGATAGAAAGCTAGAAGCCAGTTAGCCTAATCTCTGTCATTAGGAACATGGTAGAAACTATTATTAAAGATGTTATAGCAAGGAACTTAGAAAAACTCAAGGCAATCAGGCAGAGTCAACATGGTTTTGTAAAAGGGGAATCATGTTTAACCAATTGATTGGAGTTCTTAGAAGGAGTCATATGTGCTGTGGATAAAGGGGATCTGGTGGATGTACTGTACTTAGATTTCCAGAAGGCATTCGATAAAGTGCCACATCAAAGATTATTGCAGAAAATAAAAGCTCGTGGTGTAGAGGCTAACATATTGGCATGGATAGAAGATTGACTAGCTAACAGGAAGCAGAGAGTACGTATAAATGGGTCTTTTTCAGATTGGCAAGATGTAACAAGTGCTGTGCCACAGGGACCAGTGCTGGGACCTCAACTGTTTACTATTTATATAAATGACTTGAATTAAAGGATTGAAGGGGTGGTTGCCAAATTTGCTGATGACACAAAGATAGGTAGGAAAGTAAAAGGATGTAAGGAGACTATAAAGTGACATAGAGAGAATCATGGAATCACAGAAATTTAACGACACAGAAGGAGGCCATTTGGCCCATCAGGTTTGCACTGACTCTCCAAATGAGCATTATGACCTAGTGCCATTGCCCTGCCTTTTCCCCATACCCCTGCACATTGTTTTTATTCAAATAATCACCTAATGCCCACTCAAATGCTTCGATTGAACCTGCCTCCACCACAATTCCAGGCAGTGTATTACAGACCCGAACCACTCATCGTGTGAAAGTTTGTTCTCACATCACATTTGCTTCTTTTGCAAACCACTTTAAAACTGCGTCCTCTCATTCTTGATCCTTTTAGGAGCAGGAACCGCTTCTCCCTATCTGTTCTGTGGTTAAGGTTAAGCGAATGGGCAAAGATCTGACAAATGGAGTATAATATGGGCAAATGTGAAACCATTTATTTTGGGAGGAAAAATAAAAAAAGAATTATTATCTAAATGGTGAGAGATTGCAGAGCTCAGATTCAGAGGGACCTGGGTGTCCTAGTGCATGAATCACAAAAGATTAGTATGCAGGTACAGAAGGTAATTATGAGACTAATAGAATGTTATCATTTCTTGTGAGGGAAATGGAAACAAAAGTAGGGAGGTTATGCTTCCGTTGTGCAGGGCTTTAGTGAGACCACATCTGGAGCACTGTGCACAGTACTGGTCTCCTTATTTAATGAAAGATGTATATGGTTGAGAAGCAGTTCAGAGAGGGTTTAGTAGACTAATACCAGGAATGGGCTGGTGGTCTTGTGAGGAAAGGCTGGACTGGTTAGGCTTGTATCTACTGGTATTTAGAAGAGTAAGAGGTGATTTAATTGAACCTTTAAGATCCTGAGGGGACTTGACAGGGTGGATGTGGAGCGGATGTTTCCTCTTGTGGGAGAATCTAGAACTGGGGGTCACTGTTTAAAAATAAGGGGTTGCTCATGTAAGACAGAGATGAGGAGAATTTTTTTTTCTCTCAGAGGGTTGTGAGTCTTTGGAACTCTCTCCTTCAAAAGGTGGTGGAAGCAGAGTCTTTGAATATTTTTAAGGCAGAGCTAGATAGATTCTTCATTAACAAGGGAGTGAAAGGTTATCAGGGGTAGGCAGGGATGTGGTGTTGAGGTTGCATCCAGGTCAGCCATGATCTCATTGAATGGTGGAGCAGGCTCAAGGGGCCAAATGACCTACTCCTGCTCCTAATACGTATGTTCATATGTGCAGTTTTGGAGGAGATAAAGACTTGGCATTAGCTGTATGCACCATCAGTGACTGACCCCAATTAGTCAGTATTGATAACTTTCAGTCCTTCAGACTGATAGAGAGATATACTCAATTTGTTTTTAATACTTGGTACCAGTGATGCACTTGCAAGTACTGACATCCAACCATTTCGCCTTCACTAGGGTTTTCAATGTGATTGGCAGTGAGCCTAGTGAACTGAAGCTATCAGTGACTGGCTTTGATCCTTTGTTTGTTTGCTTCGGATCTTCGCACATATTTTCTCCCTCTCTGGAGAATAGTGGAGAAGCGAGGGAAGGATTAACAGGCTGATTATCAAACAGTTGAAATTCAGCACAAAACTCTGGGGAGACTGTACCGTGATGGTAATGTCATTGGACGAATAAACCAGAGACCCAGGATAATACCCTGAGCATATGGATTCAATGGTTCAGCTGGTGGAATTTAAATGCAATTAATGAATAAAAATCTGGAATTGAAAGCTAGTCTCAGTCATGGTGTCCATGAAACTATCATTGAATATTGTAAAAACCCACGTGATTCACCAATATCCTTTAGGGCAGGAAATTTGCTGCACCTACCTAGTCTGCCCTATATGATATTCCAGGCCTACAGCAACACAGTTGACCATTAACTGGCCTCTGAAATGGCCTAGCAAGCCACTCATTTCAAAGACAATTAGAGATGGTCAACCAATGCTGGTCTTGCCAACAGCTCCCACCCAACAAGTCCTGGAATGAGGCTCAAACCTGGATCTTCTGGCCCAGAGACTGGGGTGATTCCACAAGGGCTCCTTCTGATACCTTGTGTTCAGGCTGGACAGCACTGGCTGATAAGAGGAGTTGACATAGATGAGCCAAGGGCTAGCTCATTCTTCTAAAAGTGATGGAAGAATCTATGCTCGAAGTCCTTCTTGTTACTAGCTTTGCCCAATACAGTTTTTGACAGGAATGTTTGCAATTCTTGTGCTAATTGAGTGCTCCATACAGAATGAAGGGTAGGCATACCAGCTCGTACCTTGTTAACATTTAGATGAATGATATATTTGAGTGACTTATGTGTTGGACAACAGAATCAAAGAATTTTGGACAAAGATGGGTGAGTAGAGTTGAGCTGGAGATCAGCCATGATTTAGTTAAATGGCGGAACAGGCATGAGGGGCTGAATAGTCACTATGAGTTTTTATGAGTGTGTATAACCTGGAACTGGATGAGTGCTTTGACATAGCCAAGGTGGACTGTGCTGTTCAACCTCAGCAAATCCTCATAATGGTGATGGAGTATTTCAGTTCAGCAGACTTCAAAGAAAGCAAATGCTGGTCAAAATCAGCAAGTCTGGCAGCATCTATGGAGATAAAAACAACTTTAATGTTTTCTTAGACAACACCTTCCAAACCCATGACCACTGCCACCTAGAAGGACAAGGGCAGCAGATAGATGGGAACACCAACACTTGGAAGTTCCCCTCCAAGTCACTCACCATCCTGACTTGGAAATATATCGCCGTTCCTTCACTGTCACTGAGTCAAAATCCAGGAACTCCCTCCCTAACAGCACTCTGGATGTACCTACACCACATGGACTGCAGGGGGGTTCAAGAAGGCAGCTCAGCACCACCTTCTCAAGGGCAATTAGGGACAGGCAATAAATGCTGGCCCAGCCAGCGATGCCCACATCTCCTGAATGAATAAAAAAAAGGTGGATGAGATCTGACGAAAAGCTAAGGAGCTGAACCGTTTACTCTGTTTCTCTCTCCATCAGATTGTCAGCAACTTTTGAATTAGATTTCAAAGACATTGAGCAGAATTTTTCCCTTGGCGTGTGGGATTGGCAGGGGTGGTCAGGAAGCTGACTGCTGACCACGATCGACAGCACACCGCGATTTCACACTTGCGGGCCGGTTAATGCTCGCCCAGAGGGATAGACGGGCGGCAGCACTGAGTGCTGCCTGTGTGGGCGGTGGTGGGGGAGTGGGTGGGGTGGGAGGGTGGCGGGGCGGGGGGGGGGTGGGGGCTGAGAGTGCGAGCAGGCCTAGCGTAAACTTCGCTGAATAATCTCCCTGAGGCACGGAGCTGCCCAACGCCCCCCCCAAGCTCTCGTGCAACGCCCGACAACCTCCCTCCAACCTCTCCCCAAACTCCTACCAACCCCCATTCAACCACTCTATCTTTTTAGGTGCTTTTTAGGAGTTTTTTTTGAGGTATTGAAATATCGTGATAAAGTTGTGTTGCACAGCAGATGTTGAAAATATATTATAGTGAGAAGCAGCAATCAGCAGAATCTTCAGGCTTGCTGATCATGAAACAGATACAACTGTGAACCATTCAGCCTTTGTTCTTTGGCCTCTTAAAAGTTCCGTCTCACAGACACACCCGAGGGTCTGGAAACAGCAGAAGCACCGGGGCCCTTGATTCCTCTCCCTGGCCCTGGGGGGGTGGAGAAGCAACCTTTTCATTTACCAAGTCCATTGAATGTGATTCATTGTATTCTGTACCCAGAAATCACTGAGTCTGCAGCACAAGCGACAGCTTACAGGCTGGGTCAGACTCTGTCAGCATTTGTATTTAATACAGAACACAAACACATGGGCCTAGTGTGCAGCCAGCTGCCTAATGCCAATGAATGAAACCGTCACACCTGAGCCCAGGTGAGCAGATGAGACTGTGCAGAAGGCTTGAGGATGAAACTGGTCTTCAACCGTCACACATAAGCAGGCTGGCAATGAATCCATTGCTGAAAAGGAAACCGGGTGTGGTGTTACAATAGGCGGCCATGAGTCTTTTTTGCACTCCTAGAGAAGACTGGTTTCACGATCGCTTTCTATCTCAGTGAAATAGAAGCCCGAAATTCGGGAAACAGACTTGGGTTGTTGCACATTTCCAAGAGACCACCTCCCCCCTACCCCCAACCCTCCACCCTCCCGAGTTAGAAAGTGGCAACTCAAAGGATGGAGAAGGAAAATAGAAACTGCTGTCACTACTTGTTATCTGGGCAGCTCAATTGGATTTCTGCCTTTGACTCCCTCATGGATATCCATTATCCAATGTCTGTAGCCTATACAGTAAGTGTCTGCACTGGAGCGCTGCTTCGGGCTGCAGTAAAGTGCTTAAGTTGGAGTTTGCTGACTGAGGGAATTTAAGGGTTAATTTCTATCCAAAGTCTAGTCTTTCTTTAATTTAGTAATTAACTAAAAGTTGTTGTTTGGGTTGGAAGAAGGTGAGTTTTAGGCCAGCTTTAAAACAGGGTTTATACAGGCTCTGCTTGCAGCTAAAACTAGTTAATTAGATAGCTGGCTTAAGCAGGTTTTCAGAGGCTAGATTCAGAGAGTATAAAAACAGGCCATCTTACAGTGTTGACTTTGTCTGCACTGAAGTGTTGCTTTGGGCAGCAGTGGTGGTTTGGGCTGCAGTAGAGCTCTTAAGTTGGAGTTGGTGACTGAGGGAGATCGGTGAGGAGGGAACGAGATGATCCTTTGAGTACTGTGAGTACGGTCGGGTAAGTATTTACTACTTCTATCGTTTTTAAGGCCTTATTTTGTGGTTTATCATTTGTAAGGAACAGGGAAGAAGGGCCCTAGAGTAATTGATATTATTTCATATTAAGTATCTTCAAAAGGCTTAATTTAATTTAAAGGGTTAAGTAATGGCAGGAGAGCTTAAAGCTGTGGTGTGCTCCTCCTGCTCTATGTGGGAAGCTGGGAACATTTCCAGTGCCCGGGGCCATGGAAAATGTCTCCAGCAGCAGCTCCTGGAAGCCCAGGTTTCGGAGCTGGAGCAGGGCTGGGGACACTGTGGAGCATCCGTGAGGTGGAGTGTATCGTCGATAGCACGTAGCACGTATAGCTAGGCAGTCACACCACAGGCTAAGAGTCCACAGGCAGTAAGGGAATGGGTGACCAGAGGAAGAGTACTAGGCAGGCAGTGCAGGAATCTCCTGTGGCTATTCCCCTGAAAAACAGATATATCGCTTTGGATACTGTTGAGGGGAATGGCCTCTCAGGGGAAAGCAGCAACAACCAAATTTGTTGCATCATGCTTGGCTCTGCTGCACAGGGGAGGAGTAAAAAGTGTGGGAATGCAATAGTTATAGGGGATTCAATTGTAAGGGGAATAGATAGGTGTTTCTGTGGCCGCAAACGAGGGTCCAGGATGGTGTGTTGCCTCCCTGGTGCTAGGATCAAGGATATCTCACAGAGGCTACAGGACATTCTGAAGAGGGAGGGTGAACAGCCAGTGGTTGTAGTACACATTGGTATAAACGACATATGTTAAAAAAGGGATGAGGTCCTAAAAGCAGAATATAGGGAGTTAGGAAGTAAGTTGAAGAGTAGGATCTCAAAGGTAGTGACCTCAGGATTACTACCAGTGCCACGTGCCAGTCAGAGTAGAAATATCAAGGTATATCGGAAGAATACATGGCTGAAGAGATGGTGTGAGGGGGAGGGTTTCAGATTTCTGGGACATTGGGACCGGTTCTGGGGGAGGGGGCACCAATACAAACTGGATGGGTTACACCTGGGCAGGACTGGGACTGATGTCCTCAGGGGAATATTTGGTAGAGTGGTTGAGGAGGGTTTAAACTAAAATGGCAGGGGGATGGGAACCTATGCAAGGAGTTAGAGGAACGGGAATCAAGGACAAGAACAAAAGACAGAAAGCGGAATAATAAAAGTGATAGGCAGAGAATTCAAGGGCAAGAATCAAACAGGGCCTCAGTGAAAACTAGTGGGAACAGGACAAGTAATGTTAAAAAGACAAGCCTTAAGGCTTTGTGCCTTAACACGAGGAGCATTTGCAATAAAGTGGGTGAATTAACCACACAAATAGATGTAAACAGGTATGATATCGTCGGGATTACAGAGACATGGCTGCAGGGTGACCAGGGAAGGGAACTGAACATCCAGGGGTATTCAGTATTTAGGAAGGACAGACAAAAAGGAAAAGGTGGTGGAGTTGCATTGCTGGTTAAAGAGGAAATTAATGCAATAGTGAGGAAAGATATTAGCTCCGACGATATGGAATCTATATGGGTAGAGCGGAGAAACAGTAAGGGACAAAAAAAACGTTAGTGAGGGTAGTACATAGACCCCCAAACTGTAGTGGTTATGTTGGGAACGGCATTAAACAGGAAATTAGAGACGCGTGCAATAAAGGAACATCTGCAATTATGGGTGGCTTTAATCTGCATATAAATTGGGCAAATCAAATGAGTAACAATACCATAGAGGAGGAATTCCTGGAGTGTACGCGGGATGGTTTTCTGGACCAATACATTGAGGAACCAACTAGAGAACAGGCCATCCCAGGCGGGGTTTTGTGAGAAAGGTATAATTGGCAATCTAATTGTGTGAGGCCCCTTGGGGATGAGCGACCACAATATGATAGAATTCTTCATCAAGATGGAGAGTAACGTAGATATTTCTGAGACTAGGTTCCTGAATCTTAATAAAGAAAACTACGATGGTATGAGGCGCGAGTTGGCTATGATGGATTGGAAAATTTTACTTAAAGGGATGATGGTGGATAGGCATGGCAAACATTCAAAGAGCATATGGGTGAACTGCAACAATTGTTTATTCCTGATTGAAACAAAAGTAAAAGAGGAAAGGTGGTCAAACCATGGTTTACTAGGGAAATTAAAGATAGTATTAGATCCAAGGAAGAGGCATATAAATTGTTCAGAACAAAACAACAGACCTGAGGATTGGGAGCAGTTTAGAATTCAGCAAGGAGGACCAAGGGTTTGATTAAGAAGGGGAAAATAGGGTAAGAGAGTAAGTTTGCGGGGAACATAAAAACTGACTATAAAAATTTCTATAGGTATGTGAAGAGAAAAAGTTTGGTGAAGACAAATGGAGGTCCCTTACTGTCAGAAACAGGGGAATTTACAATGGGGAATAAAGAAAGAGCTGACCAACTAAATACAAACTTTGATCCTGTCCTCAAAATGGAGTGAATTGAACTTTGAAAAGTCTGAGGTGATAGGAAGGAATAATTTGACAAGGAAGTATTCAATGAACGGCATGACACTTGGAAGTTCTGAGGAACAAAGGGACCTTGGCGTGTGTGTCCATAGATCTCTGAAGGTGGCAGGGCATGTTAGTGGGATGGTGAAAAAGGCATATGGGACACTCGCCATTATCAATCGAGGCATAGATTATAAAAGTAGAGAGGTCATGTTGGAGTTGTAGAGAACCTTGGTGAGGCCACAGCTGGAGTACTGTGTGCAGTTCTGGTCGCCACATTATAGGAAGGATGTGATTGCACTGGAGTGGGTGCAGAGGATATTCACCAGGATGTTGCCTGGGATGAAACATTTAAGTTATGAAGAGAGGTTGGATAGACTCGGGTTGTTTTTGTTGGAGTAGAGAAGGCTGAGGGGCGACCTGATCAAGGTGTACAAGATTATGAGGGGCATGGACAGGGTGGATAGGGAGCAGCTGTTCCCCTTAGTTGAAGGGTCAGTCACAAGGGGACATAAGTTCAAGGTGAGGGGTAGGAGGTTTAGGGGAGATGTGAGGAAAAACTTTTTTACCCAGAGGGTGGTGACAGTCTGGAATGCACTGCCTGGGAGGGTGGTGGAGGCGAGTTGCCTCACATCCTTTAAAAAGTACCTGGGTGAGCACTTGGCACATCATAACATTCAAGGCTATGGGCCAAGTGCTGGTAAATGGGATTAGGTAGGTAGGTCAGGTGTTTCTTACATGTCAGTGCAGTCTCGATGGGCCAAAGGGCCTCTTTTGCACTGTGTGATTCTGTGATTCTCTGATTCTGTGACACAAATAACATACCAGAAATGTTGGGGTCCACAGGGTTTATTGAGAGGGAGGAACTGAAAGAAATCCGTATTAGTAGGGAAATGGTATTGGGCAAATTGATGGGATTGAAGGCTGATAAATTGTCAGAGCCTGATAATCTACATCCTAGAATACTTAAGGAAGTGGCTCTAGAAATAGTGGATGCATTAGTGGTCATCTTCCGAGATTCTATAGACTCTGGAACAGTTCCTACAGATTGGAGGGTAGCTAATGTAACCCCACTATTTAAAAAGGGAAGTAGAGAGAAAACGGAATTATAGACCAGTCAGCCTGACGTCGGTAGTGGGGAAAATTCTAGATTTAATAACTGAACACTTGGAAAACAGTGGCAGAATCGGACAGAGTCAGCATGGATTTACGAATGGGAAATCATGCTTGACAAATCTACTGGAATTTTTCGAGGATGTAACTAGTAGAGTTGATGAGGAGGAGCTGGTGGATGTGGTTTATTTGGACTTTCAGAAGGCTTTCGACAAAGCCCCACATAAGAGATTGGCATGTAAAATTAAAGTGCATGGGATTGGGGGTAGTGTATTAAGATGGAGAGAAAACTGGTTGGCAGACAGGACACAAAGAGTAGGAATAAACGGGTCTTTTTCCGAATGGCAGGCAGTGACTAGTGGGGTACCGCAGGGATCGGTGCTGGGACCCCAGCTATTCACAATATATATTAATGATTTAGATGAGGGAATTAAATGTAATATCTCCAAATTCGCAGGTGACACAAAGCTGGGTGGGTGGGTGAGCCGTGAGGAGGATGCAGAGATGCTTCAGTGTGACTTGAACAAGCTGAGTGAGTGGGCAAATGTATGGCAGATGCAGTATAATGTGGATACATGTGAGGTTATCCACTTTGGTAGCAAAAACAGGAAGGCAGATTATTATCTGAATGGCTATAAATTGAGAGAGGGGAGTGTGCAACGAGACCTGGGTGTCCTCATATACCAGTCGCTGAAGGTAAGCATGCAGGTGCAGCAGGCAGTAAAGAAGGCAAATGCTAAGTTGGCCTTCATAGCCAGAGGATTCGAGTACAGGAACAGGGATGTCTTGCTGTAATTATACAGGGCCTTGGTGAGACCACACCTGGAATACTGTGTGCAGTTTTATCCTTATCTGAGGAAGAAAGTTCTTGCTATAATGGGAATGCAGTGAAGGTTTACCCAACTGATTCCTGGGATGGCGGGGCTGACATATGAGGAGAGATTGAATTGGTTAGGATTATATTTGCTGGAGTTCAGAAGAATGAGGGGGAGATCTCATAGAAACCTATAAAATTCTAACAGGACTAGACAGGCTTGATGCAGGAAGTATGTTCCCGATGGTGGGGGAGTCCAGAACCAGGGGTCACAGTCTGAGGATACAGGGTAGACCATTTAGGACTGAGATGAGGAGAAATTTAATCACCCAGAGATGTATGTTTTCAAGAAGGAGTTAGATATAGCTCTTGGGGCGAAAGGGACCAAAGGGTATGGGGAGAAAGCGGGAGCAGGCTATTGAGTTGGAAGATCAGCCATGATCATAATGAATGGTGGAACAGGCTCGAAGGGCCAAATGGCCTAATCCTGCTGCTAGTTTCACTGTTTCTATGTAAAACGTGCTGCATTAAACGTGTTTCTGTATAATCAGTCATCCAATTGAATCGAAATTGGACTCTCTACATTAATCGGTTTTACAAAGAAACTTTTGGCTATTTGATTCATCAAAAAATGGAAGATATAGGGAAACCTTCCCTGAGTTGTCAGGGGTCCCAGATGCGCATCGTGGAGTGCTGGCAACTAATGGTTCTGTTGCTGAACTGGTGACTTAGGAAACAAGTTCAAATCCCACAATGGCAACTCCAGTATTTGAATTCAGTTCAGAAAAAGTGACCACGAAAGTGCTGTATTTTCATTTAAAAAAAAACTGATTTGCTAATATTCTTTAGAGGATGAAACCTGTTTTCCTTACTCCCATGCTAGGTTGGTTCTTGATACTTCACACCAAATGACCCGGCCCATGTGAATATGATTGTACACAGACGATATTAGTTTAAGAAGGTGCTCCCCGAACTTCTCAGGGTGACTGAAGGGTGAGCAATAAATTCAGTCTTAGTCAGCGATCCCCACACAGCAAGAATGAAAATCATTCATTCCCCAATAGATCGTTTAAGACAGTGTCCCTTTGTCACCGAATCTACTAGAATGACTGCAAGCTCCAGGTTTTGAAAGTTTGTAAATTTATTCATCATGAGATGTCGGCATTACTGGCAAGGTCATCATTTAGGGCCCAGCCCTTATTGCCCTTGAGATGGTGGTGGTGGTGAGCCACCTTCTTGAATTGCTGCAGTCCATGTGGTATAGGTATACCCACAGTGTTGTTAGATAGAGAGTTCCAAGTGTTTGACCCAGTGACAGTGCAGGAACAATTATATAGTTCCACATCAGGATCGTGTGTTATTTTGAGAGAAACTTGCAGGCAGTGGTGCTCCCATGTGTCTGCTGTTATGGATACAAAAGAGCTGGTAGGATGGTTCCCCCTTTTTACACCCCCCAACAACAATAAGATCTATTTTAAAGGGAATGTTTTTGAACCCCTTGAATGCAGTGACTTTTAAAAACAGACACAAGACAGGCTTAAGTAGGTTTAAATTAAAAGGAGAATAAATGTTTATTTTTTCAATATCCAAAACGTAAACGCAAAGCTCTCATTCACACAAGACTTACAACACAAGAAAGGATGATTATAACAGATGTAGCATACACTTAGTAACATAGACTTTTCGGGCTATTTCAGAAATCTATCAGTTGTCAGGATGGTAGTTGGAAACATTACAGATTTGATGATCCTCTCTTAGTCCACTGAAAACAATGAAGGTAGAAAGTTTCTGGTGATGAACTCAGTGTTCACTCAACGCAACAGCATGTTTCTGGCTTTTCCAGTCAAAGTTGTGGCGGAAATCCGATAGTGGAAGTATAACCTGCAGGTAAGGAATAGCCCCAAGTCTCTGCTTGTGGATGAATTTAGAGCCAGAATTTGTTCCTTTTCCTTGGGTGAGGTATCTTCCTTCTGTGATCTTTATATACCAGACTGACTGGCCTGAGCTGTCTTTGTGAATTAATAAGGTGTTTCTCACCACAAGCCATTTTCTGTCATTTGACCCAGTATCAGCGTTCCCTTTGCTCACACAAATGGTTTGACAGTCTAAGCAATTGTCCATACTGAGGAATGGTTAATATCTCCATCAACATTCCAGTTATGAATAGCCTCCTAATATTGTTTTTTGCATTTCCATATTGATGGGGCAGGATCTTATGTTGATTGTGTTGGCGTGCGCTTGACCCGAACTCATGCGAAATTGGGTGAAAATGACATCGGGCGTCTTTCCTTACGTCATTATGCATGCGAGCAATATTGAGGTCAGCGAGCATGTGCGGGAATAGGAGCCGTGCCTGCTGACAATTAAAGGGCCAATTAAGGCCATTAAAAACCCTATTGTCCACATTTTATACGGTGCCCATGCGATTTTGCACTCATTGCATGGGCAAAGTGGGCTGGTGTGCAGCCCGTTTTTAATGAAACCTCATTCAGTGCAGGATGAAATGTCTGGGGTGAAATATAATAAAAAGTGGTACCTGGGTACTGATGAGTTTTCAGTTCGGCTGTCAGTTGCTTGAACGTGCTGCATGGACAAACGTTGGTGCACCTTTTTTCTACCCATTTAATAGGTTCAGGTCTGCAGCTCCCTGAGGCAGCTCCGCAGCAACTGTCTGCCTTCAGAGAGCTCGCTAGAAGCGCCCACCTGCACCCTCACTTTTGTCGGTGCCCGCCCTCTTCCCACCACCCCCTCCCCCCACCTCGGCAGCGCTGAGGCTTTCTCAAGCGCGGGTTTCATAATGGCCATTGATTGGTCAACCGGTATGAAAATTGTGTTCGGTGGGGGGTGGGGCTATTGTGGGGGGTGGAAGCACATTTTGCGTCTGCTTCCGGGCCCGCCAAGCCTCACGCCAGTCATCAGCACCTGGGGAAGATCATTTGCATTTCACGTGGTGTCCCAGAGACATGCCCGGGCATGAATCAGTGCCTGTGTCTGCACGGAAAATACAAAAGAGAGTCACCTGACCCCCATAGGGTCCATCCTGTCAAGGTGAATCGTCCATATCCCATGCTAATCTTAAAAGTAAATATGTCCATCTTATTCACAGACATACGAACATAGGCATAACACTGTACTCTTGTCCTACAAGGTGATGGTCAGAGGTTTGGAAGTTGCTGTGGAAGGAAGCTTGGCGAGTTGCTACTGTACATCTTGTAAATGATACACGCTGCTGTCACTGTGAAACTGTGGTGAAGGGAGTGAATGATTTAGCTAGTGATTGGGGTCAATGTGAATGGTAGGGTTAAATGCCAGCACAGAGGTTACACTCTCTACCACGGCACGAATGCTTTCCTAAAGACCCACATTAGCAGCCAAAACAGAACTTTTCTTTCCTGAGTGGTTTCACACATGCCTTTTCACGATATGGCGTATTGATTGTGTACATAGTGTATACTGGGTGAACCAGCATGGAAGGGCTATGAGTCGGCAGGAGTTGGCATGGAGGGTATGAGGAGCCATGGGGGGATGGGTGGGTGACTTGAGTTGGCGTGGAGGGTACGGAGGTGACATGGGGAGTGGGTGTGAGTGAGGGGCCCTGAGGGGTGAAGCCAAGAGGCCCTAAAAGTGAATGTGACGGAGTGAGTGTGAGACTGTGAGTGTGAGACGGTGAGTGTGAGAAGGCATGAGACAGTGAATGTCTTTTTCAACCAGGCGAACCTGCAATTCCTTGTTTCCATTTTTTGTCTTCTTTAATAACTATTCATGTTACAACTGCTGATCACTATCATTTGCTCTACATTGCCTTGTTAATGGGGTCATTTATCTTTCTTACGCTCTGATCATTTGCTTGATTAAAGTTCCTGCATTCAATTTTCCTCTATCTCTGATATTGAAATCTCTTATTTAAAAAAGAAAGTCATAATTGCTTCTTTTTAATATTCCCTGGAATTTATGTATTAATTTATGCTCTTCAGTTTTCTTTATAAAGTTATTTAAATTTATATTGCAGCAATAAATTTCATGTCACTGCTGATTGTATTTTAGACCCAACACTGAGAGATTTTGTAAATTTGTCTGAAATTGAAAAGTAAAACATGGTAAAGGGAAACCGATGGCTCAAACTGTAATATCTGGCTGATTGGAACATGAGGGCCAATAATATTTAGCAGGTCATTGCAATCTGATACATAGATCTAAACAAAACAAGGTTCAGAGTGCTGAACATTCACGCTTGGGAAATACGTTTGCATTCATCAGGACTGCAGGAAATACAGTATTTATTTTTCTCTCATTTTTTTTTCCTGCTTATTGTCATAGTTCATCGCATGGTCTCTTATTCTCCCCTTTACACTCTCTCCCATGTTCTCCCACATTCTCTCTCATACTCCCTCACAGAGCATTATATTAAATGGTCTTGGATTCAAGACCAGAAGCAGGACATTCGCCCCATTTTGTCCATGCCATGTTTATACTCCACACAAGCTTCCTCACTTCTTTACTTTATCTAGTCCTGTGACATACCTTCTATTTCTTTCTTTCTCATGTACTTGTCCAGCTTTCTCTTAAAACATCACATTCCCTTTCATTCTCTCACTCTCATGCACTTTCTTTCTTTCTCACATTACCTTATCTTTCATTTTATTTTCCTTTTCTCTCTCTTATAATCATGGCTGTCACTAATTCACTCTGACACAACCTCAAATTCTCTCAAAACAAAAACAGAATTATCTGGAAAAACTCAGCAGGTCTGGCAGCAACAGCAGAGAAGAAAAGAGTTGACGTTTCGAGTCCTCATGACCCTTCAACAGAACTAAGTAAAAATAGGAGAGGGGTGAAATATGAGCAAATTCTCTCATACTCTCTCCTCTCTTATACTCCCTTGCATGCTCTCATTCTCTCTCACACTCTGTCTCTCTGCCTCATTCTCCTTCAAAGAACCTCAAATAATTTCATTTGGCAATTCTCTTATTCTATTCTGCTATCTGTCTTCCATTTTAACTTTTAATCTCTCTCATTTTTCTCTTATTTTTATATTCTCTCATACTGCTTTTTAAACTTCTTTTGACAGGTTTTGATAACCCAAGAAAGTCAGAGAGGGGTTCCAGATTTTTTTCCCCTCATCTATGTTCTAGTCCCTGCTTGGAGATTACAGGTTTGTGTCGGATCGGGAGCATGTGTTGTGATGCACAGGCCTTGTGTGGGACAAGCTGGAGAGACCAGAGCAAAAACAGAATTACCTGGAAAAACTCAGCAGATCTGGCAGCATCGGCGGAGAAGAAAAGAGTTGACGTTTCGAGTCCTCATGACCCTTCGACAGAACTTGAGTTCGAGTCCAAGAAAGAGTTGAAATATAAGTTGGTTTAAGGTGTGTGTGTGGGGGGGCGGAGAGATAGAGAGAGAGAGAGAGGTGGGGGGGGTGTGGTTGTAGGGACAAACAAGCAGTGATAGAAGCAGATCATCAAAAGATGTCAACGACAATAGTACAATAGAACACATAGGTGTTAAAGTTAAATTTGGTGATATTATCTAAACGAATGTGCTAATTAAGAATGGATGGTAGGGCACTCAAGGTATAGCTCTAGTGGGTTTTTTTTTTATATATAATGGAAATAGGTGGGAAAAGGAAAATCTTTATAATTTATTGGAAAAAAAAGGAAGGGGGAAACAGAAAGGGGTTGGGGATGGGGGAGGGAGCTCACGACCTAAAGTTGTTGAATTCAGTATTCAGTCCGGAAGGCTGTAAAGTCCCTTGCTGGAAGATGAGGTGTTGTTCCTCCAGTTTGCGTTGGACTTCACTGGAACAATGCAGCAGGCCAAGGACAGACATGTGGGCAAGAGAGCAGGGTGGAGTGTTAAAATGGCAAGCGACAGGGAGGTTTGGGTCATTCTTGCGGACAGACCGCAGGTTTTCTGCAAAGCGGTCGCCCAGTTTACGTTTGGTCTCTCCAATGTAGAGGAGACCAGAGCATTTTACCCTGTTCCTCAATTCCCACATGTTCAAATGTGGTATCTTGTTGGGCACCAGAGTCGTAATTGGGTGTGGATCATGCTATCACTCAAGACCCAATTCCCTCTATGCTCACAGGCAGTTTGGAAACAGGAATCATCTGACCCTTCCAGGCAACAACCCCGCCTGTGAAGATAGACTTGCGGTAGACAATGGTAGAGAACCTGCCAGGGGGTTCTCTCCCACGGTCTACCTCAAGCCTACCTTCACTGGTTAATACACGCGTTGGGATTCTTATGGTTCCACACGCTGTAAGATTGGTCTTACCAGCAACCTTGTAAATAGGGCCTGAGTCATTTTCTCACCATGCAAGATGGATACTGAAATAGGGGCATCAAATACATCCTGAGGGATGATGGCAACCCTGATCAGATCATTTTGCATTGTATATCACGCAAACTCATGAATAGGCCTAAGGCCGTCACTTTCAGCTCTGAAAAGTGCCCAGTCTGCCTCAGAATACTCTGAAAGGGTAAGGTATCTCAAAAATTTGAGCAACAGGTGAAGCTAGTTGTTTCACGCTGCTACTATATAGTAGCAACATGAGCGGTATTCGCCACTAACAGGATGCTGCCATCAAAAAAAGGATGTCTGCCTATCACACAAATGAATAATGTGGTATATGAATTTCAGCGCCTGTGCCATGCTAGGGTATGTAGGCTGTACGTCCCAAAAATTGGAGGATCATATCAAACAGCATGTCCCAGCCACTATGATAAAAACAAAAAACTGTGGATGCTGGAAATCCAAAACAAAAACAGAATTACCCCTCCATCATTTTCACGTGGTCCATCTCTGACACTTCCCTTCCCTTCCTTGACCTCTCTGTCTCAATCTCTGGTGATAGACTGTCCACCAATATCCATTGCAAGCCTACTGACTCCCACAGCTACCTCGACTACAGCTCCTCACACCCCACTTCCTGTAAGGACTCCATCCCATTCTCTCAGTTCCTGCGCCTCCGTCGCATCTGTTCCGATGATGCTACCTTCAAAAACAGTTCCTCTGACATGTCCTCCTTCTTCCTTAACCGAGGTTTTCCACCCACAGTCGTTGACAGGGCCCTCCACCATGTCCGGCCCATCTCCCTCGCATCCGCCCTCACGCATTCTCCTCCCTCCCAGAAACATGATAGGGTCCCCCTTGTCCTCACTTATCACCCCACCAGCCTCCGCATTCAAAGGATCATCCTCCGCCATTTCTGACAACTCCAGAACGATGCCACCACCAAACTTATCTTCCCTTCACCCCCCCGTCGGCATTCCGTAGGGATCGTTCCCTCCGGGACACCCTGGTCCACTCCTCCATCACCCCCTACTCCTCAACCCCCTCCTATGTCACCTCCCCATGCCCACGCAAAAGATGTAACACCTGCCCCTTCACTTCCTCTCTCCTCACCGTCCAAGGGCCCAAACACTGCTTTCAAGTGAAGCAGCATTTCACTTGCATTTCCCCCAACTTAGTCTACTGCATTCGTTGCCTCCAATGCGGTATCCTCTACATTGGAGAGACCAAACGTAAACTGGGCGACCGCTTTGCAGAACACCTGCGGTCTGTCCGCAAGAATGACCCAAACCTCCCTGTCGCTTGCCATTTTAACACTCCACCCTGCTCTCTTGACCACGTGTCTGTCTTTGGCTTGCTGCATTGTTCCAGTGAAGCCCAACGCAAACTGGAGCAACAGCACCTCATCTTCTGACTAGGCACTTTACAGCCTTCCGGACTGAATATTGAATTCAACAACTTTAGGTCTTGAACTCCCTCCTCCATCCCCACCCCCTTTCTGTTTCTTCCCCCTTCCTTTTGTTTTTTCCAATAATTTATATAGATTTTTCTTTTCCCACCTATTTCCATTATTTTTAAATCTTTTATGCTCCCCCCACCCCCTCTAGAGCTATACCTTGAGTGCCCTACCATCCATTCTTAATTAGCACATTCATTTAGATAATATCACCACCTTCAACACCTCTGTGTTCTTTTGTTCTTTTGTCTGTGACATCTTTTGATTATCTGCTCCTATCACTGCTTGCTTGTCCCTACAACCACAAACCCCCCTCCACTTCTCTCTCCCCACCCAACACCCCACCCCCACCTTAAACCAGCTTATATTTCACCCCTTTCCTTGGATTCACCTAGTTCTGTTTAAGGGGCATGAGGACTCGAAACGTCAACTCTTTTCTTCTCTGCCGATGCTGCCAGACCTGCTGAGTTTTTCCAGGTAATTCTGTTTTTGTTTTGGATGTCCCAGCCACTGTTCACAATGGGCAGGGTACATAACGTGCCCAACCAGCCTGTGCTTGGAAAACTCAAAACACAGTGTCCAACATTAGATGTGATTCCACGATTGGACAACAGTTGCTAAATAATCCTCAGTGTGCTGAGAATTACGCTGACAACCAATTTAAGATGGTCAAGCGGGTTCACTGTGTGGCGCAGTTGTGCATATCGAAAGCAACATATATTAATACACAGGGCCCTGTTCTTTTCAGACAGAAAGAACATACAGTGATTCTGTTTCAGCTAAGCAAAATAATTGATAGCCATTCACTGACTCAGTCATCAGGGCAATGCCTTGACCAACCAGGGTCAAGCTGCCTGGTTTAAATTTCATGCTTGGTAGTTAACAGTCAGTCACCATCACTGGTGCATTCTCCATGGCAATGCCACTTGCCAACCAATCAGCGCTCTCTTCACAAACAGTTTAAATTGTTGTTTTACCCTTACATTGGTATTCATGCAAAGTGTCCTGATAAGTGCAAGATAAAAAGCTTTGACTGTTCTGAAGAAGAGTCATACGGACTCGAAACTTTAACTCTGTCTTTCTCTTCACAGATGCTGTCAGACCTGCTGAGTTTTTCCAGCAATTTTTGCTTTTGCTTAAGCTTTGACATGTCTCTTTTATCAGCAATACTGAGTCCAGCTTGGCAAAGATCCTGGCTCAAAAGACAGCAGGTAACTCTCCCAGGTTCCTGTCAACACGCCCCGACACAACCAATCTGCTAAGGCGGATTAAACATGCCATTCAATTCTTTCTGGGATCGCACTGTGCATGAATAGCTGCCATGCTGACAGCATTAGAGCAACAAATGTGCTTCAAAGTAACTCATGTTATATCAACTCTTTGCGATGCTTCTTATAGCTGTGATACGATATTAAATAAATCTTTCTACAGTGCACCCTTGAGAATTTGGAACTTGCTTTCCAATCCAATTGTCTGCAACAGAAATTAATGATCGCTCAACCATTTACTAATGCAGAATAATGAACATCCTAAGATAAATTATGTTCAAGCACCAAGCAGACATATAATTAAAGGACGCGGTCGCCATGCCTATAGGGAGCTTTATTCCACTTTCAAAGAATATACCATTTGCAATTTGCCATCTCTCAGTGGAGAGGTCCTAACCAATTTGTGAGCCTTCAGGTTCTCACACTGTCCCAATTTCATGTCTTTTCATGCTAAAGAGAAATCGTCTATTTATTTTTAATGAAGTGTTTCCCGTTATTTTGGGACGGAGAAAGATGAGTCAGTGGACCTGCCTGTAATTTTTCATTGGGTTTGTGTGTAATTCTCCTTTCTCCTCTGCTCCCCTCCAGATATCCTGAGGTATAGCACTTCCAAAAACTAATTTGTTGGCTGTGCAGCACCTTGGGATGTCCAGGGCTGTGAAAGGCACTATGTAAATGTGAGTTCTTTCTCCTTGTTTGCTACACTTGCACCAGTCCCCTCCTCTGAAGAGGCTGACCCATTTAGGAGCGTGGCATTGTCTGGTTTCATCTGTGGCTCGATCAGCAGAGAGCAAATTTTGCCTCCGAGTAGGAAGGTTCTAGATTCAAATCTATCAGAGGCTTAAGTGCATAACTAGGTGTACATTTCAGTGCAGTACTGAAGGAGTGCTGCACTATCAGAGGCACTGCATTTCAAATGTGATGTTAGATCATTGGGCATTACTTGAAGTAAAGAAGAGATTTCTGCATTCAGCTCTGAAGAAGAATCATATCTGAACTCAAACATTAACTCTGTTTCTATCTCCACAGATGTTGCCAGAACTGCTGAGTATTTCCAGAACTTTCTGTCTTTTGTTTCTCCATTATCTTGGCCAATATTTATCCCTCAACCATCATCTCCAGTGCAGCATTTTTGACCAAGCATGTTTGTTGTGGTTTGTTCTGTAAGACTGTTTTAATTGTGTAACTTTCTTCTGGTGTGCTTAAGTCTCTTTTAATAAATCTTTTAATTTTTTTAAAATTCTAAAGGCGTTGCCAGAGTTCTATGCTTAGGAGGTCAGTAATTCTTCCTCTTCATTTCCGCAGTAAAAAAAAGTTTATGATCAGCAAGACAGGCTTCACTCTGGGGTCTGGCTTGCTCAGCAATAACATCAGCTGCGGTGGCAACAATATCAAGAAACAGCTGAAGGCACTGGATACTGAGCAAGTTATGGGCCCTGACAATATGCCGATAGTAGTACTGAAGACTTGTGCTCCAGAACTTGCCGTGCCCCTAGCCAAGCTGTTCCAGTACAACTAGAACACTGGCTTCTACCCGGCAACGTGGACAATTGCCCAGGTATGACCTGTACACACAAAACAGGACAAATCCAATTCAACAAACAACTGCCCCATAAGTCCACTCTTGATTATCAATAAAGTAATGGAAGGGGTCATCAACAGTGCCATAAAGCAGCACATGCGTAGCAATAATCTGCTTACTGATGCTCAGTTTGAGTTCCACCAGGGTCACTCAGCTCCTGACCTCATTACAACCTTGGTTGAAACATGGACAAAAGAGTTGAACTCCCGAGGTGAGGTGAGTGACTGTCCTTGACATCAAGACAGCATTTGGCCGAGTGTGACCAAGCAGCCCGTGCAAAACTGGGGTCAATGGGAATCAGGGGGAAAACTCTCCGCCGGTTGAACTCATGCCTAGCACAAAGGAAAATGGTTGTGTTTGTTGGAGATCAATTATCTCAATTCCCAGATATCACTACAGGAGTTCCTCAGGGTAGTGTCCTAGGCCCAGCCATCTACAGCTGCTTCATCAGTGACCTTCCTTCCATCATAAGGTCAGAAATGGGGATGTTCGCTGATGATTGCACAATGTTCAGCACTATTCATGACTCCTCAGACAATAAAGCAGTCCATGTCCAAATGCAGCAAGACCTGGACAATATCCAGGCTTTGGCTGACAAGTGGCAAGTAACATTCACGCCACACAAGTGCCAGGCAATACCATCTCTAACAAGAAAGAATCTAACCACCACCCCTTGATGCTCAATGGCATTACCACTGCTGAATCCCCCACTATCAAAATTCTGGGGGTCACTACTGACCAGAAACTGAACTAGACTAGCTAAATAAATACTGAGGCTACAAGAGCAGGTTAAAGGCTAGGAATCCTGCGGTGAGTGACTTATTTCCTGACCCCCTAAACTCTGTCCACCATCTAGAAGGCAGAAGTCAAGAGTGTGATGGAATACCCTCCACTTGACTGGTTGAGGGCGTCCCCAATACCACTCAAGAAGCTTCACATCATCCAGAACAAAACAGGCCGATTGATTGGCACCACATCCGCAAACATTCACTCCCTCCACCACCGTCACGCTGTACAGCAGCAGTGTGTACCATCTACAAGATGCACTGCAGGAACTCACCAAGACTCCTCAGACAGCACCTTCCAACCTCACGGCCACTACCATCCAGAAGGACAAGGGTAACAGATAGATGGGGACACCACCACCTGGAAATACCCCTCCAAGCCACTCACCATCCTGACTTGGAAATATATCGCCGTTCCTTCACTGTCGCTGGGCCAAAATCTTGGAACTCCCTCCCTAACAGCACTGTGGATGTACCTACACCACATGGACTGGAGCAGTTCAAGAAGGAAGCTCACCACCACCTTCTCAAGGGGCAATTAGGGATGGGAAATAAATGGTGGCCTGGCCAGTAGCGTCCACATCCCATGAATGAATATGCAAAAAAATGGTTCCTCAGGCTTACTCTACCATAAGATCATGGCTGGTTTGGATGTTAACTTCATCGACCTGCCTTGGCTCTGTAACCTTAATGGCCTGGTCTGATAAAACACAGTGAAAGGAACAATCACAGCCTCAAAGCTCTGAAATCTTTCAATCTGTTATCACCTTCCAAATCTATGTTCAGCCCAGACCTCCATGTTTGAATCCCTGTGATCAGGTTTCTGTCCTTGTCACATTACCAAAAGAGAGGGGACTTCACTGAAAGGTATAAAATTCTGACAGGGATGGACAGACTGGATGCAGGGATGATGTTTCCTCTGTCGGGAGCGGGGTCTCGAACAAGAGGTCTCAGGATTATGGGGTAGACCATTTTAGACTGAAGTGTGGAGAAACTTCTTTACTCAGAGGGTGGTGAACATATGTAATTCTCTATCACAGAAAGTTGTGGAGGCCAAGTCGCCGAATATACTTAAGGAAATAGATAGATTTCTAGACTCTAAAGGTGTCAAGGGGTATGGGGAGAGAGTGGGAGTATGACATTGAAATAGAGGATCAGCCATGATCATGTTGAATGTCGGGGCAGGTTCAAAGGGCCAAATGACCTACTCCAGCTTCTATTTTCTATGTTTCTATGTTCCTATGAAATGAAAAGTCACAAATGACATCCTATTTGACTGTGATAAAGGTAAACATTCCCTCCTCAATCTTCTCTATCTGCCTGCAGCCTTTGACATGGTTGGACACACCATCCTCCCCCACTGTCTCACCACTGTCATCCAGCTGGATGGGAACGCATTTGCCTGCTTCCGTTCTTATTTCCTAACCATAGCCAAAGAATCATCAGGCACTCTTTGCCTGAAAAAGTGGTGGAAACAGAAACCCTCATTGCATTTAAAAAGAATTGGATAGGTACTTGAAATGCTGTAACCTATAGAGCTACAGACCAAGAGCTGGAAGGTGGGATTAGACTGGATTGTAGGCTGAATGATCTCCTTCTGTGTCATAAATGTTCTATGTTTCTTTCTATGTTTACCCTACATAAACTTGAGGTCATTCAAAACTCTGCTGCTGGAATTAACTCCCAGTGCACTGCACTCGCTGACCTACACTGGCTCCCAGTTAAGTAATGCCTTGATATTAAAACTCTCATCAAAGTTTTCAAGTCCCTCCAATGACCTCAGGCCTCCCAATCTCTATAACCTCCTCTAGCCCCAAAACCCTCACAGGCATCTCCTTCAGAGACATAGAAGAGGTAAATATGGCATTGAAGTAATACGTGCATTTAAAATAAAATAAGGCGTGGTATTGAACAAACTAGACAAACTCAAAGAAGATAAAAACAAAAACAAAAAACTGCAGATGCTGGAAATCCAAAACAAAAACAGAATTACCTGGAAAAACTCATCAGGTCTGGCAGCATCGGCGGAGAAGAAAAGAGTTGACGTTTCGAGTCCTCATGACCCTTCGACAGAACTGATTTTTCTTTACAAGGAATGTGGGTGGTTGGGGAGTGAGGTGGGGGGGTGGGGGGTGGGGGGAGGTGGGGTGGTGGGGGGGTGTGGGGTTGGGGGTGTGGGGGGGGTGGTGCTGTGGGGAGAGAGGAGAGGCCCGAACAATCCCCATCCACCACTACTCTCCTCCGTCTGGCTGAACTTGTTCTCACGCTGAACAATTTCTCCTTCAACTCCTCTCACTTCCTCCAAATAAAAGGTGTGGCTATGGGTACCCGCATGGGCCCCAGCTATGCCTGTCTCTTTGTGGGGTATGTAAAATATTCCTTGTTGCAGTCCTACTCCGGCCCCCTCCCACAACACTTTCTCCGGTACATCGATGATTACTGTGGTGCTGCTTCATGCTCTCATCGGGACTTGGAAAAATTTATTAATTTTGCTTCCAATTTCCACCCCTCCATTATTTTCATGTGGTCCATCTCTGACACTTCCCTTCCCTTCCTTGACCTCTCTGTCTCAATCTCTGGTAATAGACTGTCCACCAATATCCATTACAAACCTACCGACTCCCACAGCTACCTTGACTACAGCTCCTCACACCCCGCTTCCTGAAAGGACTTCATCCCATTCTCTCAGTTCCTTTGCCTCCGTTGCATCTGTTCCGATGATGTGACCTTCAAAAACAGTTCCTCTGACATGCCCTCCTTCTTCCTTAACCGAGGTTTTCCACCTACGGTCGTTGAAAGGGCCCTCAACCATGTCTGGTCCATCTCCCGTGCATCCGCCCTCACGTCTTCTCCTCCCTCCCAGAAACATGATAGGGTCCCCCTTGTTTTCACTTATCACCCCACCAGCCTCCACATTCAAAGGATCATCCTCCGCCATTTCTGACAACTCCAGCATGATGCCACCACCAAACACATCTTCCCTTCACCCCCACTGTCGGCATTCCGTAAGGATCATTCCCTCCGGGACACCCTGGTCCACTCCTCCATCACCCCCTACTCCTCAACCCCCTCCTATGGTACCACCCCATGCCCACGCAAAATATGTAACACCTGCCCCTTCACTTCCTCTCTCTTCACCGTCCAAGGGCCCAAACACTCCTTTCAAGTGAAGCAACATTTCACTTGCATTTCTCCCAACTTAGTCTACTGTATTCGTTGCTCCCAATGCGGTCTCCTCTACATTGGAGAGACCAAACGTAAACTGGGCGACCGCTTTGCAGAACACCTGCAGTCTGTCCGCAAGAATGATCCAAACCTCCCTGTCGCTTGCCATTTTAACACTCCACCCTGCTCTCTTGCCCACATGTCTTTCCTTGGCTTGCTGCATTGTTCCAGTGAAGCCCAACGCAAACTGGAGGAACAACACCTGAACTTCCAACTAGGCACTTTACAGCCTTCCGGACTGAATATTGAATTCAACAACTTTAGGTCTTGAACTCCCTCCTCCATCCCCACCCCCTTTCTATTTCTTCCCCCTTCCTTTTGTTTTCTTTTCCAATAATTTATATAGATTTTTCTTTTCCCACCTATTTCCATTATTTTTAAATCTTTTATGTACCCCCACCCCCCATTTAGAGCTATACCTTGAGTGCCCTACCATCCATTCTTAATTAGCACATTCGTTTAGATAATATCACCAACTTCAACACCTCTGTGTTCTTTTGTTCTTTTGTCTGTGACATCTTTCGTTGATCTGCTCCTATCACTGCTTGTTTGTCCCTACAACCACACCACCCCCCCTCCACTTCTCTCCACCCCCACCTCCCCACCTTAAACCAGCTTATATTTCACCCCTCTCCTTGTAAAGAAAAATCAGTTCTGTTGAAAATTCATGAGGACTCAAAACGGCAACTCTTTTCTTCTCCACCGATGCTGCCAGACCGGCTGAGTTTTTCCAAACTCAAAGAAGACATTGGCTCCTGGCCCAGATAGATTGCATCTACTTATTTTAAAATAATTTAGTTGGACATCTTTAATAATTCATTAGAAAAAGTTGAAGTGCCAGAGCACTTGCAGATAGGTAATGTAAGTCCTATGTTTAAGGAGGGGGACAGAAAATGTCCAGGAATTATAGACCAGTCAGTTCAACACTAGTAGTAGGAAAAGTAATAGAATCCCTACTAAATAAGAGAATAGAAGAACATCTAGAAATGAGAAATATAATAATGAAGAGTCAGCATGGATTTGAACAAGGAAAATTTTGCTTGACAAACTTTATTTTTCAGGAGGGAGAGTAGACAATGGTAATGTAGTAGATGTAAATTATCTAGATTTTCAAAAGGCCTTTGATAAGGTGACCCATAATAGACTAATGAATAAGGTCAGAGAGTGTGGAGTCAGGGACAAGTGGAAGAATGGATTGCTAGTTGGCAACAAGACAGAAAGCAGAGAATAGGAGTAAAGGGTAATTATTCAGACTGGCATGAAGTGGGTAGTGGTGTTCCACAAGGATCAGCACTGAGACCACCGCTGTTCACAATGTAATTAATGATTGGGACTCTGGAATCAAAAACACAATTTCTAAATTGTGGATGAAACCAAATTGGGAGATAATCAATAATGAAGAGGAATACAACAAATTACAAGAGGACATTAATAAACTTGCAGAAAAGGCAAATAATTGGCAAATGAAGTTCAGCACAGGAAAATATGAGGTAATACATTTTGATAGGAAGAATTGGCAGGTCGCTTATTACTTGAAAGGTGAAGTCTAGGTGGGGTAGAGGAATAAGAGGACCTCAGAATACAAATACACCACAGGTTAGCAAGGCTATTTTAAAAAAACATACCAAACACTAGGCTTTATTTCTAGAGGGGTAGAATTTAAAAATTACAGAAGTTATGTTGAACAAGTATTGAACTTTGGATAGACCACACTCAGAGTACTGCATGCATTTCTGAGCACCATATTCTAAAAAGGATATATAGGCACCGGAGGGGATACAGAGAAAATTTACAAGGATGAAACCAGAAATGCATATCAGGAAGGGATTGAGATGCTGGGTCTCTTCTCCTGAAAAAAGAAGACTAAGGTTTGTCCTAATAGAGGTCTTCAAAATGGTGAAAAGTTTTGATAGAATGGATACAGAGAGAATGTCTCCTCTTGTGAGGAAGAGCATAACTAAAGGCCGTCAATATAAGAAGAATATTCAGAAGAAACATCTGAGCCAAAGAGTGTTGAGAATGTGGAACTCATTACCAAAGGGAGCCAATGAAGTGAGAGGTATAGATGCATTTATGGGGAAGCTGGGCAAGCCAATGAGGGAGAAGTGTATAGAGGGTTAAGATGGTCAAACAAAATGGGAAAAGAAGGGAGGAGGCTCAAATACAGCATAAACACTGGCATGGACTGGTTGGGCCGAATGGCCTATTTCAGTGCCATATAACCTATGCCATCCTATCGTTTCTGCAGTCATCTAATTTTGGCCTCCTGAGCATTCCCAATATTAAATGCTCCAGCATTGGTTACAGTGCCTTCAGCTGCCTAGTGAATTTCCTCAACCTCTCTGCCTTCCTCTCCTCCTTTAGGACACTCCTTAAAGTTTCCCTTTTTGTCTAAGATTATGAAGTTTCTTTACCTCTAATATCAACTTTTCTGGCTCAGTGTCAAATTTTGCTTTAGAAGTTTCCCGAGAAGCACCCTTGGAAAGTTCTATTGCATTAAAGATGCTATATAAATACAAGGTGTAGTTGTTGTTGACAGCTCCAAATGACGCTCGGTATTCACAGCCTTTTGGGGAAAGAATTCCAGTTTTCCAATAATTTTCTTTTGAAAATGCACTTCCTGATTTCACTCACTAGTGGCTAGCTCTGCTGTTAAGATAATATACTCTCATTCATGATTCCCCTAGTGGAGTAACTAATTCCTTTATATTTACCCTATTGAATCCTTTTAAGATTTTAAACATTTTGATCAGATCGCCCTCAGTCTCTTATATCCAGGGGAATACAAATCATGCAGTAACTCAAAAATTCACTCCCTCCACTGCTGACTGTGTACAATTTACAAGACGCACTGCGGTAACTCGCAACTCCTTTGACAGCACCTCCCAAACCTGTAACCTCTACCATCTTGAAGGACAAGGGCAGCAAACACATGGAGACACCATCTTCGGCAAATTCCCCTCCAAGCCACACACCATCTAGACCTAGAACTCTTCCTTCACTGTCGCTGTGTCAAAAACCTTGACCTTCCTCTCCAACAGCATTGTGGATGTTCCAAGGGGTGGATAAAATGGCTTTTGCTTGCAAGCCTTTATACACAAAGGATAACAAAAGAGGTCACATGACTATTGCAAGCCTGTGGCAAGGCACGGTGCATAAAGGCACTTCTCCAAACATCCCACCCTTTTCATAAAAAAGATAAAGTGACCTGCATACACAATCATTTGCAGTTGCAAGTCATGCACATACATGGTATACAAGAAAAGACATCAATCATGTACAGAAAACTATTTGTTCATTCTAGCCTGTTCCACTTTTGTCTGATGCTACACATGAATTGCAGACATAATCATTAAAGCATTCTTGTTATTGTATGTGCCTGGGCTGTTATTGGCTGTTCCTCTGGTGTCAATTCATTCCTAGGGTGTTCCTCTGTGGGGGAATGTCACAGCCATGGCAAGTGTTGCTGCTGCAATGCTTGTTGATCCATTGCCTTTGTTGGGGAGCAGTTGACCTCTGGGACTGATGGTTGTTCAGTTCCTTGTGCGGTTGGCGAAATCACATCTTCCTCAGCTGTCTGCTGTGAAGGAGCAGCTTCTCCAGTTGCATGTATGTGTCTACACCTGCCGTATATCTGGTTGTTCATTTTCACCGCGTAAGATTGAGGTGAGAACTTCTCTACACAGGCCCCAAATTGGCAAGTTGACTTACGTTGAGAGCATTGAATGTCTGCACTCTGACTGGCTCTCCTAATCTCAGCTGGCAGCTTTATGAAAGTGAACTATGGCTTTCTGTCATTTCACTTTGATTTTGTCACACATGCCTGTTACTATTTCTGGCTTGAGTATTTTTTTTAGCTATTGGAAGCGTAGTTTGGCTGAAACATGACATTAGTTGCTAAACCGGACTACTTTCCATGCCTCCAATAGGTGTGTTTCTCCACTCTTAAGATCAATTTATACACATCTCTGCTGTATATACTCAATTTTTTGATGATCCCTTTGACAATTTTCCCGCATTCCTGCATCAGCCTTTCCATTTGACTGAGGATAGTGTGAAGATGATGGGTAGTGCTGAATTTCCTGATGTTTATAAAATGTCTGAATTCTTCACTCATGAACTGAGGGGCATTGCCGTTCATTGCAATGTCAGGAATGCCAATACAATTTAAGTGTGCTTTCAGGCATTCTACACTCTCAATGATAGTAGTTGGCATCAGTTAGTCTAAATCCCAGTCATCTGAATAGTAGTCGGCTGCGACGAGATAATCAGTTCTAGTGAGAGTGAAGAGGTCTACTCCAAGCTTCATCCATGATCTGTTTGGGATTTCATGATTCATGAGCGGCACTTTAGTTTGCTTAGCTTGATTTTCATTATAAACTCTGCACAGGCTGATGTGTGCCTTGATCTCATTATTCATATTTAGCTAGTGCAGCACTTCTCTTAACTTGCTCAGACTAGACCCAGTTCCTTGATGGCTTACATTCGTGCTCTTCAGCATCCCCTTTCTCATCTCCTTAGGGTTAATAACTCTAGTTTCTTTGTACAGGATGTTATCTTGGATGATCACTTCACCTCTGCCTGCCTAGTACTCTCTTACAGCAGCAGGTATTTCCTTGATGGTTTCAGGCCATCCGATTATCACTGCTTCCTGAAGCCCTTGGAGAGTTGCATCCCCATGTGTAGTTTGCTTGATCTGAGCGAGATGCTTGTCTGTTGGATTCAATCGGTGGGATTTTCCTCACCTGCCAGGCGCTGTGATCTTCTGGTCCCGCCATAGGTCAATGGGCTTCTGGCCGGGGCATCAACTCACCCGCGGTGGGTCCCACCCACGAGGGGGCAGGAAAATCTCAGCCAATGTCTCTGTTGGGCTGATGACTTCCAGAACATCACCGTGCTGTTTCTTCTCGTTGAATCTGGAAAATTTCTCACTCTGTACTAACATCATCAACTTTATTCAAAGGGAGTGCACCTCTCGACAGCATGTCGGTGATGTACCTCTGTTTCCCCTGTTTGTACTTCACTTCCAAATGAGGCCTCTGCAAATGGAGGAACATCCTTCGCAGACACATTGCAGCGGGTAGAGGCGGTTTGAGAAAGATACTTTGAAGTGGCTTGTGGTTAGCCTCCACCATCACTTTGCCTCTCCCAAACAGGTACTGATTAAAATGCTCATGAGGAAAGACAATAGCCAGGCACTGTTTCTTCATCTGTGCGCAGTTTGTGTTAATGCTCTGGATGCAAATGTAACCGGTTGTCCTCGCTCCATGAGAGTTGCTCCAAGCCCTGTCTCGCTGGCATCACACTGCAGGGTGACTTCCTCATAGACATCATAGTACCCCAGCACCAGTGCTATCATCACTACTTGTTTGATGTGAGTGAAAGCTTCTTTTTGTTCTCTTGATCCCTGATACTACTGAACATCCTTTGCAGTGAGCTTACATAGAGGTTCACAGTCTGACGACAAATTGGGCAAGAACTTTGCTTGGTAATTCACAAATCCACAATTGTTGCATCTCCTTCACATCTGTCAGCTGCTGCGCCTCTGCTATATCAGGATCTCACTTTATCAGGATCAGGGCTGTAGTAATCTGAGGTGTAATACACCTTTAAGAGACTGTGAGCAGGCTGACCACCTACATGACTGTAAGACCCAATAGCTGTGTAGCGTGGGCTATCATGTTAATGTTAGTCTGGAGTAGGGTCTGGATGGGGAAGCACACATCATGTTAGTGCTCTGTTCTTTGTGTAAATAAATAGCTTCATTTCATATTAGTCTCTGCGTCTGCTGTATATTGTAATCGACTCACCCGCCAACAGATAAGCATACAACCTGTTCACGAGCAAAGCGACCCCGCAGTAGAACATAGCAAGGGCAAACTCTTTTCGCCGGCAGTTCATGACCTATGTACTTGACTTCAATCATCTCCAGTTGCAGTTTCTCCTTTCTCAGTTTCAGGTTGCTCTAGTGGGCTCTCTCCAACAGTCTCACTAGATTCTGACCATGGTCTGCGATGGCTTTTTCCATCCTATCTCTACATCCATAGACTAGCAGATCATCCATGATCATTTCCCATTCCTGCATGGTCAGTGACTATCTCATGCTGTTAGCATTGATGTTCTTCCAGAGCAGTAGAGATGCCAAACAGCAAGTGCAACCATCTGTACCTCCCAAATGGTGTCCAGAATGTAGCCAGGAAATTGTTCCTTCCATCCAACTTCACTTGCCAGTTTCCACCCTTCGCATCTAGGATAGTAAAGACCTTTGCCTTGACAAATTGTAGCAAAATCTCTTCAAAGAATGACATGGGGTAGTGAGATCTCTCCAAGCCTTTATTGAGCTCTTTTGAATCTATGCACGTTCTCAGCTTTCCAGCTTGTTGCACTTTTACAATGCTGCTGATCCAGCCTATAGGAGTTGTCACTTTCTGGATTACTTCCATATTTTCATACTTCCCTATCTGGTCTTTCGGGTTGAACTTGAGATCAGCTGGAGGTCTCCTTGGAAGATGCCAAGTTGGTCTCTCACTCTGACCTGCATCAAGATGATGTTCACCAGGAAGGCATCCAAGACCCGTGAAGACATCTTAATATTTTTTTTTAGGATCTGTTCAGCAGTCAATGGCTTTGTGTCATACAAAACACTGTAAACCTCTTCAGGTACTTGGAGGGTTAACCAGTCCAAGCTTTTGACTTGTTTCAGCTGAGATGAGGGCATTTTGCTTTGTGTCTACTGCCTGGAACTGCAGATCTTCTTTCTTCTCAATGCATCAGGCTTTCAGCTTAGTTTTCCTCTTGGGGTGAGCATTGTTCCATCACAGAGCCTTAACTTTACTTTGAGGGCTTCATTTCCAGGTCACTGTTTTGACCAACTTCACACAGGTCTGCAAAGCTCATGATGTTGCATGTAGCGTCGATGTCTATCTGAAACTTCACATTAATTTGATGCTATCCTTCTGCAGTCATCATTCTGATAGTCACAAACTACTTTTTCTTTGACACTTGAACATGCCAACCTGCCCTAGGGTCTAGTGATTCGTCAGAATCATCAGTTGACATCCCTCCAGCAGTCATCTTTCTCGACTCGCTTTTCTTCTTTGCAGCAAAACACTTGTGTGCAAAGTGATTATGTTTCTTGCAGTTCAAGCATTGCTTTCCCCTTGCTGGACATGTTCCCTTTACTTTTTTGTGTTGTCCTCCATAGTATTTACATCCATACTCTGGCCTTGATCTTTCTTCTGGCCCTTATGAAAATATTTCTTCCTTTTCTACATTGTCTTGTGCTTGTAAGGCTTGAACTGCCTCTCAGCATAGTGCAAAGCCTCATTAGCTCCCTCAGCAAAAACCTCTAGCTGATGATTAACAACCTCTAAGCCCCTGCACATGTCAATAGCTTTCTTGAGTAAGGCTCTCTTCTCTCAACAGATGTGCTCTCGCAGCAGGATCTCTTGTTCCTAAGACAATCCTATCTCTGATCAGATCTTCCTTCCATTGTTTAAACTCACAAGATTCAGCTAGATGTCTCAGTGCAGTTACATAATGATCAATGACCCTTCCTTAGCTCTGGTGTTAAACACATAGGGCAAATTTAGCCCTTGTCGGGCGGGCTCAGAGGGGGCAGTTAGGAAGCTGACCACCACCCGCAACGGAGGCCGGAAGGCAGACTTCACGCTGGCGCACCCTGTGTGAGTGTTGGGGCGGGAGACGGTAAGCGGACCGAGTGTGAACCTCGCACATGCACGTGAGGTGCACGCTTCAGAACCTCCCTGAGGCAGCTCTGTGCTTCAGGGAGATGAGGAGTTTTTTTTTAAAAAGTAAAGAATTGAAGAATGTAATAAAAGACTCTGTCACATCAGCATGTTGTTAATTAAATTTTAAAACTTTTATTTTATTTTTACTTGCTTTTGGAAACCTCATCTCCACCTGTGGATGAGGTTTCCAAAAAAAAATGCAAAGGCCTCTTAGGCTTTTTCGCCTGCCCGCCAACTATAAGGGGTTGGACAGGGGGTGAAAAATGTAAACTTAATTTATATTTTAATGGCCTTAACAGGCCTTTTAATTGTGGGCAGATTCTCGCGTGCACCCACCAACTGAACTATTGCGTGAGTGCGTGTTGACATCGAGACGCTCACCCGACTCGTCAATATGCGTCATTTCACGCTTGAGTGGGTCAGGCGCACATTCGCCCGCTGTGGTGAAAATTCTGACCATGGCGTTCATAAATAGCTTTACCAGGGGGTTGGAAATGGGTTTTCAAGGTCTCCAACATTTCACAAGACTGACTTTTCTGCTCCTCAGTGAGGTCTAGGGTGCAATACAGCTCTTACCCCAGAATGGATAACAGAGTTGCTACTCTTATTTGTTCAAGTTTCTTGTTTAACTCTGTAGCAACTTCATAGTTCTGCCATTGATTCCAATTCATTCTCAAATCTCCCTTCATCTCTACAGGTATTGGAATATTTAAAGCCATATTGACTCACCCAGCAGTCAACATCCTGTACAAAATTGCAGATCGAAGTTTTAATTATTGTCTGCTCTTTCTTCTAGCACCGGCTCTCTTACAGTTATCAAAATGCATTCAATTTCAACCGTATAATGTCGGCACCATGTTCTAAGTGTTGGATAAAATGGTTTCTGATCTAAAGCCTTTCTGCACAAAGAATGACATCAGAGGTCACATGACTATGGCAAGCCCATGGCCAGCCAAAGTACACAAAGGTACATCTCCACACAATGGACGTACCTACATAACAGGGAATACAACAATTCAAGAAGATGGCTCACCACCAACTTCTCATAAGAGCATAAGAAAGGCCATTGGTGATGTAGAATAAATGCTGGGCCTGCCAATGACCACCATACCCCATGAATGAATTATAACATATGGTACAA
The DNA here is from genome assembly GCF_017639515.1 of Carcharodon carcharias. NCBI lineage: Eukaryota > Metazoa > Chordata > Chondrichthyes > Lamniformes > Lamnidae > Carcharodon > Carcharodon carcharias. Next base: position 184,285,737 of record NC_054473.1, read on the forward strand.
ATTGGGACGCTTGAAATACTAATAATGGTACGGCTCTAGAACTAGCACATGAAGTACTAATAATGGTATAATTTGTAACTGTATTATGAAGTGCAAATATTGATTCTGATTTTTTCTTTTTTTTTCCTTTAAAAGCTGTTTATATTATTTATTGCCTCCATTATTTCCTTTGCATTTTTTTCCTGCACCAACGTTAAAAACCACAGCAATGGTCGCTTCCAATATAACAAATTTTGTAATTGTAATGTTCATAAATGTCATTCCAGGAATCTGAGAGTTTAATATAGCATGTGTGAAGTATCCCATTAGCATCTAAATGGTGCATCATGATCTTAAGTTGTTGCCTTTGTTTTCCAAGCATAAGTCCAATCTTGCATCCGGAAGTGCAAACATTTACATTGTGTGTAGCCTGAAATTGGGTGTGTTAGCACTGTGTGTCTAATGAAACTGGGTGTGTTAGCACTGTGTGTATAATGAAACTGGATGTGTTAGCACTGTGTGTATAATGAAACTGGGTGTGTTAGCACTAATCCTTATTTGAACTCAGGAGTGTTTGTGTTGTGTGCTGTTTGAAGGTGTTAACACGCGCAGGGGCCATGATTCCACCCTCTGATATCTCACCCGAGTGACCATTTAGCACGTGAACTTGGGCCATGAATGGCGAAAGCTAACCCACCATGAAGGGATAGCCAACATCTGTCTTTGTCTGAGGTCAAAAGTCCAGGCCAGAAAACCTGGTTGGTACGCTCATGGCCTGATGGACAATTGCAATTCTCTTTAACTGGAGTCACAGCTGAAATCTGCCCAGATTCGAGGATCAAAGCCCAAAGCCCTCTGATCAATATGGCTTAGTAAAGCTGAAGCCAGAAGTACTTGTCTTTGAATCTCAACACATGGTCAAACAGATGCACTATTTCACATTTCATTTGTTGTCTTTGAACTCGCGTATAATCCCTCTGACTTTTACAAGGTGGAAATTATTTTTTTTCTGAATAACATAATGAGCCAAAGACTGGTAGTGGTATTTATTGTAGATTAAAATGGCCTTGCAATGAAATTTGTTTAACAAAGCCAAAATGAATCATTGGCCGTTGGAACTAGTCTTCAGCAAGTTAACCTTCTCATTTCCCCCTATGCAACAGCTGAGTAACACCAACGCATCATTGTAAATCTTGATTCATTCTTCATCAAAGGGTGAAGTTTATTTCAGAATATAAGTCACAGTTTAAAATTGAGGCAGCTACTTGTTGAAAAGGCAACTGGCAATGTGGGTGACAGTGTGCAATTAATAAAACTATTTCGCATTTATTATTTGAAAAGCAAGCAAGACTCCATATCGATCCTACAAAATGGACATGGCCTCACTGGCTAGCTCCATTGTGAGATTGGTGTCGGCCATGACTCGCTGGTAGAGCTCTTATTTCTCAGTCAGAAAGCGGTGAGTTCAATTTCCACTCCGGAGACATAAGCACAAAATCTCAGCTGACACAGCAGTGCAGTGCTGAGGGAGTGCTGCACTTTCGGAGGAGCCATTTTTCAGATGAGCCGACAAAGCAAGGCCCTACCCGCTACCTCAGGTGCACATAAATGATCCCGTGGCATTATATCAAAGGAGAGCAGGGGAGTTCTCCCCCCACAGCACTGGCCAATATTTCCCCTTCAATCAACATCACTAAAACAGATTACCTGGTCATTATCACAATGCTGTTTGTAGGAGCTGTCTCTGTGCAAGCCGACTGCCACGTTTCCTGCATTATAACAGTGACTACACTTCGAAAGTTCTTCCTTGGCTGTGAAGGCCTTGGTGCACCCTAAGGTTGCAAATGATTTATTTCTTTTTGAATGGAACTGGGTAAATATATTCCTATGGACTGGAAGTTTGGTATGCATTCCTGAGTGGATCTGGATGCTGAATCTATTAATAGTCATGCTGCACAACGCATTCAGACGCTATAGAATAGCTGAGCAGGGAAGCACACAAGTCTGTGTGGAATTGCTTCTTCAAACTCTGGCGTTAAACAATTCCTGACAGTGGGATGGTCCATACAGACTAGCAATGTTAAAAGTGCATTTCCAGCTCTCTGGGGTTGGACTGGGAGGCCCATCCAAAATGACTGACCAAGAACTAGAGACCGAAAAGAAAAACACTGCCAAAGCCAGTTGTTTAACTTTATCACGTATGACAATTCTCATTGGAGTTAAGGATTCAGTTAAGCATCCATCTGTCTTGGGGGGTGTATGTCACTTCTGTACTGAACATCGTCTGTTGTAGCTGTGGAGGCCAATTCACGATTGGCAGTGCCTTCCACAGCTGGCACAGATGAATAACGTTGGCCCGAGGCCATCTGTGTTTTTTTTTCCCTTCCAGTGGGATCTCTTTTCCGCCATCTGGCCACTGTGTTTTGTCTTCTGCTTTCTCCACGCCCTTCCTGACTGCTTGTCTCCAGGCACTCCGATCAGCAGTGAGGGTTTCCCATGCGTTGACTCCCACCCTGGTTAAATTGATGTCTGGCTGCAGACAACCTCATATCGAAGACGCGAGCAACCTGTTGGTCTCACGCCATTAGCAAGCTCGTCAGGATTCAAAATCCCTTAACAGTTGGGATCACACCACGCCTTCCGATCCTCGTGATTATGGTGATTTTCTCACTTTTGATTATTCCTGATTTTATTTGTCGAGGAATCCAGTATTTCTAATTATTAGAGTTTTAATTATCTGGATTGTCACTGATTCTTGCACCTGTGATTATTTGTGATTTAATCATCTGCGATTGTTGCTGATTTCTCTGCTGTTTATTTATGATGTAATAGCTCTCCTGTGTTTTATATCAGGCAATAGTTCAAAGTAAGTCGCCTTTAACCACATTGTCAGTTAACATTTCTCTAACGTTATTATGTGCCTATATTATGATATTATCACATAGCCTGTCTATAAATGGCCTTTGATACTGAGTGGAGAGACTTGGCAGGTCATTAGTGTAAGACCAAAAGACCTTGCAGATAGCTCTGAGGAATACAGATGTCAAGCAAATTTAATGGACCATCATCCACCAGAAAGCAATTGTTGGATGTCTACCCATATAAGGGAACTGTAGTTGAGTTCTTTACATTGTTCCTTAAGCCAATTTTATGCACATAACATTGACAACATCTTTACAATCCACAATTCACTTTATTATTAATCACATGGAAATTTGTTTTGGGTACATTGCTCATTCATTAAAATAATATATTATATATATGTATATGAATAATAAATATAAAAGAAAGAAAACTACCATATCACGATGACCTAATTTTAATTAAATAGGTATTAAAAACGATTCCAATGCAAGCCATTCAGATCAAAGGCAATTAGGGATGGGCAACAAATGCTGGCCTTGCCAGTGACACCCACATCCCATGAAAGATTACCAAAGATGGGGCACTTCCAGGTGAAGTCTCTAAAGATGCCAAAATGCCTCATGCATGTTAACTGTAAGCAATTCATAGGATCACAGTACAAAAGGAGGCAAATTGGACTGATCATCTCAATATTGGCAAGTTGAAAGAGCTGCCAGTTTCACTCCCCGACTCTTTCTCCAGAGCGCTGCAGATTTCCTCTTCTTCAAACGTTCATCTCATTCACTTTTGAAAGATGGAACTGGGTCTGTTTCCACCAGTTTCCACCTTTCAGGCAGTGCTTTGCAATGGGGAGGGGGTGGCATGGTGGTATTGTCACTAGAGTGGCATTCCCATGCTCTGGGAGTCCGGGTTTCAATTTGAATTCAATAAAAAGAAATCTGGAATTAACAGTCTAATGATAGCCATGGAACTATTGTCGATTGTTGTAAAAGCCCATCTGGTTGACTAATGTCCATTAGGGAAGGAAATCTACTGTCCTTACCTGGCCTGCCCTACATGTGACTTCAAACCCTCAGCAATGTGGTTGGCAATAAATGCTGGCCTAGCCAGTGATGCCCACAACCCATGAATGAATAAGAAAACAAAAATAAAACACATTGAAGAATATGAACCCATGGGGCTTGGGGCTGACTATAATTTGCAGGCATGTTTAGTTTGATGCATTCTTCAATGGTGCAAATTGCTTGTCATATCTTATGCCAAGGAGTTGGCATGCATGTGGAGGTTGTATTGGTACTGATTGCCCCCAACCACTGTCTGCCACTTCTGCTGTGCTCATTTGCTTGCCGCGGGTGTTGTGTCACCCGAAATAAAACACTTCTCTCCTTGGCCCAAGTTCCAACACTGTCATCACTGGGGTCTCTTAGCCTCTTGCAGATCTATAACACAACCTGATTCCACTACAAAACTTCCAGGGCTGCTGCCCAAACCCATCTATTTTATTCATTGTGCCACACTGGAATGACTTGACAGACTGGACAGGTTTCAACATTAAACAGATGAACTTTATTACAGAGAGATTTTCAGATGCTATGTGCTCGATCAGGACTCTCATCAGGAAGCCCCACCCATCGGATTGCCCACGCTTAGAGCTCATTGCTCGGAGCCTCCAAGAACATCACGTCACCCCTGATAGACAGAAGGAGAGGCTGTACCTTCAATTATTATATGTCCTCACTCTCTAGTTTCTTACAGTTTCTATTTAAAGAGAACATTTGAATACCCAACAACATATACATATATACATCTTCAGCTGACCAAAGATTAAGGGCAGAATTTGCCCCCTGTCGGGGAGAAGTTCAAGAGCGGGCATGCTGCCGATTGGCGCCAATTAAGGCCCACCCAGCGTGACGTCCATCAGGAAGCGCTATGCGCTCCCTGTGCGGGCAGGGGAGGATTCCCTGAGCCAAGAGTGCACTCTTTTGCGCATGCGCATGAAAGTGCGCATCCATCTTCCTGAGGCTAAGCGCTGCTTCAGGAGGATCAGCTCCACAAAAAAAATCTTAAAAACAGAAAGAAAACAATTTCCCTGACACTGTCACATGAGTTGGGACATGTCCATCACTATTAACTACACTTTTATTAAATTTTTAAAAACCTACATGAAACCTCATTGCACCCGTGGATGAGGTTTGATTCTTTTTCTAATGCCCGCAAGGGCTCGCGGCCTGCCCGCTTACCTTAAGGTTGGATGGGCAGGTCCACTAATTACTGTAATGACTTTGTCAATAGCCCCAATAGGCCATTAGCAGGTTGGTGGGTGCAAGCTGATTCAGCTGAACCCCCGCTGACCTGAAAATTGAAATGGGGCGGGGTGACTTCAGGAGTTCCTGCCTCATTTTACGCGTTGGCAAGCAGACCCACCCCCCCCAACTCACCGACCAGGAAATCCTGACTAGGTCTCTGAGGTGCTCTCCTTATTTGGTTAGAGTGGCTTAGCTCCACTAATTGAGGTCCTCCACTGGATCAACATGATCAGGAACTGCAGCACAAGATACATCATTAGAAAATGGCAGTTCTGGGTTAAGCAACTCTTCAGAGACATCGGGCATGTCTATTCTAGATTGATCTGTCACCTCGGGGATTGATGGTTCGATGTTAATCACAGGAATAGTTGGTTGTTGGAATGTCTCTCTATGCCGAAGATGGCCCACGTGTTTTCAAACAATCCTGTCTTCCACTTCCATCTGGGAGGATAATGGACCAGTGTCTGAGACAATGGTTCCAGTGATTCAACAAGGTCCACTTCCGAAATTCTGCATGAACACTGTGTCTCCTACAGTGAATGTGTGAGCTTTACAATGAATATCGTGATTCAATTTTTCATTACTCTGATTCCTCTCTACCTACCCCTCTAAGTCTGGAAACACCAGTCTTAACCTTGCACATGGGCGGTGTTTCACCAATAATTCTGACGGTGTTGAACCCGTGGTCAAATGTGGCGTTGTACGATAAGTGGGAAGAAAGTGGGAAAGTCAAGTTTCTAGAGTACCTTCTGATAACCTCTCCATTCCAGATTTGAATGTTGCACAGCTCTCTCAGCTAACCCAATAGATGAAGGATGAAATGGTTCTGTTTAATATGTCTGACTCCATTTAAATTCATAAATGTCTGAAACTGTCCTGCTAAAGACAGTACCATGATCAGAAATGACAATTTCCTGTAGGCCATGTGTTCTAAAACAATGATGCAGCTTCTCTTTAGTTGTGTTCGATGTCGGTGAACTGACTTTGTATACTTCCATCCATTTAGAATGTGCATCTACAATTATCAAAAACATGGCACCTAAGAAGGGTACTACGTAGTCAATATGAAGTCAAACCCAGGGTCAACCAGGCCACTCCCACGGATGCAGGGGAGCTGAAACAGGCAACTTCTGGTATTGCTGACAATGGAGACAATGCTTGTCCATGCTTTCCATGTTACTGTCAATGCCTGACCACCAAACATAAAGCTCCGCGCAAGCATTTTCATCTTTAATATACCTGGATGCACACCATGAAGCTCTGTCAACAGGGGTTCTCTTCCTTGTGAGGGGACAGCAGCTCTTGATCCCCACAACAGATTTTCATTTCGAAAACTTAACTCTGTTTTTTGGACATGAAATGGTCTCACCTCTTTATACACTGGTGAATTTGATCACCCTTGCAAAACAAGGTCTCTGACTTTCAACAAAATTGGATCTCTGTTCATTCAATTTCTAATTTGCTTCGCACTCACAGGTGCATAATCCAAAAAACTCAGTATGAGCACAACTTCTTGTGACACTGGAGTATGCACAATGCTATCTGGTAACGGGAGACGACTGAGTGCATCTGTATTTGCAGTATGTAAGTCAGGACGGTTCATAAAGGTATACTCGTAAGCAGATAATATCAAAACCCAACATTGTATTCTTGCTGATGCTATTGATGGAATGGCCTTATCCTCACTCAATAAACCCATTAATGGTTATGGTTTGCAGCATCTAATGCTCTTCATTCTAGCTCCTTCAGCTCTAGTGTCAGGTTAGCCTTTTCTAGTCCGATTTCTGTCTTTTCTTTTTCTGTTTGCCACAGTTTTGCCTTGTCCTTCATTTTGATTTCACAATCAGCCCAGTTTCTCTCTGGTGAAATCTTAAATGGGTTCAGTTTGGTGGTTGAGCTACCCATGATTTCATTATCCACTCGCATCTTGGAAAGTTCCACAACTTTTCCTTACAATGCCTCTTTTGTTTCATTCAGCTGATTCTTCATCTCTTCAGTCTGCTTAAACCTCTCGGGTTCCTCCTGGAACACTGAACATTGCTGTGCCTTCTCTGCCAACTGGTTCTTCAGTTTGTTCAGAGTGACCCTAAATTCATTTTGTTTCCCTTCATAATTTTCCAGAGGAACCAACTCTGGCCTGAGGGATCCTTGCATCCTGTGAATGTCCTTCAATTCGCCTAACTCATTCCCAAAATACACAACCATATTTCCTTAGCAGTTTAGGAGCTGATAGACAGCAGGAGAGGCTATACCTTCAATTATTACATTTCCGCCCCTTTAGGTTTTTACAGTTTCTATTTATGGAGAACATTTGAATATCCAACAACATATACATATATACATCTTCAGGTGATTAAAGATTAACTCTCTGAAGTGCTTCCCTTATTTGGTTAGAGTGGTGTATCTCCACCACTTCAGTTTCCTCCACAGGATCGACATGATCAGGAACTGCAGCACGAGATACACCATTAGAGAGCGGCAGTTCTGGGTGAGGCAACTCTACAGAATCATTGGCCATGTCTATTCTGGGTTGATCTGTCACCTCAGGGATTGATGGTTCGGCATTAATCACAGATGGAATAGTTGGTTGTTGGAATGTCTCTCTATCCTGGAAGGATAATAGACCAGTCTCTGAGACAATGGTTTCAGTAACCCAACAATGTCCACTTCCAAAATTCTGCACAAACACTGTGTCTCCTGCAGTGAATGTGTGAGCTTTGCTAAGAATATTGTGATTCGATTTTTGATTACTCTGATTCCTCTCTACCTACCCGTCTAAGCTTGGAAACACCAGCCTTAACCTTGTACGTGGGGGGTGTTTCATCACTAATTCTGACGGTGTTGAACCTGTAGTTGAATGAGTCGTTACACGATAACTGAGAAGAAAGTGGGAAGGTCAAATTTCTAGAGTACCTTCTGATAAACTCTCCATTCCAGATTTGAAAGTTTGCACAGCTCTCTCAACTAAACCATTGGATGAGGGTTGTTAGGGGACTGTTTTAATATGTCTGGTTCCATTTAAATTCTTGAATGTCTGAAACTGTTCTGGTAAAGACTGTACCATTATCAGAAATGACGATTTCCGGTGACCACGTAAGCTAAAACAATGACGCAGCTTCTTGATAGTTTTGCTCGATGTTGGTGGCCTGACTTCTTATACATCCATTCATTTAGAATGTGCATCTACGATCAACAAAAACACGGCACCTAAGATTGGTCCTACATTGTCAATATGTAGTCTAACCCAGGTTCAGCCAGGCCACTCCCACGGATACAGGGGAGCTGAAACAGGCAACTTCTGGTATTGCTGACAATGGAGACAAAGCTTGCCCATGCTTTCAATGTCATTGTCAATGCCTGGCCACCAGCCATAAAGCTCCGTGCAAGCATTTTCATCTTTGAGATGCCTGGATGTGCACTGTGAAGCTCTGTCAACAGGGGTTCTCTTCCTTGTGAAGGGACAACAGCTCCTGATCCCCACAACAGATTTTCATTTTGACAACTTAACTCTGTTTTTTGAGCATGGAATGGTCTCATCTCTTTACTCACTGGTGAATTTGATCACCCTTGCAAAACAAGGTCTCTGGCTTTCAACAAAATTGGATCTCTGTTCATTCAATTTCTAATTTGCTTCACACTCACAGGTGCATAATCCAAAAAAACTCAGTACGAGCACAACTTCTTGTGGTGCTGGAACATGCACAATGCTATCTGGTAACAAGAGATGACTGAGTGCATCTGTATTTGCAGTATGTAAGTCAGGACGGTTCATAAAGATATACTTGTACGCAGAAAATATCAAAACCCAACCTTGTATTCTTGCTGATGCTATTGATGGAATGACCTTATCCTCACTCAATAAACCCATTAATGGTTATGGTTTGCAGCACCTAATGCTCTTCATTCTAGCTCCTTGAGCTCGAGTGTCAGATTAGCCTTTTCTAGTCCTATTTCTGCCTTTTCTTTTTCTGTTTACCGCAGTTTTGCCTTGTCCTTCATATTGATTTCACAGTCGGCCAAGTTTCTCTCTGGTGAAATCTTAAATGGGTTCAGTTCGGTAGTTGAGCTACCCATGATTTCATTATCCACTCGCATCTTGGAAAGTTCCACGACTTTTCCTTACAATGCCTCTTTTTTCTCATTCAGCTGATTCTTCATCTCTTCAGCCTCATTCTTGTGTCTCTTGGCTTCCTTCTGGGATAGGGAACATTGGTGAGTCTTCTCTGCCAATTGGTTCTTCTGTTCGTTCCTCGTCAGGAAGCCCCACCCCCCTGGTTATCCGCGATTAGGGCTCATTGGTCAGAGCCTCCAAGAACATCAGGTGACCCCTGATAGACAGCAGGAGAGGCCACACCTTCAGTTACTACACACCCCTTTAAGTTGCTGCAGCCCTTTAAAAACTTGCAGCAATACGCATGTTTCCATTTTTGCCAACTGGTGAACTCTGAACTGATTGATGTTCTTGATGCTGAGTGTTCACAGCTGACCTTGGGGATTCCAGTGGGGATCAGCTCATTCTTGGCCAGGTCGCTCTAAATCAAGCACAATCATTTTGCCATTTGAATGTTTGTTGGATGCAGATGGTGGCTTCACAAGATCCTCCAAATCAAGAAATGCAGTCCAATAGCAGTGTCCTCTCCCTAGTCAACATGCCCAGCATCAAGGTGCTAATCCCTAAAAGCTACCTCTGCTGGGTGGCATATTTAATTCATATACCTGGTACCAGATTCCTGTTCTACTCGGAACTCAGTCATATCAGCAGGTTCCCAGGAGAACAGAGGATATTCTCTTTAGGGATATTCTCAATACATCCCTCTGGAGTCCAAACATCCCTGATGATTGATGGGAGACCCTGGCTTTATTTTAATCTGCTCATGAGATGTGGGCATCACTGGCTAGGCCAGCATTTATTGCCCATTGCTAATTGCCCTTGCTCAGGGGGCATTTAAGGGTCAAGCACATTGCTGTGGGCCCGGAGTCACGTGTAGGCCAGACCAGGTAAGGACAGCAGATTTCCTTCCCTAAAGGACATTAGTGAACCAGATGGGTTTTTACAACAATCGACAATGGTTTCATGGTCATCATCAGACTTTTAATTCCAGATTTTTATTGAATTCAAATTTTACTTCTACATCTGCCATGGTGGGATTCAAAATCCAGGTCCCCAAAGCATTACCCTGGGTCTCTGGAATACCACTATGCCAATGCCTCCCCGCATTATAACTAATCAAAATAGAGAATTCTCATCTGCAGGCTCACAAATCAAAAGTAGCCATTTGGACAGAGATATTTGAGTGGGAATATCAGTCATAAAGCTGTACCCTTTGTTCCACTCCGTACTTAAAGGAGAACCGGGAGAAACAATTGGTGGCTAAGCTAGTATAAAAGGGAACTTTAAAATAAAGAATCAGAAACTCACGGTACCTGTGTGTCCTTTTGCTGCCACTAATAGTTCAGGCCACGGACTGATTCGGACCCCCAGCTAATTTGGATTCAGCATGTTAATGGAGATAGCCTACAATGTGGATGTTGGATAGGGTGAACTTGCACAGGCTCAGCAAACTGGCTTTTGAAAAGCTAAGCAAGATGTTAATCAGCTCTCTGCACCCGAGTGCAGCATAAAACATTCAGTGCACTGCTCATTACCAGCATATTTAATATCTCCCCAGCCATCGTCTCACAGCTGCAGAGAGGTAACGGGTTGAGATTCACTCCAACCCCAGAGAATCTCATAGCTGTGAGCACCCCAAGAGGGATATTATCATAATCCCTCAAGAACACCCAATGAACAGTTGCCAATATTCAGATGAAGCTCCTTTTACCATAATGTGTTACTAAGTAGGTGGCAGTTCAGTACAAGTTATTAGCAATGATTATTCAGCATGGCATGATAAGCATACTCTTAAACCTCTATTAATTAACAATTATATATTTTGTGTGCATATATTGAAAGGATAATTTTCTGAATTTCACGCACCTGGCACAAACGCAAACTGGAAATTCAGGCACATACTGGTTGCAAGATTTTTTGTGAACTCCTGGGCTTTGTTTACCTCTTAATCAACCATCGTGGATTAAGGTTCTACTCCGGAGACTTGAGCACAAAACCTAGGTTGAAATTCCCACTGAGGGAATGCTGCACTGTTGGAAGTGCCATCTTCAAATGAAATGTTAAACTGAGGCTCCGTCTGGTTTCTCAGGTGGATATAATAAAACCTCACAGCCACTATTCTGAAGATGTACAGGGGGGTACGCCCTGGTTCCTGGCCAAGACTTATCCCTCACCAGTCAAAATCACAAAAAACGGTTTATCTGGCTACAACCTCATTGCTGTTTGTGGAAGCTTGGTGCGTACAAATGGGCTGTAGTGCTTTCTGCAATGAAAATGAATTGGCTGTGAAACGTTCAGGACATCCCGAGGTCATGAAAGGCGCTATATAAATGAAAATTCTTTCTCTCAAATTTAAGTCAAGCTATGGTGGCTTGCAGTACTTTGGGCTTCTCCAGATGTGCCTTAGGCCGTGTGGAATGGATGGCCTTGAGGCCGAGTCTGAGAAACCTCTCAGGGCGGCTTGCCCTATGCCACCATAACTTCCCCTGGGAGCACAGTGGAAACCCAGTTTATGGTCCCAAACGGAGTTTAACCGGGCCTCCGATAAATCTACAGTGAGAAAGGGAAGGGCTCCTGATGAAACTGTTGACCTGAACTCTGTCTACCATACATAGGCGGGATTTTACTGCCCTGACATGGTCAGTAAAATGCGGCAAACCATTCAAAAGTCCTTTTGACTTAGGCAGGACCGTAAAATCCCGGCGGCGTAAAACTCAGCTCGTAATCGTGTAGTTACTGGAAGTTTCCTTGGCCATTTTCCTAGTTGGCCCTTGTATCACCGAAAGCCCCAATTTCCACCGAGTTTCTGCCAAATTTTCGCGGATCAAACAGAACAGCCCCTACCCAGCCCCCCACCCTTCCCTCTGCCTCCCCCACCCCCACCACCCCCCCCCCCCCCACCCCCAGCAAGGTATTACACCCCCCAGTGACTTGAGTCGAGCACGTTTCATTTCCAGTGCCAAACACAACACTCCCAAATGTGAAAACTAAAGTTACAGGAGCATAACATAGCGATAAGGGTGAGAGAGTATCTGTGTGCAATTAGGCAAATTGAAACAGATTACTGTCATAAAACTGCACTCCACTGAGGTAAAGGAAGCTGAAAAAGCAGCTGCTGGTTCATCAGCTTCAAAGCTGCCTTGAAAAGATATCTTGGGACCTTGGTAGCCAGATAAAGCATTCACCATCTGGATGTTGGAGAGAAAGGAATTGAGAAAAGCATTAAAAGCCTGGTGCCATACTCTAGGGCATATTACCGCTTAGGCCGACATAGACTCCCCCAAGAAATGGTCAGGCTTTGACATCACACCTTTGCTCTTTCCTTTAAATAACTCACGGTAAATTCTTCTTTCCCATGGGGTGTCCTTTTTTATGTTACAGCGGCAGTTAACAGCAGGCCTTGTGGGGTGGTGGGGGGGGGGGTTCCATTACGGCCTATTGTATAAATAACCCCCCACGCCCACTTCAGGGGAACTGACATTCTTGTGGCTCCATCAGAGTGTGGGGTCCATGGCTGGGAGGGAGGATCTTCACCTCCCTCCCTTCCCTACAGGCAGCAGACATTCCCCACCCCTCGTCTTTTCTACAGGAACTAGATCCCTCAGCAGAACTGAACACGTCTAATTCTTCTCACTAAGGTAGCCCATTTCTTTTACTGCTTCCTCCAGCAGATTGTGCTCTGCTTTGTATTTTTGCAACAAAGGCCCCATTTCTCACATGGATTTTTTGCAGCTCTTGCCAGAAAAACTTGAAACCACTGTGTTCAGCTCATCCAAACTCAACAGCCTATATCCTAACTTGCACCAGGTCCTGTTCACTCATTCCCCCTCCCACCTCCATGCTCGCTAAGTTACATTTGCTCCTACTCTAGCAACAGGGCAATCTTAATCAACTGTGTTTTCAAATCCTTACAGAGCTTCATCCCTTCCTCATCTCTCTCTGTAACTCCAGCCTCCAATCTGCTGAAGTATCTGCACTCCTCCAATTCAGCGTCTCTGATTTTCGCTGCTCCACCACTGGTGGCTGGGTCTTTAGCTGTCTGGGCCCGAAGGTCTGGAATTTTCTCCCTAAGCCTCTCCACCTCTCTCTCCTCCTTTAAGATGCCCCTTAAAACCTACCTCTTTGGAGAAGCTCAGTGATATGGCTCAGTGTCAAATTTGCCTGACTTTATTCCACTTTGCGACGACTTACTGGGTTAAAGGTGCTATATAAATACAAGTTGTTATTGAAGTGGCTAGATGCACTAGGGATGCTGGGGAGATCATGAATCCATTCTCATCTAGGGCGAATACCCCTGTAGATGCCAACTTAGATTTCAAAGGCTAGAAGTCCTGGTCGTAGGGGTTATGGTGACAAGCAGGACATTCCTCTCCCATCAAGATCAAGTTCATTCATCCATCAATCCAGCATTCAGAGGCCTGGGGGTTTGGATAGGGAGGGCATTTGGTTTGATGCTGGGGAGGGGTGGTGGGGTGGGCGTTGCTAAAGACTGAGAGATCTGTTTCCTGACACAAACCCACCTCCAACCTGCCAATTTCTGCCTCTAACTGAGGCTGGAGAATCAGCAAGAGACTACCCCGACCCGAACAGGATGGACAGGAAGGTGAAATATGAGATTGATACAGGGAGCCTCATTGCTCATCAGATTTTCAGATGTCGGCTGAATTTTTCCGAGGGACAGGAAATTGGTCAGCTTTGTTGAGGTGGATTCAGGAATTGGGGTGGCTTCCTGGATCCAGGTGCTTGCCTTAGACGCCACTGTGATTAGGCAACACACATGAACCCACCCCCCACCCCCCACCCCAATGACCACACTCCGAGGCCCCAGAACCCATTCCAATCCCTCCCAACCAGCCTTAGAACTCTGAAAACCCTCACAACCACCTCCTGAAGCATCCAAATCCACCAAGCATCCCAATCTCTCCCTGCTGATGTCCAAACTCGGACCCTCCCCTCTCAGAGGAACATAATTTCTCTCTGAGGACTGTGACCCTAATGATGCCAATACCCCTGACACCCCCCCACCCTACCCAGAAAATGTGAGGCCCCGATTCTACTGCCCCCACCACCCTCAGGCCTGCAATCACCCACCTCAAAACCTCTGAACTTCTCCCCCAAACTTAGGCCCCCGACATCCACATCCTGAGGGGGTCAGCCACTTAGGATTGAAATGAGCAAAAATTTTTTCCATTGGGAGTTGTAAATTTTTGGAATTCTCCACCCCAGAGAGCAGTGGATGTTCAGTCAATGGGCATGTTCAAGACAGAGATCAATAGACTTTGGGATACAGATGGAATTAAGTGAAATGTGGATAGTATGGGAAAGTGGAGATTTTTTATTCTTTCACTGGATGTGGGCGTCACTGGCTGGGCCAGTATTTATTACCCATCCCCTAATTGTCCCTGAGAAAGTGGTGGTGAGCTGCTTTCTTGAACCGCTGCAGTCCATGTGGTGTAGGTACACCCACAGTGCTGTTAGGAAAGGAGTTCCAGGAGTTCGGCCCAGCGATAATGAAGGAAAGGTGATATATTTCCAAACAGCCCTCTTGATTGGCACCACATCCACAAACACTCACTCCCTCCACTACCGATGCACAGTAGCAGCAGTGTGTACCATCTATAAGATTCACTGCAGCAACTCGCTGAGCCTCCTTAGACAGCACCTTCCAAACCCACGGCTACTACCATCCAGAAGGACAAGGGAAGCAGACACATGGGAACACCACCACCTGGAAATTCCCCTCCAAGTCACTCAGCATCCTGACTTGGAAATATATCACCATTCCTCCACTGTCGCTGGGTCAAAATCCTGGAATTCCCTCTCTAACAGCACTGTGAGTGTACCTGCACCACATGGACTGCAGCGGCTCAAGAAGGCAGCTCACCAATGCCTTCTCAAGGGCAGTTAGGGTCGGGCAATAAATGCTGGCCCAGCCAGCGACGCCCACATCCCACCAATGAATAGCAAAACAAAATTCAGGATGGTGTGTGCCTAGGTGGGGAGCTTGCAGGCAGTGGCATTCCCATACTTCTGCTGCCCTTGCCCTTCTAGACGGTAGAAGGTAAGCCACGATCTTGTTGAATGGTGGAACAGGCTCAAAAGGCTAAATGGTCTCCTCCAGCTTCTATCTCTTTTGTTCTTACATACTTCACCAACCTACAGCTGCAGTTGCTGGGGTGGTACTGACAGGTATAGGCTGGGTGGAAAGGGGCAAGAGGATATCATTGAAGTGACAGAAGCATTCGGATTCTTTCAAAGGAATTCTAAACTACACGAGAGCGAGATAAACTTCTTGCTCGTCCTACGAGACGACAATGACCGTGTTCATCACCTGAGATGTTACAGTTCCGATGAGGACATAGGTGACTGCTCAGGCCAGTCAGCACGTGGAAGGTTCTGCTCCAGTTAGGACAGGATGCTACAGACAATTGAGAGTCGGATGAGTTGCTGGTTCGGGATTTCCTCTCCTTGTGTTTTCTCTCTGCCTCTGATGTGTGCTTGCTTTCAAAGGAGGCCACACTTCTTTATTTGGTTGCGCCAGGTGCAGCGATCCTCAACAACCTTCTCCCAGGATTCAGGGTCGATATCAAAACCCCTAAGTGAAGTCTTCCGAGTGCCCTTGTGGCAATTCCTCTGAGATCCATGAGAGCACACCCCATAGGATGTTCATTTTGGTAAGCAAATGTCAAGTACTCTGGATACTTGACCGGCCCAACTCAGTTGTGACTGTCTCAATAGTGTGTGAATGCTTAACACACCAGCTCAGGTGAGTGCCTCAGCGTCTGGTATATTGTCCTGCCATCTGATCTTCAGAAGCTCCTGAAGGCTGCTCAGGTGAAGGTGGTTTGAGCTTCTTTCCATGACGCTATTACACAGTCCAAGTCTCACATGTGTAGAGCAGAGTGGGCAGGACCTTTGCTCTATAGACTTCCAGTTAGGTGGGCAGACTTACCCCTCCTTATTTCCAAACCGATGGTTCAAGTCTGCCAAAGGCTACGCTTGCTTTGGCAATTCTTACATCTGTCTCGTCATCAATATGGACAGCTTGAGAGAGTGTGTTGCCAAGATAAGTAAACTTATCCACTGCTGACAGGTTCTGGTCATGAACTGAAAGCTTGGACTCGAGATGGGGCTTTCCTGGAGCAGGTTAGTTCAGTTTTCTTTGTGCTGATCATAAGACTGAAGTTGCCATATGCATTGGAGAACAAGCCCATGCTATATTGCACATCCAGCTCTGAACCAGGAGTTGTGCACAGTCATCAGCAAATAGGAAAGTGTTAAGTATATCCTTGGACACTTTGGCCTTTGCCTGGACCCTCCTCAGAATGAGCAGCTTCTTGTCCATGCAATACATGATTCTGGTGTCAGGATCAAGCAATGGAGAAGCGAATATTAGGATATGTTGGTAGGGCAAGATAAAGTAGGGTGCAAGGAAAATTCTGTGGAACATAAACACCACTGGAGACCAGCTGGGCCAAATGGCCCACTTCTATGTGGAATTTTTATGTAATTCTATGTAATACTCACCTTTTTATAGTGTGACCAGAGTAAAGCTAGTTTCTTTATTTGCATTGTGACAGACAAACCCAGCTCAAGGTCGCTGATGTGCACATTCAGAAAAATAGCTACCACACATCTGTCACTCTTTGCTGAAGTAAGCCCTGGTGTCACAACAGTGAGTTCCAGCTCAATTTAATCTACAGTTTTCCCTCTGGGTCCTAAAGCCCTCCATATGGCAGCAGCCACTGGCATGAAGTTAAACACAAAATTAATGAATCTAAATTTCCTTCAGAGGCATGGAATGATACAACACAGGAGGAGGCCATTTGGTCCATCGTGCCTGTACTGGCTCTTTGAAAGAACAATCCAGTTAGTCCCACTCATAAGAAAATAAGAACGTGAGAAATAGGAACAGGAGGAGGCCATTCAGCCCAACGAGCCAGCTCCAACATTCAATAAGATCATGGCTGATCTGATTGTGGTCTTAACTCCACTTTCCTTCCTGCCCCCATAACTGTGCTAATCTGAAGTGCGATACATTTTTAAGAGAATGTGAGCAGATTGACCTCGTGACCATACGACCCAATTGCTGTGTAGTGCAGGTTACAATGTTAAGGGTAGTTCAGAGTAGGGTCTGTTTTAAGAAGCACACATCATGTTAAAGCTTTGTTATCTGTGTAAACGAACAGCATGTGTTTCATCTTATATTGGTCTCTGCGTCTGCAGTATATTGTTGCCAACTCGCCAGCCGGCAGATAGGCTTGTAACGGCAAGCAAAGCGACCCAACTGTAGAACACAACAATAACCCTGGACTCCCTTGTCAATCACTGAATAAATTCACCGTTCTGTGAAAAAAAGAATTCCAAAGATTAACGACCCTGTGAGAGGAAATATTCCTCCTCATCTCTAATTTAAATGGAAGACTCCTTATTTTTAAACTGCGTCCCCTTGTTCTCGATTCCCCCACAACAGGAAACAACTTCTCAGCATGCACTTCTCAGAATCCTTTGTGTTTCAATCGGATCATCTCTCATTCTTCTCAACTCCAATGAGCATGAGTTGGACAAAACCTGTCCAACTTTTCCTCCTGGACAATTACCCCTTCATCCCAGGGGTCAACCTTGTGAACGTTCTCTGAACTGCATCCAATGCAATTATAAGCCTCCTAAAGTAAGCGGACCAAAATTATACGCAAGTCCTCAAGGTATGGTCTCACCACACCTGTACAGTTGTAGCAAGATTTCCCCACTTTTGTCTACTCTGCAATAAAGACCAACATTCCATTTGCCTTCCTAAATACTTGTTGTTCCCACTTACTAACTTTTTGTTATTCGAGGACCTCGAGATCACACTGCATCGCAGTCTTCTGCAGCTTCTCTCCATTTAAATAATATTTAGCTTTTCCTGTCCCTCCACTCCTCCATGCTCTATGCCCCTAGCCATTCAAGTATTTACCCAAGTTACGGCTGACTCTGTCTCCACTCTCTTTCAGGCAGTGCATTCCAGATGCTTTTTCCTTCCAACTCTTCCCCAGCACACCCGAAAACCCTGCCCCCTTCTGGGCGGCGGTTCCTGGAGCGTCAGCAGTCCTGCTGTGCCCCCACCCCCACCAGACTGCACAGTCCTACTGTGTATGAGGGGTTGCCAATCCTCCAGGATTGCCCTGGAGTCCCCAGGAATAGAACATTAATCCCCAGTTTACTGCAGCAAAGATCACCCAGGAAAAAAAAGATTTTAAAAAGGTGACATTTAAAAAAAAGACTTTATTTTAATTTCATTTTCATTTGTCCATTGTAAAAATATGGGAGATGCAGAAAAATAAGCAGTGAGCTGTGGTGATCGGGAATACGTGGTATCTGGTAGCAGACTCAATACTATTGAATCAATAGTAACTTTTCAAAGTGAACCGGGTAAATACATGAAGGGCATAATTTGGTTATTATTTTTGACTGACAATCAAGACTCCCAATCAAGTCACAATGAATCTGTTCTCTTTATAATTGGCCTTGAGAAGTCAGAATAGACCAATGATGGAAGTCAGCAGGAAGGCTATAGGCAGCAATATTGCTGATAAGGGGAAGCTTTTCATTTTGCACTCATCAGGACAAATGCAAGAATGCCAAATTTCAAATGATCAGAACAATATGTTCTTCCGGCTGTTCACAATCAGCCGAGTACAGATTATAATTAACCACTCAATATCCCCCCACACACTTTCCCTGCCAACCCCCCTTCCCCCCACCAAGTGACTGGTTCCAGGCAATGTTCCCTGTAAACTCTGCGGCCACACTGTAATACATAAACCTGGATGATTCCATGTAGACTTGGCACCACTCACATTGACTAAGTTATTGAGTGTGGATAGTGGGCCAAAATTTTTTCAAGAGGCTGTGCTCGAAAAGAAATCACTCACACACATGAAATAAGGATTAGAGGAAACATTGGCAGAAGGCCAGAAGTCATGTGACAAAACCTCCAGAATTGCACCCAACCTGAGGTGGCAACCCTATGACAAAGTCTAGGCAGTGAGGGGTAAATTTTTGGGGGTGATTTGCAGTTTTGGATGGAACGATAAGCTAGGCGAGTGTGCATAACAGGAGGATGATTGACTGATGTCTGGTTCCTGCACCGCCTGAGTCTGCAAACCAGGGAAAGCCTCAAGGAAGCATTCCTCACGTAGACTTCTGTATACAGTTGGAGTTGAGTCTGGATGATATCACTGAAGCTCAGTTTCTACATTAAAAGAAATGTTGGCGAGGGTAAGTTTCTGCAGTCATTTTAATTGCCCACTCACCCTATTCCAGTCAAGAGAGGAGGCAGTGTAAGAATCACCTCTGTTAATATGTTGGTTGAGGGATAAACATTGGACAGGAACCAGAAAAGATCCCTTGCTCCCTTTTGAGTCACGCCATGGGCATTGTCGACCACCGGAATGGTGATGACGATGCTTTCATTTGACATTTCCTTCGAAGGAAGGCACCTCTGACCTCTCACCTCTGGGAGCAGACTCAGAGGGAGGAGCACCGGAGCGGTGACCTCAGGGCACAGAGTAACTGAAGCCAAAACTGAAAAAGTGACATCACAGGAAAGCTGTGACCTGATTGGTCGGTAGGAAATCTGCACCAAAAAACACTGCAAATTACTAAATTAATTATCTAAGTAGAGATGGCTGGGCAGGTGATGTGCTGTAGCTGTATGATGTGGGAGCTGGTAGATCCCATTGCGAGCCGCAGTGACCACATCTGCAGCAAGTGTTAGTTGCTGGAGGAACCCTGGCTCAGAATTGATGAGCTGGAGTCCGAGCTCCGGAAGCTGCAGCATCGGGAGGGGAGAGTTACCTGGATGCTTTGTTTCAGGAGGCGGTCACACCTGGTAGATTAAGTACCTCAAGTTCGGTCAGTGGTTAGGGTCAGCAGGGTGTGACTGCAAGTGAGGCAGGTAGAGGGATCCTGTGTTCAGGAACAGAGGAGCCTCAGCTCTTGACCTTGTCCAACAGGTATGAGGTACTTGCTCCATGTGTGGATGAGGAACAGGGCTGTAGGGAGGATGAGCCAGCTGACCACGGCACCGTGGCACAGGAGGCCATTCAAGAGGAGGGAGCAAAAAGACAAGTGGTAGTTTTAGGGGATTCTATAATTAGGGGAGTTGTTAGCATCCTTTGTAAGCAGGATTGAGAGTCCTGCATGGTATGTTGCCTGCCCAGTGCCAGGGTGAGGAACATCTGTGACCGGCTTGAAAGGATTTTGGAGAGGGAGGGGGAGGATCCAGATGTTGTGGTCCATGTCGGGATAAACAACATAGGTAAGAATAGGAAAGAGGACCTGTTTTGGGATTATCAGGAACTAGGAACTAAATTAAATAACAGGTCCCCAGGGGTTATAATCTCCGGATTACTACCCGAGCCACGTGCAAATTAGCATAGGGACGCAAGAATAAGGGAAGTAAACACGTGGCTAAAGGAGTGGTGCGGGAAAGAGGGGTTCCATTTCGTGGGGCACTGGCATCAGTATTGGAACAGGAGGGATCTGTACCATTGGGTCGGTCTCCAATTGAACCGATCTGGGACCAATGATCTAGCGAAAAGGGTAAATAGGGTGGTCAACAGGACTTTAAACTAGAAAGTGAGGGGAGGGAAGGGTAAAACTCCAAGAAGTATGACTAATGGGAAACAAAGCAGCAGGTTAGCGTGTGGGGGGGTGGATTCAACTTCATGGAAAATTATGAAAAAACCGAAAAGAAAGGAGAGCCCAGGAGAGGCTATTAAAGTCCCCAGAACACAAAATAGGACAGAGTGTTTGGAAAGGGCTAACTTCAAGCACATCAGATAAAGGGGCGACAATGAGAAAGGGGATGGGAAATACAGGACTGAAGGTGTTGTATCTGAATGCACGCAGTATACGAAATAAGGTAACTGAGCTTGTGGCGCAGATTGAAATTGGCAGATATGATGTGGTGGGCATCACGGAGACATGGCTGCAAGGGGATCAGGACTGGGAGCTAAATATCCAAGGATATACATCCTATCAAAAAGATAGGCAGGTTGGCCGAGGTGGTGGGGTTGCTTTGTTAATAAGAAATGAAATTAAATCAATAGCAAGAAATCACATAGGGTCAGATGATGTAGAATCTATGTGGATAGAGTTGAGGAACCACAAAGGTAAAAAAAAAACCATAATGGGAGTTATGTACAGGCCCCCAAACAGTAGTCAGGATGTGGGGCACAAGATACACCAGGAGATAGAAAAGGCCTGTAAGAAAGGCAAAGTTACAGTGATCATGGGAGATTTCAATATGCAGGTAGACTGGGAAAATCAGGTTGGTAGTGGATCCCAAGAAAAGGAATTTGTGGAATGTCTACGAGATGGCTTTTTGGAGCAGCTTGTGGTGGAGCCCACTAGGGAACAGGCAATTCTAGATTTAGTGATGTGTAACGAGGCGGATTTGATAAGGGAGCTTAAGGTGAAGGAACCCTTAGGAGGAAGTGACCATAATATGATAGAAATTACCCTGCAATTTGAGAGGAAAAAGCTGGGATCAGATGTAACGGTATTACAGTTGAATAAAGGCAACTACAGAGGCATGAGGGAGGAGCTGGCCAGAATTGACAGGGAGATGAGCCTAGCAGGAAAGACAGTGGAACAGCAATGGCAGGAGTTTCTGGGAGTAATTTGGGAGACACAGCAAAAATTCATCCCTAGGAAGAAGAAGCATACTAAAGGGAAGACGAGGCAACCATGGCTGACAAGGGAAGTCAGGGACAGCATAAAAGCTAAAGAGAAAGCATACAATGTGGTGAAGAGCAGTGGGAAACCAAGGGATTGGGAAGCCTACAAAGACCAACAGAGGACAACTAAAAAAGAAATAAGGAGAGAGAAGATTAAATATGAGGGTAAACTGGCCAGTAATATAAAAGAAGATTGCAAGAGATTTTTTAGGTATATAAAGGGTAAGAGAGAGGCAAAAGTAGACATTGGGCCGCTGGAAAATGACATTGGAGAAGTAGTAGCGGGGAAGAAAGAAATGGCGGAGGAGCTGAATAGGTACTTTGTGTCAATCTTCACAGTAGAAGACACGAGTAACATCCCCAAAGTTCAAGAGAGTCGGGGTGGGGAGAGGGGAGTATGGTGGCCATTACCAAGGAGAAGGTGCTAGGAAAACTGAAAGGTCTGAAGGTGGATAAATCACCTGGACCAGATGGATTACACCCCAGAGTTCTGAAGGAGATAGCTGAAGAGATAGTGGAGGCGTTAGTGGTGATCTTTCAGGAATCACTGGAGTTAGGGAGGGTCCCAGAGGACTGGAAAATCGCTAATGTAACCCCCCTGTTTAAGAAGGGAGTGAGGCAAAAGATGGGAAATTATAGGCCAATTAGCCTGACCTCGGTCGTTGGTAAGATTTTAGAGTGCATTTTTAAGGATGAGATTTCAGAATACTTGGAAGTGCATGGTAAAATTGGGCAAAGTCAACATGGTTTCATCAAGGGGAGGTCACGCCTGACAAATCTGTTAGAATTCTTTGAGGAGGTAACAAGTAGGTAAAACAAAGGAGAGCCAACGGATGTTATCTACTTGGACTTCCAGAAGGCCTTTGACAAGGTGCCGCACAGGAGGCTGCTCAGTATGATAAGAGCCCATGGTGTTAGAGGCAAGGTATTAGCATGGATAGAAGATTGGCTGTCCGGCAGAGAGTGGGGATAAGGGGGTCTTTCTCAGGATGGCAGCCGGTGACTAGTGGAGTTCTGCAGGGGTCAGTGTTGGGACCACAACTTCTCACTTTATACATGAATGATCTAGATGAAGGAACTGAGGGCATCCTGGCTAAGTTTGCAGATGATACAAAGATAGGTGGAGGGACAGGTAGTATTGAGGAGGTGGGGAGGCTGCAGAAGGATGTGGACAGGTTAGGAGAACGGGCAAAGAAGTGGCAGATGGAATACAACATGGGCAAGTGTGAGGTCATGCACTTTGGTAGGAAGAATAGAGGCATAGACTATTTTCTAAAAGGGGAGAGAATTCAGAAATCTGGAATGCAAAGGGAATTGGGAGTCCTAGTCCAGGATTCTCTTAAGGTTAACTTGCAGGTTGAGTCAGTAGTTAGAAAGGCAAATGCAATGTTGGCATTTATTTCAAGAGGACTAGAATATAAAAGCAGGGATGTGCTGCTGAGGCTTTATAAGGCTCTGGTCAGAAAACATTTAAAATATTGTGAGCAATTTTGGGCCCCGTATCTCAGGAAGGATGTGCTGGCCCTGGAGAGGGTCCAGAGGAGGTTCACGAGAATGATCCCAGGAATGAAAGGCTTAACATATGAGGAACGTTTGAGGACTCTGGGTCTATACTCGATGGAGTTTAGAAGGATGAGGGGGGATATGATTGAAACTTACAGAATACTGAAAGGCTCGGATAGAGTGAATGTGCGGAAGATGTTTCCATTCGTAGGAGAGACCAGGACCCAAGGGCACAGCCTCAGAGTAAAGGGAAGACCTTTCAGAACAGAGATGAGGAGAAACCTCTTTAGCCAGAGAGTGGTGAATCTATGGAATTCATTGCCACAGAAGGCTGTGGAGGCCAGGTCATTGAGTGTATTTAAGAGCGGGATAGATAGGTTCTTGATTGGTAAGGGGATCAAAGGTTACAGGGAGAAGGTGGGAGAATTGTGTTGAGAAACCTATCAGCCATGATTGAATGGAGGAGCAGACTCGATGGGCCGAATGGCCTAATTTCTGCTCCTATGTCTTATGGTCTGACAGTGCAGCACTCACTCAGTGCTGCATTGGCAGTGTCAGCCTAGATTATGTGCTCAAGTCACTAGACTGAGACTATTTCGAAGAGGAGCAGAGGAGGTCTCCCTGGTGGCCCTTACAATATTTATTCCTCCCCTAAAACAGATTATCTGGTCGTTTCTCTCATTGCTATTTATGGGAGCTTAGTGTATGGACATGTAACTCAGAAATGAGCACCTTATCCGAACCCTTCGTGTTCTTTTACTCTTTCATTATTTTAATTGGAATACATTCTGCACATGGAGTTGATTAAAATGTGCCACACAAAAAAAGTCAACTTCTCTCATGGGCTTACAAATGAATTTCTGTTACAAACAGTTCACAGATAAGGAAAATGTGAACCAGAACTATGAAATGCCACAGCAGAGCCACCTTTTAATATAATGTTAATAAGACGTTACTTGTTAATTTACCACATTGCATTTTTAAGTGGTTGCTCATGTCTCTTGGAATTTCCAAATATTCACACAAAGTACAAATCATGATGTCACAGGTGTACAAGACATGAATTATTAACTGATCTGATAAGTTCATGTCTGGGTAGCTCAAGACTTATTGGCAAAGGAATTTTTGCATATGGCAGGTGTACTGAGAATGGAGCATCCATTCCTGACTGGGAGACTCTGGGTGGGAAATTCAGATCTGTAGTGCCACTGGTGGAAGCCTGAGGTCCTCTGAGAGAGGAAAACTCCACATCCAATCAGTTCTGAAGCAGCCCACACAATGTCCCCTGATGGGAGTGTTACTCACATCGCCACCCACTGCGTGTGGCAGAAGCCTCAGAACTGGTGCTGTCATGATGACACTCAGCCTACCGGCTGGACAGATGCTCTAATTTGCAACTTGGACCACGCCTGTCCATTTTTTTCCTTTTCTCTTTGATGGGTTGTGGGCTTCGCTAGAAAGACCAGCATATATTGCCCATCCCTAATTGCCCTTGAACTAAGTGGCTTGCCAGGCAATGTCAGAGGGCAGTTAAGAGTCAACCCACATTGCTGTGAGGTCTGGAGTCACATGCAGGTCAAGACAGGGTAAGGACAGCACATTTCCTTGCCTAAAGGGCATCAGTGAACCAGGTGGGTTTTTACAACAATTGATAGTTGCCATGGTCACCATTGCTGAGACTAGCTTTTATTCCAGATTTCTTTATTGAATTTAAATTCCAGCAGCTGCTGTGCTGGGATTTGAGCCAATGTCACAGAGCAGCCTGGGGTCTCTGGGTTACTAGCCCAGTAAGGTTACCATCACACCACTATCTTCCCCATTCAAAGAATTCACTTGTCACTCATCAAAGAACATGTGTTCAGGTGCCAGAGTTGTGGTTAAAGGGCCACTCACTCAACTGACAAGCAAGGAAAAGAGGGCAGGAAATGAGCAAGGAAAAGGTTGGAATGAAGGAAATAGGTTTTGGGATGGTAAGCAAGAGGTACATGAGCACATAATCTGCAGCTTGCTAATCGTGACAGATAGCAGGATGAGGGTGAGCTGGGAGTAGAGAAGGGGCATAACGCAGGAACAGAGGTCACCCTCAATGCTCTCAATGATTCTGCATGCCACAAACTCTGTCCTGATTGGCCCGATGATGCAGGGAACCATCCCCTTATAGTGCTCAGGGGATTCTTGTCCTCCGCCAATTCTCCTCTGCTAGCTCCTGTTATGGTCCATCATCTGCTGTAAGAGCGGGAAGAGTATCAGTGATGGTGTTGTGCTGTTTTAAGTGAAGTGCCTGGCTTTTTTTATTATTCATTCATTCATGGGATGTGGGTGTCACTGGCTGGGCCAGCACTTATTGCCCATCCCTAATTGCCCTTGAGCAAGTGGCAGTGAGCTGCCTTCTTGAAAGACTGCAGTCCATGTGGTATAGGTACACCCAGCGTGCTGGTAGGGAGCTAGTTCTAGTATTTTGACCCAGTGACAGTGAAGCTACGCCAATATATTTCCAAGTCAGGATAGTGAGCATTGTTCCTATGTGTCTGCCACCCTCGTACTTCTGGATGGTGGCGGTCGTGGCTTTGGAAGGTGCTGTCTAAGGACCGTTGGTGAGTCCCTGCTAATAGCCATTGCTGAATAGCTGAAGGCATATGAAGGCAGTGAGAGGTGGGTGTGAGGCTGGCAGCATTGATAGGTGTGTGAGAGTGAGGTGGAGTATCTGGATGTTAGGTATGAGACCTGTTGCCAGAGAATGCTGCTGGGTGATTGATGAGATGGTGCATTCAGCCATGTGGGAGGTCAGTGTTGAGTCTATAACTCCACTTCCCTGTCTACTCCTCTATAACTCATTCCCTTGTAGATCAAAAATCTGTCAAACTCAGTCTTGAATACATTCAATGACCCAGCCTCCACTGCTCTTTGGGGAAGAGAATTCCAAAGATTAATGATCCCCTGAGAGAAGAAGTTCCTCCTCATCCTCATCTTAAATTGGAGACTCCTTGCTTTTAAACTGTACCCTCTCGTTCTAGATTCCCTCACAAGGGGAAACATCTTCTCAGCATCTGCCCTGTCAAGTCCCTTCAGAATCGCATATGTTTCAACCAGGCCTCGGTTTAATGTTTTATCTGAAAGGAGTAGATGTGGACCAGCAAGGTATCAATCTGTATTTAGTTAGTCAGTTGGAGGACTTTTACCCTGACTATTCGAGTGTCACCGCTGCTGGAATGGGATTGAAATTTTGCTGTGCTGCAGATGGGGGCTCAGTTTAACATCTCATCCAAAAGATGGCATTCCTGACAGTGCAGCATGCCCTCAATGCTGCACCTGTATATCAGCCTAGATTGTTGTGCTTAGATCCTGAAGTGGGGGTCAAACCCAGAACCTTCTGACTTAGAGTCACAGACCTACCAACTGAGCCATGGCTGACAAGAGGGGCTACTTTTAAACAAGGAGACTGCTAATGACTTCCCTGAGCGTAGAAATTGTTTGGAATTGTTTGATCTTCTTGTGTCCTCAGAACTTTGGGAACAGTGGGTAAAGCAGAATGCCTCAATGATTCATATTAGTCTCTGCATAAGACTGCTATGACAGATGTCACTAATAGTCTTCAGTTAAAACTCAGAAGCTGCTATCAACTTACCCTCATGCTCAGCTTTTCAATCACTCCTGACAGTTGACTCCGCCAGGTCTCAGCTGATTCCCGCTAGTCACATTCAGTGCCCCACAGAAACAGCAGTTTCC
Organism: Carcharodon carcharias; assembly: GCF_017639515.1. Taxonomy (NCBI): domain Eukaryota; kingdom Metazoa; phylum Chordata; class Chondrichthyes; order Lamniformes; family Lamnidae; genus Carcharodon; species Carcharodon carcharias. The sequence continues at coordinate 184,312,952 of NC_054473.1, forward strand.
TTACCCCATCCCCCCCATCCCCATCCCATCCTCACACAGATTCCAGTCCCTTGCAATTTGGCTGACTTTCAAATGGCCCTCTGAATCGGTTTAGCAAATTACACAATCAGGGCTGTTCGGGATGGGCAACAAATAAAAGCTCGCATTTATATACGTTCCATGACCTCAGAAGGTCCCAAAGTGCTTTACAGCCAATGGAGTATTTTTTTGGAAGTGTAGTCACTGTTGTAAGGGACACAGCGGTCAATTTATGCACAGCAAGATCCCACAAACAGCAATGTGATCATGACCAGATAATCAATTTTTCAGTGATGGTGATCGAAATATTGACCTGGACAGGAGGGAGAACTCTCCTAATCTTTTTCAAGATCGTGTAATAGGATCTTTTACATCCACCTGAGAGACTAGGCCAATCCTTGATTTGATGCCGAATGGAAAGATGGTGCCTCTGACAGTGCAGCACTCCCTCACTCCTGCACTGGAGTGTCAGCCAAGGGCTGGAGTGGGACTCAAACTCCCAACCTTCTGACTCAGGAGTCAGTGGGTTACCAAGATGCCAGCCTTGCCAATGAGGGCCGCCACCTGAAAATTATTAACAAAATTTCCACTGCCTTAATTTGTGTGGCACAAGCGGGGAGGAGAGAGGCTGTGTTGGGGGTGGTGGGAGGGCGCAGGCAACATCAGTCCTACTCGTAAGAGGGCACTGAGAGGTGTGAGATCGCACAGCCCAAACTTTACAAAGCCCTTCATTCTGTTGCACAGACAGGGATTCCCCCAATGTAATGAAAAGCGTTTGATTGTCCATGGAACTCTACTCTGAATTAGAAAATTAGGAGCAAAAAGTGTGGGGAAGGGAAATCACTGAGAAAGCTACAGGAGGTGGCAGGACAAGGCAATTCACTATATAACACAAAACAAAAACAGAATTACCTGGAAAAACTCAGCAGGTCTGGCAGCATCGGCGGAGATGAAAAGAGTTGACGTTTCGAGTCCTCATGACCCTTCGACCGAACTGAGTGAATCCAAGAAAGGGAATATATTTCACCCCTTTCTTGGATTCACTCAGTTCGGTCGAAGGGTCATGAGGACTCGAAACGTCAACTCTTTTCTTCTCCGCCGATGCTGCCAGACCTGCTGAGTTTTTCCAGGTAATTCTGTTTTTGTTTTGGATTTCCAGCATCTGCAGTTTTTATGTTTTTATCACTATATAACACCCTGACGAACTCCTTACCTCTCTTTTCTTCTTTAAGATGTTCCTTAAAACCAAAACCTTTGACCAAACCTTTGGCAGCCTGTTCTAATACCTCCTTAAGTGGCTCAGACGTCTGGCAAGCACACCTGTGAAGCACCCTGGAATGTTTTTTTTTTCCGCATTAAAGGCACTATATAACTTCAAGATGTTGCAGTTGTTGTGACGTATATTTAATGAGGCATCCCTTGACAGCAAAGGGCAACCACTTGGTATCGATGCTCTCTCAGCTGCCTTAGTGTTTTCTCTCTATTAATATGTCACAGCTCTTGCAGTTCTGCCCTGCTGTCTTTACTGTTCTAAATCCACCCCATTAATCTTGTTGTTATGCGTGTATAATTGCAAGGGTTGGAATAATTTGTTGCCTATTTAACAAGCGCTGCCGTTGTGCCCAGTCACTAGAACGCTAACAGGCTGTGCGGCAGCACCTACCCCACTGTGGCTGTAATTGTCGGGAGTGTGGGGAAGGAGCCGGGGGGTGGAGCGCCGGGGGGGTGGGAAGAGGGGCATCCATCATTTTTCGTCCTGTATGAAACAGGTGTTCATTTAAAAAACATTAGGAGGTAAAAGGGTCAGTGAGCGGAGAAAGAAAGTCAGTTGCACAATTAGGAACTCACGCTTTTAATGTGTCCTTCTTTTAACCTAATAAGGTGACTCTAAGTTTGCGATTATTTTTGCTGCTGGATTGGAAGTCAATGGCAGGGCTGTTACGGGTCCGTGTCAAAGTGAACAATTACGTAGTGGTTTTCGGGTCTCCGGGGCACTTGACAGGTCATTGGAGACCTGCCTGTACAGGTGTATCTCCTTAGCCAATCAGAATGGAGAATCCTTACTGAGGGAGGGGGAGGGTCGGAGTTTCAATCGTGCATTCAGGTGCTAAAGGGTCTCCCAGGTGGCCCACCCGAGTGTTAAACTAAAGGCCAATTCAGCCCAGGGTTCGCCTAAGACACCATTTTGCTCAAGGAGTTGAAACCGGCACCAGGAACAACCACCCGGAGGCTTGTTAAGGGGCTGATTGATGCTTAAGTTGCCTGCTGGCGCTCATTAAAGACGCTACGTAGCATTTCAGTCGCGCTTCAAATAATGCCCTCTCTAACCGGCTGTTTGGGATTAAACCAGTCTTTGCGAAGGGTTTCAAGAGCTCCTTAAGATTTCTTCATGGGATGTGAGCAAGTGCCACTTTCTTGAATCACTCCAGTACCTGTGGTCGCTGTTAGGAAGGGAGTTCCAGAATTTTGATCTATCAACAATGATGATAGTGATATAATTCCAAGTCAGGATGGCGTGTGGCTTGGAAGGGAACTTGCAGGTGATGGTGTTCCCATGCATCTGCTGGTGGTAGAGATCACAGACTTTAAAGATACTGTCAAAGGTGCCTTGGCAAATTGCTGCAGTGTACTTTGTAGATGGTACACACGGCTGCCACTGCGGTCCAGATTGAGGATGGTGATAGTAAGTGGATTCAGTGATGGTAATCCCAGTGAATGTCAAGTGGACATGGTGCAATTGTCTCTTGTTGGAGATGGTCATTGCCTGGCACTTGTGTGGCACAAATGTTACTTGCCACTGATTAGCCCAAGTCTGAACGTTGTTCAGTTCTTGCTGCATGTGGGCAGGCACTGTTTCAGTGTTAAGGGGACTGAACAATCATCAGCTTCTGATCTTATGACAGAGGGAACTTGTATGATGAAGCAGCTGAAGATGGTCGGGCTGAGGAGATGGGACTAACCTTGAAGTTAGTGATATCTTGGGGCTGAGGTGACTGACCTCCAACAATCAAAAGACAAACCATAAGAATTCCACTGGGGAAAGCCTTGCACCTTTTTGGAATTAATTGGGAGCTTAGGGATCCGATTGTTCATTGTTGCCTTCTCCATGGCAACACCTCAAACATACAGAGCCAACTTGCCAACAAATCCGGACTCTTCTCTCCTGTAGTATATATCGTTGTGATTGTTTGAAATTTGGCATTCTTGTATTTGTCCTGATGAGTGCAAGCAAAAAACATGGCAACGTGTCTCTCCTCTCTGTAATATTCAAGAAAGGGAGTGTTTGCTGATCTGTATCTTGCTAGCAGCCCCCCTTGCTCTGGGTGGTGAAAGGGAGGAGGACAGAAGCCAAGCAGCACTGCACCAGCTGCAGCAGGAGAGAGGGACAGCAGGACAAGGTGTAGTCCTTCCACCCACTGGTCCGGGCATCCCTCTTCCTCTAGACTTCCTTGTCCAGGTGTTCCAGTGCCATGTCTAAGATACCGTGCACCCTCTCACTTGGTCCCTTAACCCGCCCAGACACCTACTGTGTCAGCCACGAGCTCCACACTTTCAGTGGAAGTGAGTTCATATACACTGCTCCACGGAAATTTCATCTGTCACAGGATCAGAGCGTTTTAACGGCACAGAAGGAGGCCATTCATCCCATCGTGTCTGCACCAACTCTCGAAATGAGCATTATGACCTAGTTCCATTGTCCTGCTTTTCCCCTGTACCCCTGCACATTGTTTTTATTCAAATAATCATCCCATTCCCTCTTGAATGCTTCGATTGAACCTGCCTCCACCGCTGTTAAATCCATTAATCAATTAATTGAATAGAATAATTCCCTGCCCATCCAACCTCACGGTTGGCACACGGGTGAATAGGCCAAGCGGCCTTTGGGTTTTTGAGGAAACCTCATCCATAGGCAGGATAAGGATTCTGAGGTTAATTAAAAATAAAATAAAAGTTTTGTAAAACTCATTTTCAGCATGTCCATGCTCGTGTGACAGAGACACACGAGGGGACAGGTTTTCCTTTTTTTTTTAAAAATGTGAAAAATCTTCGGCTCCCTTGAGGCAGCTCTGGGGGTTGGGGGGGGTGGGGGGTGCGCTTTCACTGAGTGCGCATGCGCTCATTCACTGACATCTGCGTTCGCCCTCCTCCCCCTCCCCCCACCCCACCACACAGGCAGCGCTGAGCGTTTCAGCGCGAGATTCACACTGTCTGGCTGTTAACCAGCTTGACATCGTGGTCGGGGCCCAAATGCAGGTGGCAAACTGTCCCGCGGCGGCTCCCCTGCCCGCTCGCTGTGCCGCCTGACAAGGGGATAATCCTCCCCATGTGTTTTTAAACCTGAACTCCCTCCCTACCAGTACCTTTGGTATAAATTGAGGGGGGAAGGTTCTGGAAAGGGGATACGCAGGCTCACAAAACAAAAGGACATGGCAGCCTTGCAGGGCAGCTATTTAGAGTGTGACAGGAAGGGACAGAGTGTACAACGATAAAAAAAAACAGGAGCAAATAGGGTCAAAGAGGGAAAAATAGTAAAAAGGCAAAATTAATGGCTCTTAACTTAAATGCACATAATATTTGGAATAAAATAAATAAATTAATGGTACAAATAGAGGTACAAACAGTAAGGGAATCAAGGGTTATGGGGAAATAGCAGGAAAATGGAGTTGAGGATTATCAGATCAGCCATGATCTCATTGAATGGAGGAGCAGACTCGATGGGCCGAATGGCCTACTTCTGCTCCTACGTCTTATGGTATACTACCGCTACAGCTTCTCAAGGGCATTTAGGTATGGGCAATAAATTGTGACCTTGCCAACAATGCCCACATCCCATGAAAGAATGAAAAATAATCAATATTATTGCCAGTTTGTGTAAAGTTCCCCTTTTGACACATCTCCCGATACTGAAGTGAATTTGGAACTTCCATGCAGCTACGTACTTCATTGGTTGTGACCATCATTGATGTATACTTTCTTATTTATTCTTTCATGGGATGTGGGCTTCGCTGGCAAGGCCAGCATTTGTTACCCATCCCTTAATTGCCCTTGAACTGAGTGACTTGCCGCACCATCTAAGAAGGCAGTTAAGAGTCAACCACATGGATGTGGGTCTGGAGTCACATGTAGGCCAGACCAGTTGAGGATGGCAGATTTCCCTTCCCACAAGGACATTAGTGAACCAGGTGGGCTTTTACAACAATTAATGGTACTTTTATGGTCACCATTATTGAGACCAGCTTTGAATTCCAAGTTTTTAATCAATTAAATTTAAATCCCACCAGCTGTCATGTTGGGATTTGAACCCATGTTCCCTGGGCCACTAGATTACTCGTCAGTGACATTACCACTATTTTAGTCACATCATTGTTTGCACTAACTGAAATTTGCCTCTCACACAGACATTAGGATATATTTTTTAAATGTCATTACTTGCAAATTCTTTGCTGCACCATGTTAACACTTGTGTTAAAATAGCATTCCCAGAAACACTTTTAGCACAAGTTCAGCCAAGAGAACATTACAGGTAGCTAATATATTCCCCACTGCATTAGCCAACAAAGCGAACAATCAAGGACCTAGCTCACAAGGGTCTTGAGTCAGCTGAGGTGGCTGCTCTAGAACCTGTAGTTGTGCCAAGAACTACTGAAACCAACTTTGTAAACCCATTCATCGGGACAATCTATCAGGATTGTGCTAGGAAAAGATGGCACAGACAATATGGGAAAGACGCCTGTGGTAATCTACTTGTACACTGTAATGTTTTACTTTGGGGTCGCTTTGCTCATGAACTGGTTGCACGCTTATCTGTTGGCAGGTGAGTCGATTACAATATACTGCAGATGCATGCATATGAAATGGAGCACATACTATTTATTTACACAAACACATCATGTGTGTTTCTCCAAGCAGGCCCTACTTTAAACTAACATTAACATGGTAGCCCGCGCTACACAGCTACTGGGTCTTACAGTCATGTGGTCAATCTGCTCACATTCCCTTAAAGGTGTACTACACCTCAGATTACCACATACACTGTCACAAACAGTCATCTTAATTGAGTTTAGCACTATTCTTTTTTTATTATTCCTGGGATGTGGGGGGTGCTACAAGACCAGGATTGATGATTAAAAAGTCATAAAAGACCTGAAAATGTTAACTTTGTTTCTATCTCCCAAGTGCAGCCTGACTTGCTCTGTGTTACCAGCATTTTCTGTTTTTACTCCAGAGTATATTGCCCATCCTTTGTTGCCTATGGGGTGGTTCTGATGAGCCTTTTCTTGAAGCGCTGCAGCTTTTGTTGCTCTTTGATATGACTGGGTGACTGTCAAGGCTACTTCAGAGAGCACTCTTGAGTCAGACATTGGCCAGACTGGAAGAGGACTGGTTTCCTTCACTAAAGGACATTAATGAACCAGTTAGGTATGTTATGACAATTCAATAGCCTTACAATCACTTTTACCAATGCCATTCTTTTTATTTCTATATTATTGTTAATCGAATTCAAACTTTCAAACTTCCAGAAAAATCACAGGCCCAGTGCCCTGATTCTCCCTGTGTTTATTTAAATGAACTGAAAATCCCTTGCAGTGGATCGAGGATTCGCTTATATGTTACTCACCATGTGTGAGGTCTTTGAAAAATTTAACCATAGAAACAAAATTTTTCAAAGTCCTTCATATAATTAATCATATAATGGAAAAAAAGGAGTAAGTAAATGAGTGAGGTAGGAGAGGAAGCAATAATTTCATTTATATAGCATCTTTCACATCTTTGGGATGTTCCAAGGTGTTTTGCAGCGTGCCTTTGTAAGGTAGATGTTATGTAGGCAAACATGGCAGCCAACTGACACACAGCAAGATCTCACAAACAAAAGTGAGCTGGATGGCCAATCATCTGTTTTGTTGGTGGGTCAGTTCGGGGATAAATGTCGGCCAGGGCAGTGGTGGATCTCCCTTGTTCTTCATGAATAGTAGCAGGGGCTCTTTCACATCCACATGAAAAGGCAGGCGAGTCCCTGGTTTAACATCTCATCCAAAAGATTTACAGTTCAACAGTTCTTTTTTTGATGTTTTCTGCGTGTATCACTTATGTATTTCAATTTTTTCTCTCACCTTGTCATTTGAAACATTGCTTCAGTTTGATGTCACACCAGGATGACAGAGGGCTATGAAACTTTGGTAAAATGATTCATTGGCCTTTTAAAACAAATTTCAAATGTCAGCAATCTTGCCTCCCTTGAGCTTCATAATGAATAAATAAATAAAGTGCCTCATCATCAGACAACATTATTGTGTAGCATTCTGCAATCTTTCTGATAATTCAGTTGTTGTTTGTCAATTCTCTGTTTGATTTAGTCATTCACACTTGAAGTAACAATACTTCACACCTACACAGAAAAATGTTGGAAATGTAAAAATACCCTGAAATAAATATCAGAGTAATATTATGATTTATGTCACAGTTCAGCCTTGCATTATATTCATCAATAGAATGTGATGGTTAATGAGAAGCATTTGTTTAGCTATGTGGAGTTGAACCTGAGGGAGTGGAAGGTTAAGAAGGCTTGTGCTAGGGTTGGTTAAACTTTGAAAGGGTAATTTCACCAAAAGAGTCCCGGGGGATAAACTTCAAAAAATTGCAACTTCACAAAAGATTAGCAGGTGATTAAAAATATTATGAGGGGAAAATGAATTGGGAAAAAAAAAACTATTAGCAGAAGCTCCCGGCTTTGGTTTGGTGGGCTTGGAGTTGGGGGTGCCAGGAAAATAGCAGGGAGCCATGTTAGACACATAAGACCATAAGACATAGGAGCAGAAATTAGGCCATTCAGCCCATCGAGTCTGCTCCGCCATTCAATCATGGCTGATAAGTTTCTCAACCCCATTCTCCCGCCTTCTCCCCGTAACCTTTGATCCCCTTACCAATCAAGAACCTATCTATCTCGGTCTTAAATACACTCAATGACCTGGCCTCCACAGCCTTCTGTGGCAATGAATTCCATAGATTCACCACTCTCTGGCTAAAGAAGTTTCTCCTCATCTGTTCTTAAAGGTCTTCCCTTTACTCTGAGGCTGTGCCCTCGGGTCCTAGTCTCTCCTACTAATGGAAACATCTTCCCCACGTCCACTCTATCCAGGCCTTTCAGTATTCTGTAAGTTTCAATCAGATCCCCCCTCATCCTTCTAAACTCCATTGAGTATAGACCCAGAGTCCTCAAACGTTCCTCATATGTTAAGCCTTTCATTCCTGGGATCATTCTCGTGAACCTCCTCTGGACCCTCTCCAGGGCCAGCACATCCTTCCTGAGATATGGGGCCCAAAATTGCTCACAATATTCTAAATGTGGTCTGACCAGAGCCTTATAAAGCCTCAGCAGCACATCCCTGCTTTTATATTCTAGTCCTCTTGAACAGTTCCTTGGTGCATTGCCACCGCTATGGAGATTTCCCAGTGGCTGGCAGGGAGATCGATTGGCTGCCTGCTGAACCAAGGTGCCAGCCAAATAACATCATTGAGAGTTCTAAACCAGGGATAATACTACCAGCTTACCCACATCTTGCCAGCTGTGGAGAGACGCCCCGGCCAAGTTTAGAGGTCACCTGCTTCATGGAGGCAGCCTCCCTGTACTGGTCCAGGAGCCATCGGAGCTGGAGACTATGTCTTTCTGTTTATCGCAAATGTAATCATAAAACAAGGATTGGTAAAAGAATAATGTGGGTTCTTTATTTGAGGATGGGACTCTATACAGACAATGATAACTGGGAGGCTATGTAAACAAACAGAATGTGTCTCTTCTAAGAACGGTCTACTGATTTTCTCTGTCTTGGTACCAACTCTGTCTTGCTCTGTCTCGTTCCATCACTCTTTGCGTCTCTCTGCATCTCCATACATCACTCCGTGTCTCTCTGTGTCTCTGTCTCTGTCCTTGCCTCTCTCTCTCATCTCTCTTCCTCTCTCTCCCTCTCTCTGCTCCGCCACTCTATCTCTGCCTCTGACTCTGTCTGTCTCTATCTCTCTCTGACTCTCTGTATCTCTCCCTCTCTATGTCTCTCACAGGCGCACCACAAACATGCAGCCTGGATGCTTTAGCCCCAAACAAACCAGGGGACTGGATCCAAAAACATCCACCACCCAGAGGTGGCCCACAAGAAGGAAATGGAGCCCTCATAGTTGCAATGAGACACCCAGAAGGAGTTTTGCCTCCAATCCAAGGGATCTGCTTGCTTGGCCCTTCCCAAACTTTATTGTTTGATTATCTCTCCGAGAGCACCTCCCTGTTGAGGTGCCTTCTCGGTTGCCAGCCTGAGTCACCAGTGCCCACCTCTTCTGGTGGGTCTGTTGAATCTCCAGCGCTGCTCTGATCGGATCTCTGATTGGACCCACTGTATTGGAAGCCCACCCAACATTCTTGAAGGACAAGGAGCTCAGAGGTGGCCAATTAGGATGCTGCCTCAAAAGAAGTAGCTTCTCTGGCCTTGCTGCCAAGAGGTATGGGCACAGGACCCAATTTGATCCCGGTTGGGGTCCTGAAACCCGCGAGAAAAACTTGCCCTATTTTTCTGATTGGAGGATTAGTGACAAGGTCAAATCATGTTTTTAAAATTCATGACTCAGTAGAAAATCCTTCCTACTGAGGAGTGTTGAAGCCTGGAATAGTAGGCCACAGAGAATGGTTGAACCAGAGACAACTGCACCTTTTAGGGAAAAATTAGACACATACTCAAAGCAGAGGAAGGATATAACTGTGGAGCAGTGGGGTTAGTTTTTGGATTGCCTTACCTAAGGGCTGGCATAGCTAAGATGGGCTCAACAGTGTGTTTCAGTGTTGTGAACTGATGTAGTTCTGTTTTCCTGAAATTTTATCCAAATGTACACAAAGGTGTATAAATATTATTTACAGCACAGGAACAGGCCATTCAGCCCCACTGGTCTGTGCTGTTGTTTATCCTCCACATGAGCCTCCTCCCATCCTATTCCTTTCTCCCTCCTGTTTATCCAGCTTCCCCTTGAATGTAGCGATACTATTCACCTCAACCACTCCCTGTGGCAGCGAGTTCAACATTAGCACCACTCTCTGGGTTAAGAACCCTAATCTAGCCCAGACTCATACACAATGGGCCACTCCTACCTACAGCTAGCCTACTCCCTGGAGTACACTATATATTGCAAGCAGCACATGAGAAGAAGCAACTCAAACAGTGATGCACCCGGATGTCAAACTGATCCATTTGTACATCAGCTCAGAAGCATCAAAAAAGTGACTATTGCTGCTTCCAGTTTTTGATGACTCTGGTCAGTGGGAGACCAGCCTCAAAGGATGTCCAGCTGAGACCCAGACAGGCAGTCACCTCAGTCGACTGTATTTCTTCACTCTATCATACAGCAGCTGAATCTGGTTAGGTTTCTGATTCAAGGGAAGACAGTCCCTCTCAGCTAAACGACTTGCATTTATATAGCACCTTTCACAACCTCAAAACAACCCAAAAATTCTTTACAGACAACAAAGTATTTGCAGTGTGGTCAAAGTAGGAAACTTGGCAGCCACTTTACACACAGCAAGATCCCACAAACAGCAATGAGATAAATGAGGTCAATACTGGAGGATAAATATTTCGGGATAAATATTGGGAAGGTTTATTCGAGCTCTCGGTACAGATACACAAAGTGCCTGTAAGGTGCTGACACCTCAGTTACAGCAGCACCCAATCACCCCTTGGACCTGAATCAAGTCCTTTTTCTCCCTCTGTAGTTACCTCTTACTCCAACAGAGTCCCAATACAAACACTTTTTCCTACAATCTGGAGGCTTCCAACACCCAGCTCACCTCCTTCACTGAGACGATGCTGAAGTTTAACATGGACGAACAAAGACTTGTGGGATGCAAGGAGCTCCGTGGTCAAGCGTAGGTTAAAAGAAAGAACTTGCATCTCTATAGCGCCTTCTGCAGTCCCATAGCTCTCTACAAACAATGAAGCATTTTTAGTGTTGTGATCGAAAAAAAATGCAGCAGTCCAATGTGCACAGCAAGCTCCCACAAACATGATAATAAAATAGTGTCATTGGGACCATCTGATCTTCTTCCGATCTCGCCCCTTCAGGCGTAAACCTTGCTGGGGACTGGGTCCATCTGAGAGGACAGACACAGCCCTCGGTTTAACGTCTCATCTGAAAGACGGTACCTCTGACAGCACAGCATTCCTTCAGTACTGCATTGTGGCTATTATAGACTCAGTGTCAGCCGGGATTATGCGCTCACGTCTCTGGAACGGGATTGAATCCACAACCTCACGACTAGGAAGCAAAATTACTCCCCCCATAGCCAGGGCCACAGGAAGTGATGTAACGAGCTTCGGTCTCAAAATAAACACAGTGCCGTGACACTGAGTGAATCTGGTGTTTTCAGGAGTGTCATTCCGTAGACTGAGAGTCAGACTTGCGCGGTAAGGGACTATCGCATTACTGATACATTACGATGACTTCAGGACTCGCAACAAATTCTCAACAACCTCACCAATTCCTCCCATTTAACTGGAATGACCAGCCCCACTCCATCAGTGTTAGCAGGTGGCGCTCGCTCCTGCTGGCAATGTGCCAACAAGGTTCACACACAACTCATTGCGCCACTTTTGAAATTAGACCCGATCCGAATACAACGCGAACAAACCGAGACACAAACAGTTCCTGCGTGGAACCCGAGTGGATTCCCAAGAATCAAAGACCTGTACAAATTCTCTCCACCTTTTCTTCCTTCTACAACCTACAGGCTTCTTCAAATCGCATTCGCTGTCCTCTAACCATTACCACTGGGCTTTGCTGTTCCTTTTAACCACAGCATGTTTCTGCATAAATAAAAACAGGAAATGCTGGAAAAACTTGGCAGGGAATAATAAATAGAAAGATTAATATTAAATAATAGAAGTACAGAACTCAATAAGACACTAAACGTAGCACAACATTCACAGAACAGACACAGGCCATTTAGCCCAAATGTTCCCTGTTCAGGCTCCACATGAACCTCTTGCTACTCTGCTTTCTCGAGCTCCATTAGCTAATATAACGTCACCTTAAGCTGGAGGTTTTCCTGCCAACAATTCAACCCCCGCAGCCCCTCCCCCAACCCAACCCGGGCAACCCCAGACCCAACTGCCGTGGAAACATGGGCTGGGATTTTCAGGCCCCCTCCCGCCTCCTGTGGCGGGAACAGGGGGTGCAGTAGGACCAGCCAAAAGTCCACTGACTTTCGGCGGGGCCAGAAGATCCCAGCTGCAGGTGGGGCTGGAAAATCAAGGCCGTGGTCTCCAGACAAAATCTGGAAACTCTGTTCCTCCTTTGACGTGGCATTGCTTCCCCCTAAGTGGCAATACTGATCATCCAACAATCTGCAGTGCATTGATGCAACATCCCCTCCGATAGGAATTTCTGGACAATGCTGCTCATCACCTGGCATGTACAGGAATGGAGCCTGGAACTGTGCTTGAGCTGCTTGTTGTCGTGATTAATGTTTCAATTATTCTGTGTTTGATTATGTGTGCATGTTGACTGATCAGTGCTCGCCGTGTTTAATTAGTTGAGCCTGGGTCTGGACTCAGGGGAATATAAACAAAACTGTAGAAAGTGCAGGAAGCCAGAGCTGAAACATGGAGTAGACATTTTAAAGCAGTGTGAATAAAACCGGTTACATACATAGAAACATGTGTCATCTCTGCTCAGACCCAAGATGTAAAATATACAACACTACAGCCATGTTATTGATCACAGAAATGATGTGGTAAATTAATTTTTGTGTCTTACTCACCTCATTTCTAAGTGGAACAGACACTCCTTAAATCATGACCCACATGCTCAAATGTCAGGCAGGGAGAATGAATTTTGTGTCCTCAACCTTAAAATTCGTGCAAGCCCATTCAGGAATAGTCAAGAAACAGTTTTCTTTTCACATAAAGGGGCAGTAGAAATCTAGAACTGTCTCAGCAAAAACACTTTGGGTGCTTGGAGTCAACTGGAGAAAGAGAGTGATAGGCTTTCCCTGCATAAGAATATCAAAGGATATGGGTTGAATTTATGTTACTGGAATTGAGGCACAGATCAGCCAAGAATCAATTAAATAGCAGATCTGACTCAAGGGTCTGAATGTCTTCCTCCTTTGTTCCTAACAGCTGCTCCTGTGTGAATAGTGTACAGCTACTGCTTTGGGATCTCTCATTTTCAGTCACTATAGTTGCTGCTAAGAGGGGATGCTTAATATATATCGTCAGCGTGAATCAGTTGGTAGCAGTCTCAGTCTCAGTCACAGCATTTCAGGTTCGAGTCGCACTCTAGGGCTTGAGTACAAAAAGGGAGTGCTGCACTCTCAGAGGTGCCATCTTTTAGATGAGGTGTTGAGCCCCCATCTGCCTTCCGATCCTGCTATTTACAAGATGAGCAGGGGGTTTATCCCTCGTGTCCTGGCCGATTTTTATCCCTTAATCAGCATGACAAAAAGATTCTCTGGTCCCTGTCACATTGCTGTTTGTGGGAGTTTGCTGAGCACTAACTGGCCATTGTGTTTCAGAGATTACAATAATAACTACAATTCAAAAGTACTTCATAAGCATTAAAAAGCTTTGAGACATCTGGTGGTTACGCAAAGCACTATATAAATTAAAGTCTGTCTTTTTCTCTTCTTTTCTGTTGCTTTGACCAAAATTATTCTGTTTCTTCATCCATTCTCTCCTTCATTGAGCTTCATATTCGCTCAGAGGTTATTGTGTACCAGAGTTATACAACCAATGAAATGAATCGTAACCTTCATCACCCTACTTGTAATTGTTTCTTTTGACATCGTGTAGTGACAGTTCCTAACAATATCAGAATAGCAACCACTAAAATTCTTAGCCTAATTAAGCTTGTTGCTTTCTGATTGAGCTCAGCGACAGAACAGATGCCCTTATCATCACACCCAACCCCCTCTCTTTCTAACCGAATGATACAGTGTTGAGCAACCTATTCCAAAAATCTGGAGAAAATTAGGCTTCTAAATTTTATCCAGTGGATCCCTGGGATTTGAACCCTTTGCCACAGTAGCTTAGTAACCTGTTTCAGCTTTGTCAAATCACAGTCAGAGTCATACAGCACCAACAGAATCTATTCACCCCATTGTGCCTATGCTAGCTCTTCAGAAGAAGACCCATAGCCTTGAAAATATTTTCATTTCAAGTACTTATCCAATGAACTTTCAAAGTTACAGTTGAACCAATTTCCAGCTCTCTAACAGATAGCAATTTCCAGATTTGAACAACTTTGTTGCTTTAAAGAAAATATTTTGCTCATCTTCCCCCCCCTAATTTGAACTTTCTGGAGAACATTCTTTGAAGTTTTGAGAAATATTAAACTAGCAACAGCATCTGTTTATTGAACCAAACTGATGCATTGTAGGCAACAGGAAATTTTCAAATTATGTTAGTGATTGGTTGATGTCGGAGGTCAACTGCGTTTGTTGCTGCTTCAACAAGATAAAAGAATAGAAAGAACTTGTATTTCAATATATGACTAAAGCCCTTAACAGAAAATGAAGCACTTTTGAAGTGACATCATTGCTCTAAAGTAGAAAGTGCAGCAGCCAATTTATACACAGCAAGGTCCCACAAACAGAAATGTGCTAATGACTGTGTCATCTGTTTCTTTTTTTTAAATTTATTCATTCATGGGTTATGGGCATCGCTGGCTAGACCAGCATTTATTGCCCATTCCTACTTTCCTGTGGTGGTGAGCTGCCTTTTTGAACCGCTGCAGTCCATGTGGTGTAGGAACACCCGCAGCGCTGTTAGGAAGGGGTCTCCAGGATTTTGACCCAGTGAAATGAAGGAACAGTGATACATTTCCAAGTCAGGATGGTGTCTGGCTCGGGGAGGACCTTCCAGGTGGTGGTGTTCCCATGTCTCTGCCGCCTTTATCCTTCTATATGGTAGTGGGCATGGGTTTGGAAGGTGCTGCCAAAGGAGCTCTGAGTTCCTGCAGTGTATCTTGTAGATGGTACACACTGCTGTCACTGTGTTTCGGTGGTGGAGGGAGTGAAAGCTGAAATGGTGGATGGGGTGCCTGAATGGTGTTGGGCTTCTTGAGTGTTGTTGGAGCTACACTCATCCAGGCAAGTGGGGAGCGTTCCACCACATTCCTGACTTGTAGATGGCGGGCAGGCTTTGGGGAGTCAAGAGGTAAGTTACTCACCGTAAAATTCCCAGCCTCTGACTTGCTTTTGTCACCACAGTATTAATATGCCTGGTCCAGTTTAGATTCTGTTCAACGGTACCACACAGGATGTAGATAGTGGGGGGATTCAGCAATGGTAAATGCCATTGAACATCAAGGGCTAGATCCTCTCTTGCCACTTATCAGCTTAAGCCTGAATGCTGTCGAGGCCTTGCAGCATATGGACATGGACTGCTTCAGTATGTGAGGAGTCATCGACCTGAAAGGTTTATCTGGGATTTTCAATGAACGTTGGAACCCTGATGTCATTTGAAAAGCGGGTCTTGCGTTGACGTTTTCTGACATTGGGATGACCTCGGCGATTTTGTCATGGGCGGCCTCCTAATTAACCACCTGCAGGCCTGCTTTCCAATTGGGGAAAGTTACTGATGCTGCTGGCCCAATCAGGCAGTGGGCAGCTCTGAAGCCTTAGCAGTGCCCCCTGGGATGGGCATCATTGACACAAGTGGGAAACCTCGGGAGTTCCAGACAGATAGGTTGAAAAATAAATTCAGGTGACTGAGGTTTGCAGGGAAAATCCCCCTGGAGGGGATAGTTGACACCATGGGGGCTGCCTTCCCTGTCCACGGGCTCTGCTTTGGGTCATTGATCCACCAGCTCTGATGGACCCCGAGGTTGCTGCGGGAAGATGGCATCCATTAAAATGGTGGTGGCCCCATAAAATGTTCCTTAATAGGGCCAATAATTATGCTAATTGGTGCCTGCCTCCTTGGAGCAAGGAAACCGCTCCACATCTGGTACTGTTGTAGGGAAAATGCCCTGGTGGTGGGACCATGTTGAGGAACAAACCCAATGTTGTTCCCTGCTATTTTACATGCCCTCCCACTGCCTTCACCCAGCCCATCTGTGGAGATGTTGCCTGAGCTGCTGAGTATTTACGTTTTCTGTTTTTATTATAATCTGATTAACGTGCTTGCTGAGGGATAAACATTAGCCAAGAGAATTCACCAGCTCTTTTTCAAAATAATGCCACAGGATCATTACAGATGACCTTGGCTCAGGAGATCAGGATGTAAAATCGGTTTGGGTGGAGATGAGGAATAGTATAGGAAGGAAGTCACTTGTGGAAGTGGTCTACAAGCCCCCTAACAGTAACTGCATTGTAGGACAAACTATACATGAGGAAATATTGGGTGCTTCTGATAAAGGGGCAGTAATAATCATTGATGATTTTAATCTACATATAAACTGGAAAAATCAGATTATGTAAAGAACGTATTTTTTTATTTCTGTTAGACTGTGGATTAAAATTACTGTGGCTGCAGTTTGAAAGACATGTCTACTGGAACAGTGTGAGGGATACATACAATGTTGCTGTCCTGGAACAGAGTGTGCCATGAAAGACAGGATGGTACCGAGGAAAAGTCTGGTCTAATGGGGAACTGCCTGGCAACAACATTTTAATTGGCTCCTAACCAGGTGTCCAGGGTTTGTGTGAGAGCAGTACAGCAAGAAGAAGCTCCTAGCCTGAAAAGAGAAGAGACCCAAGCCCCTTTCCCCTGTGTGAATAAGATTCTAGTAATTCCACAATAATAGCTAGGTGGTTTCTTTTCCCTCATATCTCTATAACGTGCCCTCTCTATCTGAAAAACCCTTGTCAAGAGGAAAAGGGGAAAATCGTTGTTAGAGACATTGAAAAGCAAGTGCCCAGCCAGTGAACTAAAGACTGAAAGTACTGGGAAGATCACCTCGTGTCATCAACAAAGAACTGAAAGGAACTTGGAAGACATCAATCAAAATCAACCCACCGAGCACTGCACTCTGGAATTGGTGCTATTGAACTGTTTTATCCCACTCTTAAAATCCATGTTTTTAGGTATTGTATGTGTCTTGTATGTGTATGTATAGGGATTTAAGAGGGGGTAGAGTTTAGGTTATAGAGTTAGCAATTAGCAGTTCATATTTCTTTCCTTTGCCACTGGCTGAAGACAATTTGTTCAATAAACAGTTATTTACTTAAGCAAGTTTACAAACCTGGTGCTTGTATTCCGTTAAGCTAAGTTAAACAATTAGGTGGGTTGATCAAACTTTTCACATTTGTGGCTCGGGGAGCAGTGGGACTTGATATTGCAGCGCACTATCCCCACTGAGGTCCTGACAATTGGCAGTAGTAGGCAGGATAAGGAGTTCATAGAATGCTTTTGAGGTAGTTTCTTAAAGCAGCATGTTCTGGAACCAACCAGAGAGCAGGTTATATTAGGCTTGTAATTGTGTAATGTGACAGGATTAATTAATGATCTCAGAATAAAGGCACCCCTTGGTAACATCCAGTTTGAAAGGGGGAAGAGTTGGTCTAAGATTAGTATTTTAACGTAAGCAAGGGCAACCATGTCGGCAGGAAAGCTGAGCTAACTGAAGTGAGCTGGGACACTAGGCTAGGGGATAGATCAACAGAGAAGCAGTGGCTGACACTTAAGGAGATATTTCAGAATACTCAGAATAACCTGCCCTCTCTATCTATATTCCTACTATAAAGTAAAATTCTAAAGGCAGGAAGCACCATCTATGGTTAACTAAAGAAGTTAGGGAAAGCATCAAATCTAAAGAAAAAGCATTTAACTGCGCAAAGGGGAGTGGCAGGGCAGGTGATTGGTCAGAATATAAAGAACATCAGGGAATGACTAAGAGTGGAATTTTATCACGGCCGCATTTTATAGCCCCGCCAAAGTCAATGGGGTTTTGAACAGCTCACCACATTTTACAGCCCCGGTCCTGCTGGGAAGAGACTGTTAAGTTCCCCCCTAAAAGGTTGATTCACTTTTCTCCATTGTTTTTGTTGCCAATCACCCTAAATCTTTGCCCTCTCATGCTTGATCCTTCCACTAGTGGGCACATTTCCCCCCTATCTACTCTGTCCAAACTCCTTATGATTTTGAATACTGATATCAAATTTTGTCTCAACCTTCTCTTCTCCAAGGAAAACAGTCCCAACATCTCCAGCCTATCCACGCAGCTGAAGTTCCCCATCCCTGGGACCATTTTTGTGAATCTTTTCTTCACTCTCTTTAATGCCTTCACATTATTCCTTCGGTGTGGTGTCCAGAACTGAGCATAGTACTCCTGTTGAGGCCGAGAAATAGTTTTTAGGACACATATGTCCTTTTATTCTCCACATCATCACACTCTTTGGTTTCAAGCAGTTTAACATGGAGACATCTCTGCCTTTTGGTCCCCCTCTGTCCTTACGGCCTAGAATTATTCCAGGAATTGAACTTAAATTTAAATTCAAGGCCATAAACGACCCAACAAACAGCCCAGCTATTGAGCAGGAGGATATTTCATGGTTCTTCCTGCGGACTTGCTTAACTGTCCACGATGAAATTGGGCTCGACAAAGATTTGTGTCTCAGACGTTCACTTGAGGTTCGATCGCAAACTCCTTTTCTTGAAAAAGACGCTGCCTTTTGATCCCTCACAGGATCTGTCAGTTCCATCGGAGCCTTCTTGGTACATGCTTTGGATGTGGTACCAAAGCCAAGCAAACCAGAAGAGCGAGAGATGGTGAGAAGGAGAAAGAGAGTGACAGAGAAGTAAGGACAGTAAATGGGAAAGAGCTTGGCGGGTAGAGGGAGGTGTGAAAAAATAAAGAGGAAGAGAGTGATGAGCTGCAGGCAAGCAGGTTTTATTGCAGTCTAACTATAGTTCAGCTTGTTTTAATCTTTTTTTCCAGCTCTCTCCAATGCAAAGTATTATCAGGAGTATAAGAGATCTTGGAGTAAGGAAAGAAAGAAGCCAGCTCCAGTGTTCTGCTCCTGTGATCTGCGATAAAGTCAATCAATGCCGTCTTTAATCTTCCCTTTGAGGCCCCCAATTCATATAATTGTATCCCTGCTCCCCTACTCTCTGATTCTGTCTCTTAGCCTTGGTGCAATACCAGTTTGCTCAACTCGACATTCCTTAACATTAAATTGAGGTGCTTCTGTCTGACCTTAACTGTATTTCAAACTTTTGGCCAGTCATATTCAAGTGTGCATGCTGTTGTGCGTGTGTATGTGTGTGTGTGTGTGTGGTGTGTGTGATATGTGTAGTGTGTATGTGTGTGCACTGTCATCCATTTGCTGAAGAAGTTTTGCTTAGTGTCAGTTCATCTACTGGTTGGGTGTATTCTTTGATTCTTCAAGATCGTAGCAGACTCTGGGATGCAGCCAAGTTACACTAAGCCTGAGTGCAGTCAAAAAATTTCAGAAACCTCATCAGTTTATTACTGCACCTCCCCGCCATTGGCATATTTTGACCGGCCAATGAAATCTATTAGCAATATCTTACTTTGGTGAATGGGGGAGAGCAATATTGAGCATAAAGTGACTTTCCCTGCAAGTGCGGTTCTTTCCATTAAAAGAATCAAAGAATACACCTAACCAGTAGATGAACTGACACTAAGCAAGACTTCTTCAGCAAATGGATGCCGGTGCACACACATATACACTGCACATATCACACACCACACAAAAGCAGACTGTCAGCAATCATAAAGGAGATATTCTTCTGATTATGGTTAATTCAATGTGAGATTATGGTCACAAGTAACAAAAGGGGAGCTGCATTTCTGTTAAAAGGGATGTAAATCCAGTCCTAACAGAAATCCTATGAGGAATAAAGAAGTGGCATCTGCCACTATGCCATGTTCTCATTAGCTGCTTGGTTGTACCAAACAGTGACCTCTGGCAAAGCAAAACTTGGTAAGGAGATTTGTAAATATTGTGTGGCCCTTACCAAGCTAAGCAAGGAAGATAGGTCATCAGCTTTTTCTATGAACTTGCTGTGATCCAATTGTCCAATCAGGATTGACCTTACAAGCTATCTCCATGCTACTGAGCTGGAGTGATCAGAGCATTCAGAAAGAAAATGTGATCTTCTTGAAATTGTGCAAAGTGTCTATTGACACCACTGTTTCAGTCAATGAGGAGAGCACTTAAAAAACAAGGCTCCCAAGTGTATTTACAGAAAACAGAGTCCATTTGCAGAGTCTATCTGAAACGAGAGTCTATGAACTGTCTATTTAAAAAGCACACCACAGTAAACAGTCCACAGAGTCTAATTAAAAAATATCTATGAAATGCAGGAAGCATGGGAAAAACTGAAGCAATATGCCCCATTAAAAATGGAGGTGATTTCTCCAGGCAAGTGCAGTGAGTGGAGGATAGTCACTTCCAAGAGGGGAGCCTCCAGACATGATTGTCAGGAGATTTAACCAATCACCTCCATTCTGACCAGAAATAGTGCTTTCAGAAAATGTAACTGAAATGATGCGATGTCCATTAATATTAGCTGAATAGCAAACCCGCTGAAGTGAGTGGAGCTATTTGTTTCTGTGTAATAATGAGAAACCATTTCTGTCCAACACAAAATCAATAGATGTGCACGAGGCTGAGATGTAAGAGATCTGTTCATCTTCCCCTGAAGCAATAGGAGCTGATGGGAAGTGTTGTAAAGAAATGTGTTGGCTTGTAAATCAGGCGGTTAAATACAATAATGTAATAAGTTCAGAAATTAGAAATTAAGTTTTATGTGCTGCAAATGGAAGGTTACTGCTGGATTCTGTAAAGGGCTAAAAGAAATGTGAAGAACGCAAGGTTTGGACTGAATGATCATCAAAAAAAATTATCAATGAGAGATCTGCAGTTTGTGGAGACCAAGTGAGAGAAGAATAGAGGAAGGAATTAGGGAAAATAGGAAGGAAAAAAGGATTTATGGAATCCAGAGACCAAGGCTAATACTCAAGGGACATCGGTTTAAATCCCACCAAAGCACCTGGGGGAATTTAAATTCAGTTATTTTTCAAAAATCTGGAATTGAAAACTAGCTTCACTAATGGTGACCATGAAACTATTATTGTTGGCCATACAACCCATCTGGTTCACTAATGTCCTTTATGGAAGTAAATCTGCTATCCTTTCCTGGTCTGGTCTTATCTGGCCACTCTAGGTCCACAGCAATATTGGTTGACTCTTAACTGCCCTGGGAAATGGCCTAAAACAAGCCATTCAGTTGAAGGGCAGTTAGAGATGAGTGACTAATGTTTGGCCTTGCCTGTGATGCATAAATCCCATCAAAGGATTTTTAAAAATGTGGGGAGGTAGGAGTAAGGAAGGAAGAAATTAAGAGTAAGGGAGGGACTAAGGAGGAAAGGAAAATGGAAGGAAGGAGGACAGGTAGGAAAGAGAGAAAGGAAGGAAGAAATGTAACAGAGGAGCAAAGATGGGAGTTGTTTTTATATAGCATCTTCAGTTAGAAACACAACCCAAGGTGCTTAAGACTCATTTAAAACTGAGAGGTGAAGGAATTTCTTCTTTCAGAGGGTAGTGAATGTCTGGAATTCTCTACCCCAGAGAGTTATGGAGGCTAGATCACTGAAAGTATTTACAGAGGAAACAGATTGATTTTTAAAATAACAGGGAGTTGAGGGCTATGAGGAGCTGGCATGAAAGAGGAGTTGAGGATTGGGGCAGATCACCCGTGATTTTATTGAAAGGCAGGGCAGGCTTGAGGGGCAGAATGACCCACTCTTGCTCTTATTTCTTATGTTCTTATTTATGTTCTAAGCATATCTGTGCAAGATTCCCAGTCAAGCCTTCCTGAGTTATTCGCTCGTCCAAGCAGATTTTGAGGATAGCTCATTGAAGATAAAGGTAACCTCTGAAGACATGGCCAATGACACCTGTGAAGCCCCATCAGCACCAGAGCTGTTAGAGAGCAAGTAATCAGGATGCTACAGAAGTGATTCAGGTGCCTGGACAGATGTGGAAGAACCATGAAACACCAGCCAGGATTTGGGATATGATGGTAATCTGCTCTGCTTTGCACAGCATTGCACAGCAGCAAGGACTGGAGCTGCAGGAGAAGGAAGGTGATGAGCACTCTGCACCTTAAGGTGGAAGAGCAACAGGAAGAGGCTGAGAAGGAGGAAGGTGTTGATACAACAAGGGCACCAGTATCTGTGCACAGAGCTGCCTGGGGCAGTGCGGCCATCTGGAACACAAATTCTGAACACACTGTGATCTTGCTCCCTGACCCCTATTCCCAGTGTAAAGCAGCCCTGCAATTAACAATCCACCCCTTCCACAGACACCCATTGCTCATCTTTAACATTGTCAACAGAAGTGAATGTTGAATAGCAAATGGTTGTATGGTGTTTAATTCTGTTACCAGGTAGCTGGAAAAACTCCATCTCCCTATCTTCAATATTAGTGTCAGGTTAGTGTCCTAGACCCAACCAGCTTCAGCTGCTTCATCAATGACCTTCCTTCCATCATAAGGTCAGAAGTGGGATGCTCGCTGATGATTGCACAATGTTCAGCACCATTCACAACTCCTCAGATACTGAAGCAGTCCATGTCCAAATGCAGCAAGACCTGGACAACATTCAGGTTTGGGCTGATAATGGCAAATAACTTTCATGCTGCATAAGTGCCAGGTAATGACCATGTACAATAACCAACGGATGCACTGTACTTAGATTTCCAGAAGGCATTTGATAAGGCCACATAAAAGGTTATTGCGGAAAATAAGAGCTCATGGTGTGGGGGGTAATGGACTAGCATGTATAGAAGATTGGCTAGCTAAAAAGAAACAGAGAGAAGGAATAAACGGGCTATTTTCTGGTTGGCAGGATGTGACAAATGGTGTGCCACAGGGGTCAGTGCTGGACCTCAACTTTTTACAATTTATTTAAATGACCTGGATGAAGGGAAGAAAGGTATTGTTGCTAAATTTGCTGATAATTTAGGTAGGGAAGTAAGTTGTGTGGAGGACATGAGGAGGCTTCAAAGTGACGTAAATGGTTAAGTCAGTGGGCAAAGACCTTGCAAATGGAGTATAATGTGGGAAAATATGAAAATGTCAACTTAGACACTAAGAATAAAAAAGAATCATATTATCTAAATGGTGGGAGGTTACAGAGCTCTGAGATGCAAAGAGATCTGGGTCTCTTAGTGTATGAATCACAAAATGTTAGTATGCAAGTACAGCAAGTAATTATGAAAGCTAATAGAATGTTATCGTTTATTGCAAGGTGAATTGATTATGAACTAGAGAGATTATGCTTCAGTTATACAGGGCATTGTTGAGACCACAGCCTGAATTTTACCTATGGTGGGCACAGGTGTTGGCCTGTGAGCAATCGGGAAATGGGCTCCTGACTGTGATCAGCGCCCGACTGTAATTTCATCCAATCAATGGCCAGCCAGCGTGAAACATGCACCGAAATGCTCAGCGCTGTCGGGGTTGGGGGGGGCAGGAAGAGGGCGGACGATGATGTCAGGGTGGGGGGGTGGGGGTGGGTGAGCACTGCGCCAGAGATCCCGGAAGGCAGACAGCTGCCTCGGGGCTTGCAAGACCTGAAAATGCCCAAATAAAGGTTTTAAAAGCTGAAAAAAAATGTTCATGCATCGCAATCAACCACCCGAAAATATAGCTGATAAAAATACTGTCCACAGATATTTATTTTTATTGTATCTCAGAACAAGGAATTTCACCCCACCCTTGGATGAGGTTTGGCGAGAAATGCAAAGTCCGCCTGGCCAATTCGCCCGTCCGCCAACCATAAGGTTGGACAGGCCACAAAAAATCGGAGGCAATTGCGCCGTTAATGAACTTAATTGTCAGCGGGCGCAAATAATTAGGAAAGCGAATAGAATGTTATCATTCGTTGTGAGGGGAATTGAATATAAAAGTTGGGAGTTTATGCTTCAGTTGTACAGAGCATTAGTGAGACCACGTTTGGAGTACTGTACACAGCTTGGTCTCTGTATTTAAGGAAGGTTGTTAATGTGTTGGAAGCAGTTCAGGGAAGGTTTATTAGACTAATACCTGGAATGAGCGGGTTGTCTTATGAGGAAAGGTTAGGCAGGATCGACTTGTATCTCCTGGAGTTTAGGGGAATCAGGGGCATCTTGATTGAGGCATATAAGATCCTGAGGGGTCTTGACAGGGTGGATGTGGAAAGGGTGTTTCCCCTTGTGAGAGAATCTAGAACTAGGGGTCACTATTTAAAAATAAGGCATTGCCCATTTAACACAGACTTGAGGAGAATTCTTTTCCCTCAGAGGGTTGTGAGTCTTTGAAACTCTCTTCCTGAAAAAGCTATGGAAACAGAGTCTTTGAATATTTTTAAGGCCAAGGTAGGTTGATAGGCTCTTCATAAGCAAGGGGTTGAAAAGTTATCCTGGTAGACGGGAATGTGGAGCTGAGGTTACAATCAGGTCAGCCATGATCTTATTGAATGGTGGAGCAGGCTTGAGGGGCCGAGTGGCCTACTCCTGCTCCTAATTTATGTGTATGTTCATATCTCCCCTTAACGTTCAATGGTATTATTGTAGCTGAATGTCCCACTATCAACATCCTAGGGGTGACCATTGACCAGAAACTGGACTGGACTAGCCACATAAATGTTCGGGTTATAAGAGTAAGTCAGAGGCTGGGAATTCTGCAACGAGTAACTCACCTCCTGACTCCCCAAGGCCTGTCCACTATTTGTAAGACATAAGTCAGGAGTGTGATGGAAGGCTCTCCACTTGCCTGGATGAATGCAGCTCCAACAACATCCTAGAAGCTCAACACCATGTACAACGAAGCAACCGGCCATTCAGGCACCACACTTACTATTGCAGCATTTTCTCCCTCCACCACCGACTCACAGTGACAGCAGTGTGTACCATCTACAAAATGCACTGCAGAAATGCACAGGGCTCCTTTGACAGCAACTTCCAAGCCCATGACCACTACCAACTAGAAGGACAAGTGCAGCAGACACATGGGAATACCACCACCTGGAAGTTCCCTTTCCTGACTTGTAAGAGTATATCGCCGTTCCTTCACTGTTGCTGGGTCAAAATCCTGGAACTCCCTTCATAAGCTCATTGTGGATGTACCTACACCACATGGACTGCAACAGTTCAAGAACGTTGCTCAGTTCCGCCTTCTCAAGGGCATTTAGGGATGGGCAATAAATGCTGGCCTCACCAATGATGTTGAGAAAGAATAAACAAAAATGGCCACATGTGCCAAGTTTCAGCATAGCTCCAGGAAGTTTTTTTCTGCAGCTATCGAGGTGGCCTTGACTGAGCGGCCACCTACAATTCTCCACCTCTTGCTAGTGTTCAATGCTCTCTTCTCCTACAAGGGGAGAGAGAAGAGACCTCTGAGTGTGAGAAATGGAGGCCCAGGCTTTCCCAGAAGTGGGTAGAAGCCCTTGAACATATAATGTTCCATTTCCATGGGACAGGCCTGAGGTCAGCGTGGAGCTCACACATGCATAATTTATGGAGACAGCTGACCATTTTAATCAATAATACCTCTATTGATTTTGATAGGCTAGGTGTGTGAAACTTGGAGTGTGCAGATTAGAACAGGTGAGAGCTGGTCTGAACTTGGAGGATTTATTTAGATGGCCAGGGTACTCCTTTGGAGAGATAAAGTATCCCTTTGGGCCTGATCCCGGACCAACTTGTGAGAGGTTAGGCACCCTTTTTGGGGGAGATAAGGCATCCTTTGGAATGGTTTGAAAGTAAACATGACTGTTATGTAAAGAGTGCATAAACTCATTGGAACTGTCAAGCTGCCAAGGAACTGTCAAAGGATATTAGGTGAGTTGGCGTGGAGTGAGTAAGAAGGGTAAAGGGTGGTGGTTGTGGGGCATGAGTTGGCACAAGTTGGCAATAACTTAGTACAGGGGCTATAAAGGGCCATGGGGACGTGGGGTGCATTGGGGTATGAAAGGCCATGGTGGCTGTGTGGAGGGATATGGGTTGGCATTGGGGGTATGAGAGGACATGGAAGGTGAGTAAAGGGGAATGGGCTAGCATAGGGGTTATGAGTGGCCATGGTGGCTGAGTACAGGTGATGGGTTGACATGGGAGGCATGAGGATCCATGGGGATCGGGTGGGGGCATTAGTTGGCATAGGTTGTCATGGATGAGGCATGGGGAGCGTGTGGGGATGGTGAGGAGTGACTGTCGACAAAGTGCCGGAGCACAGAGGCAGGCTTTCTGGCCAGCTCCCCCCTCCGCACCCGGCAGCCTCCGCACTCGTTCCGGGGGGTGAGGGGCCTGACCTCCAATCCCATGGAATGGAAATCCGAGCTGCGGGCGGCCACTTTTCGAGGCCAGGTTGACGAAGCCCGGAATTCTCATGCTCAGCAAAAATCTAGGCCAGAAGGTTTTGAGAGAATGAAAGGACAACATTTGGTGGAGGGTCACCGGTCACTGTAGGGGGGGGTGAATGTCAGTGCCGGCTGCTCAGTGGGGGATGTGAGGAGATGGCCGTGACAGAGAGGGATGGGGGCCCCTGTGATCTGTGTTGGTATGAAGATTGATGCGTAGGAGAAAGTGAAGGAAAGCAGAGTGAGGAATATGCCTTGCCACTCACCTTTCAAGTCCTGGTCATGTCAATTGGACCTTTAGCAGCACAGCATCCAGGCGCAAGACACTAGGCTCCTGCTGCTAACCTCTTCCTTCACCTCCAACCTTGCCTGCTTATTTTCAGTGACAATCTTCTTCCTTCCACGGGGAATAAAGTCTTAAGTCTTCCTTCTTTAAGGCCCCAGGGACGCCTCACATTAAAAGCCTTCATCTGTGCCGGTTTTGGCTTGTTAACACACCTGCACCATCCTTCAGGTCTGGCCCTCACAGCACCCTTTTAACCAGGCTGGCCATCAAGATACCCTGAAACCAGAATAAAATTATGTGAATGGATTTAAAATAAACTGACAAACGCGTTTCTGAAGCCCATGAGTTCCGGCACACTGCTGGTCTCCACTGCTGTGAGCAAATCTGGAAATTAAAATTCAGTGTGCGTGCGTGTGCATGAGTTTATGTATGTATATCCCTGTATGTTTTTGTGTTCCTGTATGCATGTGTATTTGCGTGCTTTTATTTGTGAGTATGTGCAGGTTTTTATGTGTCTTTGTACATGCGTGTGTGTGTGTGTGTGTGTGTTTGTGTTTGTGTATGTTTACATGCCTGTCTGTGCATGTGTGTGTCCCTGTTTGTGCATATTTGTGTGTAATTTTGTTTGCATGTACGCTTTTATATATGTTTTTGTGTGTGTCTGCATTTATATGTAAGCCTGTGCGTGTGTGCATGCACCTGTGTGTTCATTTCTGTGTACACCTTTGCATGTTTGTACATGTGTGTGCCTGTGTATCCGTGCTTGTATGCTGGATTTAACTTGGCTGCAGAGGGGCTGAAGTCAAACAGAAATTAAAGATCAGCCATCAAACAATGTAGCAGGCTTCATATTCCTGGTTATTTGTACTGTGAGCAGCTCATATTCTGTTCACCTTGGAGTCACGCTTATTGGATTGTGTTGCTATTCTTTAGCTATCCAACTTTTCCAGTTCATTTGCTTGTCCATGTGCATTATTTCCAGATTGGAAGAGAAATCACTGACAGGTCTCCTGGGACTAATTGTTAATGAGTTTCCAACTTTGAAACAGTGAAGAACATAGAGCAGTACTCTCTCGTCTTCCCAGAGCAGTTTCACATGCTGAATTCACACGTCAGATAATTGATTACATGGAGCTCAGCTCTAGATGTATGAAAGGAAGAAAACACCTGAGAAATTTTTTGAGATAGGAGAAAGTGATCACTCCTGAAAGTTTCAGGGGTTCCAGCAATTCTTGATTATTTGGAACCTCTGCACTTTATCGAGGCCAGTAAGCCTAATGGTAGAACTCAAACATACTCTGGCTGGGCCAGAGTTTATTGCCCATCCCTAATTGTCCTTGTTCAGCCATTGCTGTGGATCTGGCCACATGCAGGCTACACTTCTTTCCTTAAAGGACATTAGTGAACCTGATGGGTTTTTTGCGACAATCAGAAAATGGTTTTTCAGATTACTGAATTCAAATTTCACCACTTGCCATGGTGGGATTTAAGCTCAGAACATTACTTTGGCACTCTGGAACACTAGTCCAGTGACAATACCACTATACCACCTTCTCTCCTGTGCAAAGTATGACAAAGGAAAGTAAGTTGAGGGGATATTTGCGATTTGATTTTCCTGACCACCTTTAATATCGCAAAATATCTGCAAAACACCACAGGAACCTGAGCAATACAATTCAACACTGAGGCACAAAAAGAGATACTACTAGGACAGATGCCGAAAACCTTGGTTAGAAGTAAGTTTCAATTTAAAGGAGAGAGAGGGAGAGCCGTGCGGATTTATAGAGGAAATTCCACAAACGAGGGCCGACGCAGTTCAAGGGACAGCCATCCAAGTTGGAGTGATGGAAACTGCAGGTACACAAGAGGTCAGAGCATGGAGATCTTGGAGGGTTGTAGGCTAGGAGGAAATTACAGAGGTAGCGAGGGAGAGGCCTGGAGAAAGTTGGAAACAAGTACCAGGCTTTTCAAATCGAGGCATTGTCGATATAAGGAAGGAGGAAAAGGTGGAGAGGTTGAAGGAATAAATTACAGAACTTAGTGCCTAGACCAGCTAAGGCTTGGCTGCCGGAAGTGGGGTGAAATCAAGGATGCGCAAAGGGCCAGTGTTGCAGGAACCATGCAGAGTTCTTGGAAGGTTGAAGGGCTGGAGGTTATAGGGGTTCAGGTGCGATGAGACCATGAAACCCCTAAAATGTCAAAGAGGTGGCCTTTATGGAGAATCCTAAGGGAGGAAAGGGAAAGAGAGCATTGAAGGGATTCAGGGAGACAATTCTAGAGCATAAAGCGTGGACAACCTAAAATATGGATACCAATGGTAAAGGAAGGAAGAGGAAAAAGTACAAGTCTGAAGTGAAGGTGATAGGGTTGGATGAGGATATAGTGATAGGGTGGGGGTGAAGATCATGGTGGAATTTAAATACAATTGCCTAACACTGATTTGACATTCTTCGGATCTCACTGGTCCCTGTTAGTTCAGCTATAGGAGAAACCTCCCCTTACAGGTAGGCTGTACCAGATAAGGATGGAAGATTTCCTTCCCTGAAGGACATCAGTGAACCACGTGGGTTTTTACAACAATGGTTTCATTGTTATCAGATTTTTAATAAATTCAAATTCCACTACAACAGGATTTGAACCCAGGTCCCTGGAGTACTAGTCTAGTGACAATACCACCACACCACTAATCCAATTTAGTCTATTAGGCTACAACTTCATTGACCTGAAGACTTTGAAACCCATGTAGCCCAGTACCACAGATTGGGAAGAGCGTCATTGGCAAGCAATGGAATCATGCAATAGTAGTTTGCATAATTTACTAAAATATTGAAAGTCAATATCATATTTCAGAAGCTAATATTTACAAAGTTTCTGAGCATTTATCCTCACTTCAGACATCTGCCTAACTGTATTAATGTTACAAAATGTGATAGCCAAGGTGTGTCCAGTACAGGGGTCCCCACTGAACATCGACTCATTTAACATTGTTTCACTTTAACTCTGTGAACAAAGTAGAGTTAATATATCCATATAATGTTACTAGTTTCACTTTAATGTTGTTTGCCACAGACTTCCTCTTCTGTGGCCTGTCTGCTCACATGACCATTCCCACAGTGCTTTCACCCTTGTCCTCGGTCCTTCTTCCCTTCCCTCCCACCCTTTCCTCCCAACGTTGCTTCCCTCTGATGTTGCCTGCCCCCTGGCCTTGCCTCCCCCCACTCGGCCTTGCCGCCTGCCCTCTTTTCTTAGCCTAGTCCCGGTTGTCTGTTCTTCAGTTGCCCTGCTCCTGGTTCCTGGCTCTAGTTCTAAACTCACACCGAAGTCGTGGGCTCCATCTATTGGCAAAAGTTGCTTGGAGCAGGTAGTCCTGGGACTTCAGCTGCTACTTGCAACATCCAGCTTCTGCCACTAGATGGAACCTGGTCAATCTAAAGGTTTTCAGGTAAGTGTACATTTTTAAATATTGTATTGTATATTATACTTCTTTTATATTTAGTTATACATTTTATTTTGCAATTTATTTCAGCTAGGAATGCACAGTGCTATAAATATATGGTATGGTATTTCAAATAATACATTATTTTTTTAGGCCAGAAATGTCCAAAGGGACATAACTCCGGCTTTAACATTAATCCCTACGGGATGCTATGAATCACTTGTTTTACTTAAGGTCGTAATTTTCAGGAATGCAACCACAATTTTAAGTGAAGACTCCCAGTAGTTGCATGATCCATAGGGCTGACTGTTGCACAGACCATCATCTAACTGACTCTAAACTGCCTGTTGTTGCCAACGCTCATAAATGAAAGGCTCCCCCAACACTGTGATGGAGCTAAATGTGGGTCAGGTTGAATTATTGCTTCTACTGAGGAAGGCCTGCTTTGATTTTGACTGCCCATTAACATATGGCATGAACATTGGGAGTTAAGACCAAGCTTAAATTATAGAAGGCTTTGATCCCATTGTCTCCTTTCCAAACTTGGAAGCTCTGATAATACACACTGGGTTTTGGCACGATGTGTATGAGTGTCACCGTGACAATGCTTTGTGAGTTAGAGTTTTTGGGAAGAAGACATTTCCACTTGTGTTACACTCATTTTGTTTCCTGGCATAATTTCCAGTCTGGATATCAGGGCTTACATCCTTTCACTGATGCACAAATACAAAGGACAAGCCATCAGAAATTCCCATTTTTGCACCTCCACAGAATAATGTTTATATGTCTGTAACTTGCACACATATAAAGGGAGCACAGTTGTCTCATCACTTGACCCACCATTTAAAAGCGTTCATTGCAATGAGATCTTTTGGTCTCACCTCATCTTTACCTGTATATTTCATTACCTTCTTTTCACTTTGGGGAGCTGCTGAGCTCTACGCTAAATGGTAAGAATGAGGAACTCACTGTTGATCAGCGCATTGTTGATCCTCATTCATGATAAGTGATGTTGCAAAGGAATCCGTGTAAAGAAAACTGACCATAATAAGAGGTTAAAAGGTTAAAAGAGTTATTCCCCCCCTATGAATGAAATCTGTAAGAATTAACAAGAGTTCAATTTCTATCAGGTAAAATACAGTTCACACTGCATTGCCATGAGCCCCTCCATGAAAGGGCTGGACCTTTCACTATAGAGGATACAAGTGACATCCTAGAAGCAGCTATGAACCAGGAAATGAAAATGGGGCAGGAAGTCAGAAAAATTACAGTCACCAGAGAAGTGGTACTGAGTAAATTGTTGGAGCTGCGGGCTGACAAGAAGTTGGGCCCCGATGGGTTTCATCTTAGGATCTTAAAAGAAGTGTCTAGTGAGATAGTTGATGCATTGGTTTTAATTTTCCAAAACTCCCTAGATTCTGGGAAGGTCCCATTCGATTGGAAGATAGAAAATGTAACTCCATTATTCAAAAAGGGATGGAGACAGAAAGCAGGAACTAAGGGCCAGTTAGCTTAACATCTGTCGTAGGGAAATGTTAGACGCCATTATTTAAAAAGTTATAGTAGGGCACTAGGATAAGCTCAAGGTCATCAGGCAGAGTTAACATGGTTTTGTGAAAGGGAAATCC
Source organism: Carcharodon carcharias (assembly GCF_017639515.1). Taxonomy (NCBI): domain Eukaryota; kingdom Metazoa; phylum Chordata; class Chondrichthyes; order Lamniformes; family Lamnidae; genus Carcharodon; species Carcharodon carcharias. Next base: position 184,344,666 of record NC_054473.1, read on the forward strand.
TGTTTACTCAACTTGTTGGAGTTCTTTGAGGAAGTAACATGTGTTGTGGATAAAGGGGAACTGTTGGATGTACTGTACTAAGATTTTCAGAAGGCATTTGATAAAGTGCCACATCAAAGGTAATTATGGAAAATAAAAGTTCATGGTATTAGGAGTAACATAATGGCATGGATAGAAGATTGGCTGGCTAACAGGAAGCAGAGAGTAGGCATAAATGGATCTTTTTCAAGTTGACAAAATATAACAAGTGGTGTGCCACAGTGATCAGTGCTGGGAGCTCAACTGTTTACTATTTATATAAATAACTTGGATGAAGGATTAATGGGGTGGTTGTAAAATTTGCTGATGACACAAAGGTAGGTGGGAAAATACATTGTGAAGAGGACACAAGGAGGCTACAAAGTGACACAGATAGGTTGAGTGAATGGGCAAGGATATGGTAAACGGAGCATAATGTGGGAAAATGTGAAGTCGTTCACTTTGGCAGGAAGAGCAAAAAAGCAACGTGTTATTTAAATGGAGAATGGTTGCATAATTCTGAGCTTCAAGGGGATCTAGGTGTTCTAGTACATGAGTCACAAAAAGTTAATATGCAGGTACAGCAAGTAATTAAGAAGGCTAATGGAATGTTATCCTTTATTATGAGAGGAATTGAACATAAAAGTAAGGATGTTATGCTTCAGTTATACAGGGCATTGGTGAGACTGCATCTCAAACACGTGTGTAGTTTTGGTCTCCTTATTTAAGGAAGGATATAAATGTATTGGAGGCGGTTCAAAGGATGTTTATTACATTGATACCTGGAATGAGCGGGTTTCTTATGAGGAAAGGTTGGACAGACTATGCTTGTTCCCACTGGAGCTTAGAAGAGTGAGGGGTGATTTGATTGAAGTATACAAGATCCTGAATGGCCTTGACAAGATGGGCATAAATTCCTCTTGTGGGTGAGTTCAGAACTAGGGGGCACTGTTTTAAAATTGGGGGGTCGCACTTCTAGCACAGAGATGAGGAGAAAATTTCTCTCTCAGAGGGTTGCACGACTTTGGAATTCTCTGCCTCAGAAGGTGGTGGAGGCGAGGTCATTGAATATTTTTAGAGCAGAGGTAGATAGATTCTTGTTAGACAAGGGAATCAAAGGCTACCAGGGTTAGATGGGAATGTGGAAATCAAAACACAAGAAGATCAGCCATGGTCTTATTGAATAGCGGAACAGACTCAAGAGGCCGAATGGTCTTCTCCTGTTCCTATTTCTTAAGTTCTTATACTGTTACAGATACAGAAGGAATGTGCAGTGAAATGAGATGAAGGTGTTGACTTTCAGATGCAAGTGTCAACCATTTTCCCTCTCAGGTGGATGTAAAAGGTCCCCTGGTCACTATTTTAAAGTAGAACAGTGGAGTTCTCACAGAGTCCTGGCCAATGTTTATCCCTCAGCCACCATCACTAAAACAAGCAGGCTATTCTGGTCATTATTACATTGTGTTTTGTGGGAAATGGTTATAAAGGAAGTTGGAGGTTTCTGAGGTCATAGAAGTTTCTTGTTATGAAATGCAAGTCTCTCTAATGCAAAAAAAAAATACTGTGAATGTTGCAAATTTGAAATAAAGACAGAAGATGTTTGAAATAAGCAGCAGGTCTGGCAGCCTTTGTGATGAGAGAAACAGAGTTAATTTTTCAGAACAGCCCTGATGAAAGGTCGCAGACCTGAAACATTAACTGTTTCTCTCTCCACAGAGGCTGCCAGATCTGCTGAGTGTATCCAGCATGTCCTGTTTTTTTTTTTATCCCTCTTCCTTTACATTAGGAAGAGACTGAGAAAAGACAGGGAAATGAGAGACAAAAACAGAACCACCTGGAAAAACTCAGCAGGTCCGGCAGCATCGGTGGAGAAGAAAAGAGTTGACGTTTCTTCTCCGCCGATGCTGCCGGACCTGCTGAGTTTTTCCAGCTAGTTCTGTTTTTGTTTTGGATTTCCAGCATCCGCAGTTTTTTTGTTTTTATCTCTAGGGAAATGAGAGAGTTTTTTTGGGGGGGTTGGGGGAGTGAGCGGAGAGCGGTGAGGAAAGAAGAAACGGAGAGAGGAGAAGAATAGAGGGAGAGGAGAATTGAAGAAAACAAGGAGAGAAAGGGCGAGAGTTAGAAATAGAAGTGAGCACAGAGAACAAAGAAGGAGAAGGAGGGAGGGCTAGAAAGAGGGGAGATAGAGGAGGTGAATGGGAGCAATGAGGATTGGTGGAATGAAAAGGAGGTGGGAGACAGAGTAATATAGACACAGGGAAGACACAGAAGAAGGAAGAGACAGAGATACGAACAGAAACAGAAGGGAATATTGTTAACATCTGAGAGATTGACAGTTACAACTGACACAGTTTTAATGCAAATCCAACAGTTTAATTAACAAAAAGTGTAAACTTTAAGTTACAAGCAATTTTAGAAAACATACAGCTACCCCTACATAGTCAGACTAGCTTGACTATAGGCCGATTGGATCCAGTCTGACTCTGGCCAATCCACTTCCAGCAGGACCTGCCTCACAGTCTCACTGTGACATAAGTTTCCTAGCCTCCCTTTATCATTTGGCTGCACAGCAACTGTCCTCGTATCCTATTTTTCTGTGCCTATTCGTTGGTTTCTGGAGTACATGATCACTCTCTACTTTGTCCACATTGAACTGAACCCAGCCCAAAAACTCGTGCACCTTCCGTTTTTCCCACCCGTTCCCCTATGTGTAGTTATTTAAGCACAGGATGCCTGGCACACCTGCTCTCTGTTTCCTTCAGGTTCAAGGGTCTTACAGGTGGTTGTGCAACTGCCCCCAAGCTCTGCCGTATCAAAGGTCACTTGAGAACCCATAACCATAGCAGTTCTTTAGAAAAGGAAATTAGGCAAGCCAAAACACGTTTCAAGGATTGTAACACATTCCAAAAATTGTCAGCTCAATTCCTTCGCTCCTTTGCAATACATTTCAGCATATCCTTCCAACATTTTACTCCATTTAGCAATGTGAGAGTAGAAAGTTTATTTAGGCATAAAACAAGGTAACCTGATCAGAGGAAAACGTACCCAAGAGAAGAGTGAGTTTGCTATTCCATTAGTAATGATTTTAAAGTGACTATAAAAAGATAGCAGCTGCCATGGGCATTCAGTGAGGTAACACCAAACCAATAAAGTATAATTCATGGAGCTGAGTAAAGGACACTTTGGGGTTAGCAGTGAGAAAGGAATATTTGGTTTAAGATTGATTTGTGAGCAGGCAATAGAAATGAGGAGAGAGTTGGATCAATGCTTCATAGAGGATCATTTAAGAAGGAAGCATGTGAGCGATTATTAAATGTATTGCGCAGGGTTAAAATTGATGTGAAAGGCATGGGACTTATTAAGCAATATGAGGGCAGCAAGGGAAAAGCGACTATTGAAAATAAGTTCACAAAATAGACAAAGATCGGAAGGGTAGGAGGAAAAGGAGGTGTTATTTCAGTCAATTATTTTACTGTGCACTCAGTCATTCAGACAGACAGCTGGCTTTCTTAATCAGTTCAGGGCTGCTCCCTATCCGATGTTGTAACGCAGGCAGAAATCTCATTCACATGTCTCAGCCTGGGATTTCCACTGCACTTCTGGCAAAGGACTGACATCAGAATGGCAGCAGCTCAGCAGGAGGTCTGAGTCAAATGGAAAGCTCACACGCAGCTTGAGGTGCAGTGGTGAGACAGCGCTGAGATCAGATTCAAAAGAGTAGATATTTGAGGGGGGAAATCAGAAGAGTCCAGAATTACACAGAGTTAACATCACAGAAGCAGGCCATTCAGGCAAACCAGTCTATGCTGATGTATATGCTCCACGCAAGGCCTAATTCATCTAACCCTATCAATACATTCCTCTTTTAACACTGGAGCATTGATTGCAAATTAAGTGGTAAGACAAACTCAATGAGAATCACAGAAAGGAGCTAGAACTGACCTTAAGAATGAGAAACAGAATGGGAGATAACACTGTTTACTGGGCTGTACCAGCAGCTGCAGAAGCCGACACCAGCCAGGACAAAGCAATCCACATGATCAACATTTCATCGATTGCTGATGCACTATAGCTGCAGTATCTACTATCTACAGCAGGCTTGTCCAATCTTTTTGCGTGGCGAGCCATATTTTAACTTTTTTCTCACTCAAGAGGCCGATGAGTAAATTGCCAAAAGGTAAGGTCTGGCACAGTACTAAACATAATTTTTTTTAAAAAGCTGACATATGAAAAGGAACAACTTGCTGAGCAAAAAAGAAAAAAACAATGTCAAACCAACACATTGATCATTCAAAAAATGAGCTATAAATAAAGATGACCATTAGAGTGTGAGAAGGTGAGACAGTGTCTGGCTCACTCCCAGTCTCAGGGCGCTCATTCACTCACCCTCACCCACTGCGAGAGTGGTTGAGAGTGAGTGTTGGTGTATGGGGTTAGATTACATCCTTCTTGTTGGAGATGGTCATTTCTTGGCACTTGTGTGACCCAAATATTATTTAGCATTATCAGCGCAAGTCTGGATATTGTCTAAGTGTTGTTGCACGTGGATACCGACTGCTTCACTATCTGAGGAGTTGCAAATGGTACTCAACACTCTGAGCACTTCTGACTGTGTGATGGAGGAAAGGTCATTGACGAAACAGCTGAAGATGGTTGGATCCTGGGGAACTCCTGCAATGATGTGTGGTCAGAGGCATTATACCGATGTAACAATAAGACCTTGAACACTGCAGTAAGAAGCCTGAGGGAATTTGACTTCTGGCGTTGCACACATCTGTTTAAAATTAGATGAAAAGGCGGGACAACTAATGAGATGGTCCTTGAACCAGAACAAGGACAGAGAGAATTGATGAGGATGATGAGGATGAGAAAGACGAGAAATGACAGCTACAGGGAAGTTGTTGAGATCATTCCTATTTGGAAAAGCTGATGGTGAAAGATCAAAGGGTAGGAGAAGGAAAACCTGCATGCATGAAATGATGGAATGGGCAACTGCAATGTCAGGAGTTAGTACAATCCATCCATCCAAAAGCCAAAGAAGATGGACACCATTACCATTCACCTCCAGAGGAGACACAATTCTTTGGGGGAGAAGAGCAAGGCAGAGACAGAGACAGAGAAACAGACTGACAAAGAGAAGACAGGGAAAGTGACAGAGACAGAGAGAGAAAGAGAGGAAGAAAAATTGAGAGACAGGGAGAGAAAGGGAAAGAGGCAAAGAAGCAGAGAGAGAGAGACAGACAGAGAAAGAGACATAGAAAGGTAGAGCAAAAGAGAACAACAGAGAAAATGAAAGAGAGAGGCAAGTCACTGATGTCACTAAAAAAAACTTGATAAGAGTAAACAAAGTATTAGAAAAATTCCAATGTTTCCAATCTTTTCTGGTATCTTAACACCCTTGACTGTGGTGACTTAGTTACTAACTGGGAAAAAAAAGATTAAAAACAGAACTTGTCCAATGTTTGTTCATTCCCAACTTCTCACTACCCTAATTATCCTTCTATAGCAATCAATGGAACTTAATGGAAATCAAGCAGGTTCTACAAAGGATTGTACAGTCTGCTTTGTCAGGGTAGTGCCTGGGCAACCATTAAAAATGATTCCCCGCCCAGTAATGAGTGATCAATACCTGCATTGCTCACTGGTTAAGGCAGTGGGGACATGACACCTGGATCAATTTAAGAGACAGTGATAGGAGATGGAGAGGGGCTCTATAGAGAGATGAGTTTTATGGGTTTAATGGCCTTTGGGGACTGTATCCCTGGCATCTCCACCAGTGGCCTCCTTCTGTGTGACATTAACATTCCTTCGAGGCTTACCAGCTCTAGTTGACATATTCCTGGATATGCCACCTTTGTTTCCTCTAATTGCGCCACCACACTTTTGCCAACTGACGCGTCCAATATCATATAGCTCCACCTTGCCACAGCCAATTAGAAATCAAGCAGACTCTTCCTTAACTGGTTGGACTATTTTACCCTGCCAGTCAAGTACCTTTTTTTTCTCTATTTGCAATAAACAAACAACAATGTTTAAATTAAAAAAAAACACTTCTTAATGTCCTTATGATTTTCTCCAGGGTTTTTGGGTAGTGCCCTGGAAATTGATCTTTAATTCAAAAAAACATAAGAAATAAAAGCTGGAGAAGATCTTTTTTGATTTGTTCATGAGAATTGTGTGTCACTGGCTAGGCCAGCATTTATTGCCCATCCAAAGAAACCATCTTTGTTAAGAGTCAACCACATTGCTGTGGGTCTGGAGTCACATGTAGGCCAGACCAGGTAAGGATGGCAGATTTCCTTCCCTATAGGACATTAGTGAACCGGATGGGTTTTTACAACAATTGGCAATGGTTTCATGGTCATCATCAGACTTTATAATTCCAGATATTAATTGAATTCAAATTTCACCGTCTGCCATGGTGGGATTTGAACCCAGGTCATTTGGCCCTTACAGCCTGCTCCACCATTCAGTACCTCAATGACAGCTTCCCAAATTGACACCTTATCCCTTAATCCCCTTAGTCCACAAAAATCTATCAAGCTCTGTTTTGAATATTTCCAACCATTGAGCGCTCACAGCTCTCTGGAGTAGAGATTCCAAAGATTCACAACCCTATGACTGATGAATCTTCCCAGACCTAAATGGCTGACCCTCTATTCTGAAACTGTGACTCTGTGTTCTAGACTCTCCAGCCAGGGAAAATATTTTCTCAGCATTTACTCTGTCAAGCTCCTTAAGAATTCCTGGTGACTCCAAGCAAGGGTCAACAACCCTGCTTCCAGCCAATGCTTTGGCCCTTTTTGGCAGGTGGTAGTGACGCCCACCTGTTAACATTGGGCCAAGATGCCCTGCTGCTGCTCATGGGTGGGCATGATACTCGCCTTGCCCATGTTCCCTCCCGGGAGTTGCAAATCAACTTCAACCGAATACCCAAATAATATTCATCTACAGCCAGTTTCCTATACTCAATTCACAAAATTCTCATTATAGACTAGAAAGAGAGAAAGAGGGAGAGCGAAATGCCTGGTCTGAGTTCAAACAAGGTCTCAGGTGTTTGACAACTAACAATTTGGACTGACTACATCATCTTCCTTCCTTGTAAGAATGAAGGATTTATTCAGCTGTCCTAATGTAGACAACTCCTCCAACAGCAGAGTTCAGCAACATTGATTTCCTTGTAATCTTCCAGTGATGAATGTTGCCATTTTGTAATAAGTACAGCATAGTCAGTCAGAGGGAATTACAACCAAGGTGGATGGATAGCTTGAGATATGGACCCTGTTGGCTGCTGAGCATAGGAAGACACGGAGAACTTATCCCAAGGTGACAGGGAGCAGTTCCAAAGCTGCCCAACAGCAATAATGCACACATCAATAACCCTGAAGAAAGAACTTGCTTTTATACAGTACCCGTGAGTAAAATATATTAGATTCAGTCTTTGATATGCAGGGACTAGAGGGACCTTTATTTTTCAAGTACATAGTTTTTATTACAGTTATGAAATAATCTGCAATTAAAGAAATAAAGACGTTAAAATAAAAAAACGTGTAATTACAAAATACTAAGTGAGACTTTGAGATACAACCTGGCAAAGATTAACACTGACAAAATTCTGTGGTGATCAAATCTGAATGGCCTTGCTACCACTTAGCGGACAGCCATACATTTGGCCCATCAAGCCTGTACTGGATCTGTGTGAGTGAGCTAAGCAATTAAGTCTCACATCCCAGCTTTTTCTGCATAACCTCCAAATTTAGCTACTTTCAAGCCTACGTCTAGTTGCCTTTTGAAAGGTCCTTAAGAATCTGATTCCACCACCCAATCACATGGGATGGTCCAGATCTTAATAACCCTCTGTGTGAAGATAAATCTCCTCATTTCCCCTCTGGCGCTTTTGCCAATTATTTTAAGCCTTCGGCCTCTGGAATATGTTCTGTATTGCTCCAAGAACTTACTATCAACATTGCTTTCAATGTAGCCTTATCTACATGGGAAAAACACATGTAGTTTAAACCTAGTTTGTGACAGTCAATTAATGTCAGTGTCTCCCATGTCAAACAGCTACTTGCCTACTCCCACACATTCCACCAGTAAGGCAATAATAGACAACTAATGAGAGAGGATATGGGGTCTCATTTTAACATTTCATCTAAAAACAGCTCTTCCAACTGTACTGCACTCCTGTACTGAATGTTGGCATAGAATATAGGTTCGATCTTGGAGCTGTGTATGAACCCACAACCTTCGTAGAGGTGAGAGTGTTATCCACTGAGGCAACAGTTACTACAGCCCTACTTCAGCAAGAGCTGGTTACCACTACTTTTGAACTTCTTTGAGAAAAGTTTCAAGTGATATCACTGTGTCGGAGAATAGTTTCTTCTTTTAACTTAAAGCCACAATATTTCTTCCAACTCATCATCAAAAAGACACAGAGACCTTCTCACAAAACACCATAAATGTGCAAGTAAAGAACTTGCGTTTCCATAGCACCGTCCTCAACCTCAGGAAACCCTGAAGATCTTTACAGCAATGGGCACTTTTGAAGTGTACTGACCGTTGCAGGAAAGGTGGCAGCCAATTTGAGCACAGCAAGATCCCAAAAAATTAAAGTGAGGTCATGGTTGTATGATCCATGATAGTGATGTTGTTAATATATGTTGGTCAGGACACCAGGGAGGATGCCCCTGCTTTTGTCAGATATTGCCTCTGATCCTTTTAATTTGACCTGGGAGGACCTTAGTTTAATATTTAGTGTGTTATGTTCTACTGAGGGGTCGCTTTGCTTGTGAATGGCTGCACAATTACCTGTTAGCAGGTGAGTCGGTAACAATATACTGCGGACGCAGAGACCCATATAAGGTGAAGCACATGCTATTTATTTACACAGGCAACAGAGCACTAACATGATGTGTGCTTCTTCAACCAGACCCTACTCTTGGCTAACATTAACCTGGTAGCCCACACTACACAGCTATCGGGTCTTGCAGACACGTGGTCAATTCTCTAAAAGGTGTATTGCACCTCAGACTACCACAGTTTGGTTCACACTTTGGTCAGTGCAGCCCACTGCACTGAAATGTCAGTGTGGATTATGTGTTCAAATTTCTGGAGTGGGATTATTTTAGATAAAAAATGGGGAATTTCCCTATCTAATATTTATTCTTAATATCTCGTCATTATTGAATTGCTGTTTGTGGGATCTTGCCATGTGTACATTGGCTGCAAAAATACTTCACTAGTTATAACGGGCTTTTGGGTTGTCCTAAGGTCATGAAAGGTGCTATATAAATGCAAGTTATTTCTATTCTTTCTGAACACTATAGAAGGTCTGGGTTCTTTGGGGCCAAGAGTGACTTTGTGCAAAGTGTAAAACAGGAAATATCCACAATGGGAATGAAAACTGGGAGACATATAGGATTAGGTGATTGATTCAATATCACCTATTGTATACTATCACCCAAAGTCAATCTGATACCCCACCATGTTCAATATCAATGGATACCTACAGCAGATATATAAGCTATTTTACCAGATCTTACACTCCTTTAAATACTAATTTACTTAGCAAGAGCACACAAATGCTGACTATATTAATGTTAAAAGACATTACCCCTTGGAGGTGACCTCAACAGGAATGAGTCATGAGACATTTAACAAACAAAATTCACAAAGTGGAGTCAGAATCTTTTTATCAGCATTGCACTTATCTACTAGCCTAGGCTTTACTGGTATTTTGCACATTTTCCTACAGGTAGATTACCTGCAAGTCATTGAAAGATGGATGCATTAATAACACAAGCAAAACATAGGAATCTAATTACGTTAATTTTTTCTTGCGCTATTTACAATTGCTGCATTTAATCTCGGTTTATGCAAATATTCAGACGTTCGTTTTTAGTATAAAACTTTATTCCGAAACTGCCCAACTCAATTAAAGCACGAGTTTACATAAAACCCCCTGAATCCTAAACTCAAGCCTCACCTGTGAATGCTGGCGCTGATGGATCAGCTGCTTCAGATTCCCAATATAGGTATGTTAAAGTCGGTCTGCTATCTGTCCCTTTTGGAATCGAACATCTAGACACAGACGAAGAAAATGTGATGTAGGGAAATGATAATGAGCCCGGATAGGTTGAGCACCATCTGTGGGCGAGGCAACAAGCCAAGTGTGGTGAGGTGGGAGGCAGAGGGGAGGAACCAAGCTACAGTCGGATCTCTACACAGTATCAGCCATGGCTTGGTGGATAGCCCACTCGCCTCTCTGAGTCAGAGGTTTGTGACTTCATCTTATTCTTCTTTCAGCTTCTCCCATTTTACTTGGGGTCACCACAATGCTGGTTGATCACCCTTCTCCATCTCCTCCTGTCAGTAACCCATTCTTCTCCCATCCTCGCTGGGGTTCAGGTGCGGAGTCTGTGCATTGTTTGCAGCGTGGCAGCCAATTCCAATCGTATCAACCATTATTTGGATTTGGCAGGTGGTTTTATGGCCGGATGTCCTTCCTGCTGCTAACCCTCCCCATTTATCCGGCCTGGAGGCCAGTACCGACACACGATGGCCTCTCGCACAATTGGCTGTGTTCGCCCCACACATAGTCCAGACTGACACATCAGTGCAATACTGACCAAGTGCTGAACTGTCATAGATGCTGTCTTTTGGCTGGGCATTTAACTGAGGTCTCATCTGCCCTCTCACAGGGACGTAAAGGATCCTGTGACACCCTTGTGTTGTCAGCTGTAGCTCATCGGGCTACACCCTCTGAGTCACAGGATTCTGGCTTCAAGACCCACTCCAGGTCATGATCACAACAATCAAGATTGACACTCCAGTGCGGTACCGAGAGAGGACTGTGTTGTTGGAGGCGCTGTCTTTCAGATGAGATGTTAAACTGTGACCCCATCTGCCTGCTTGGGTGGGTGTACAAGATTCCATGAAACTATTTCGAACATCGGGGAATTCTCCCCAGTGTCCTGGACAATATCTATTCCTCAATCAGCACCATAAGAATGGATTTTATGGTCATTATGACTTTACCCCTGGTAAGAATTTACTGTTTGCAAATTGGCAGCTATATTTCCTCCATTACAACTATAAGTGCACCTCAAAAGAACTTAGATGTAAAATGCTTTGAGCTGTCCACTGGTCTTGAAAAGTGCTATATAAATGCAAGGTTTTTTTTTGGAATAACAGCAGGGAAATTCCCCTCAATGTCCTGGGCTAATATTCATCATTCAAACAGCATCTAAACCAGATTACCTGATCATTATCACATTGCAGCTTGTGGGGAATTTACTGTACACACATTGGTTGCCGCATTTCCTACTTTTCAACAGTGAATATTCTGCAAGATCACTTTAGCTACTGTAAAGGGCTTTGAGATGTCCTGAGGTAGTGAAAAGCACTATATAAATGCAAGCTTTTTATCTTGCTACAACTACGAGTGATCTGAGAAGATTGTTGAGGTTACAAAGCAAAAGATTCAGAAACAGCTATAGGTGATCTTGTGAATACTTAATGCTCAATCACCTCGCTGAGGTACTGATGCATCTATTCCAAACATGCATATGCTTCGGTCAATCAAAGGAGAGGAGCATGTGACAAGAAAGTATGTAGCATTTATGCACCAACAACTAGTGCAAGCCTGAAGTTACATATGGCTACAGAGGGCTAATTCTGCATTCTGAAATCACACAGTTCTGAATAAAAATCAGGAGATCAGAAGAGGAAACCTGCAATCTCTTCTCTTATCCAATGCAAATGAAGTGTCATTTTACACTTGGGCACAATTTGTGGCCAGTAGAACAAATGCTTAATGTGCCCTATTAAGGGCCTAAAGAATATTTGAATGACACAGAATTGCATAGAATTCACTCTACAGAAATGGACCATTTGGCCCAACTAGCCCATGCTGCTCTTTGTCCTCCACATGAGCCTCCTTTCACCACTCTTCATCTCACCCGATCTGTACATCTTTCTATTCTTCCCTGCTTTTTGTAACAACCTACTCCTGCTCCTAAGTCCATTGCTCCTTTGAAAATACGCATAAGATAGTCACCAATAAATCCAACCAGGAATTCATGAGACACTTCTTTACCCAGAGAGCGTTGAAAAAGTGGAACTCAGCATCACTTGGGGGCTGAAGGTGGCATCGTGGTAATGTCACTAGACTAGCAACCAAAGGTCCAAGCCAACGTTTAGTAGAACAGGAGTTCAAATCCCACTGTGGCAGCTGGTAGAGGTTAAATTCAATTAATTAATAATTCTGGAATTGAAAACTAGTTTCGGTAATGGTAACCATGAAGCTGGGTGAACATGGATCGTCATTAAAACCCATCTGGTCCTGTAATAGGAAATCTGCCATCCTTACCTATTCCTGTTCTGGCCTATAATGTGACTCTGACACACAGCAATGGGGTTGACTCTTAGCTGTCCCCTGAAATGGCCAAAGCAAGACAGCCACTCAGTTCAAGGGCAATTAGGTATGGGCAACAAATGCTGTGCTTGCCAGCAATGCCCACATTCCATGAAGAAATAAATAAACCAAGGAGTAATTAAGGCAAAAGCATAGATGTATCTTAGGAGAAATTAGATAAACATGAGAGATGCAGTAATAGAAGAATATGTTGATGAGGGTTAGATGAGGAGGGGTCAGAGAAGGCTCGAGTGGAACCTAAACAATGTATAGACTTGTGGGGCTGAGTGATTTGTTTCTGTGCTGCAAAAGCTGTGCAATTCAATGGAATAATTTAATTAAAGAACCCTCTTTTACACTGGTAGGGAATAGGTAAATGGGTTCACCTTATATTGTCCTTTGAAATTAGCCTTTCTCAAATTTTCCAAGCAAGCGCTCATTGTGATTCTCTCCCAAAACCTCAGCATAGTGTCTCAGAGATTGGTGTCCAGTGAGATAATGGAAAATGGGCATTACTGCAAGACCAGTCTGAACTAAAGAGACTTTCAGGTCAGATAAATCCATAAGTATTCCTGACAGAGTGTTCTTCAACAAAATAAATCACTAATGTACTTTCTCAGCAGCTTAGAGATAAAGGCCTTTCAAGGAACATTCATAGATCTGAAGTGATACAGACTATCTTTATACTCCGACACCGGAGAATAATAACCATTGGCTCTATTACTCCCCAGTAATGAAATTTTATTCTTGATAAACTTCTAACGAGTGCAGTGGTTCTGTCATAAACCCATAAGCCTTCAGCTCTGATGTCATTGCAGCACAAGATCACACAAAGGCAAACTGCAACAAGAATACCAAAATGAAAGCTCCCTCGTGAAATTTTAGAGTCTGCTCTTGTTTTTTTTAAATGGGAAAAGTTTGAGGTGTTTCCAGGGATGTGGGACTACAGACAGCGGGAGAGACTAGAGAAGCTGGGACTGTTCTCCTTCAAGTAGAGTACGTAAAGGGGAGATTGAGAAGAGGTGTTCAAAGGGATGATGGGTTTTGAAGGAGCAGATAAGGGAAAAAAACTGCTTTCACTGACGGCATAGTTGCTAAGGAGAGGACATGGATTTAAGATTATTCGCAAAAGAACCAGGGGGAAGGTGAGGGAAGTTGTGGTTTTTTTTTTACTGCAATCTGAAATGTAATTGCTGGAAAGGATATTGGAAGCAGATTCAATAGTAGCTTTCGAAAATATATTGGATAAGTACTTGGAAATAAATAAACTTTGAGACAATAGGAAAGGGCAAAGGAGTGGGACTCACTGGATAGCTCTTTTAGAAAGCCGGCACAACATGATGGGATGATTGGCCTTCTCACTCTGCAATTCATGACCTCAGGAGGTGTTTTACAGTGAATTGAGCACCTTTTGAGGTGTAGTTATTGTTCTAATGAAGGAAGTAAGGTAGCCAGTTTGTGATCAGCAAACTCCCATGAACAACAACAGGATAATGATTCGTTTGATTTGTTTTAGATATTGGGCGACTGATAAATACTATTCAGGACGATGGGGAGAACTCCCCTACTCTTCTTGGAAATTGTGCTAAGGTATCTTTGACATCCACCTGAGAGCGGATGAAACCTTTGGTTTAATGTCTCAGCCAAAAGCAGCACCTCTGACAATGCAGCGCTCCCTTAATACTGCACAGGGATTATCAAGTGAGGTTATGTGCTCCAGTCACTGGAATGAGATTTGAACCCACAACCTTCAGCTTTGGAGGCTATAATGCTACCTATTTTTCTGGGCGCTACAATGGGAGATGCAATAAGTGGGTCACTTTCCAACCAGCATGGAAGTATATGTTGTTTTGTGAGCAACAATGAATCAGACAGCGGATATTGATAAGATAGCTGGATCCAACCTTCAGCAAGTTAATGAATTGGTGCTTCACAGAAAGAGAAAAATGGTATAAGAACTCTGTGCTTTAGCAGATAAAGCTTTGCTTCAGTGTGCTACAGTTCAGTCAGACAGGAGACCAAACTGACAGTTTTGATGTGCATTCTGTGGACAAAGAGAGAAGGAGCAGGGATTATGTTGCTGGGTTTTAGAGCACTTGAGCAATTAAAGACGCCCTGTGGTGTGAGGCTGAAACTGGAGTGTTTAACACAGTGGTAGGTTCTGTTAGATCCTCCCACCCATATTCCAGAGTCTTTATTTATCCGTCCATGCAGGTTTAATTCCCTCAGTGGAATTTGTTCAGGTATCTAGTTAACAAGCGCTGGTTGAATTTCTATTTCAAGATCACCATTAATCTGTTTAAAGATCAGGAGACACTGGGGGGTCTGTCATTCCAAAGCCCTTGAATTGAGGCCAGAGTTTTATTTGTATGCACCGATGGACTAAACGCAGGATGCCCAAAGGGCCAATCAACCCAATAGGTTTGGAAAAGGAAAACAGGGTTGGAGGTGCCACAAGGAAGGTAAGTCACAAGGGTGGTCAGGGGCTCATGATCACAAGGGATGTATGTCCCAAAACACTTCACACTGTTGAAGTGTATTTATTATTGTAATGTGGCAGCCAATTTATGCACAGACAACAATAATGACCAGACAAATAGTTCAGTAATAAAAATATATATAAAAATAAAAAAAACTGCGGATGCTGGAAATCCAAAACAAAAACAGAATTACCTGGAAAAACTCAGCAAGTCTGGCAGCATCGGCGGAGAAGAAAAGAGTTGATGTTTCGAGTCCTCATGACCCTTCAACAGAACTTGAGTTCGAGTCCAAGAAAGAGTGGAAATATAAGCTGGTTTAAGGTGTGTTGGGGGGGAGTTTGGGTGGGGGGAGAGAGAGAGAAGTGGAGGGGGTTGGTGTGGTTGAAGGGACAAACAAGCAGTAATAGAAGCAGATCATCAAAAGATGTCACAAACAACAGAACAAAAGAACACATAGGTGTTAAAGTTGGTGATATTATCTAAACGAATGTACTAATTAAGAATGGATGGTAGGGCACTCAAGGTATAGCTCTAGTGGGGGGAGCATAAAAGATTTAAAAATATTGGAAATAGGTGGGAAAAGAAAAATCTATATAATTTATTGGAAAAAACAAAAGGAAGGGGGAAACAGAAAGGGGGTGGGGATGGAGGAGGGAGTTCAAGACCTAAAGTTGTTGAATTCAATATTCAGTCCGGAAGGCTGTAAAGTGCCTAGTTGGAAGATGAGGTGTTGTTCCTCCAGTTTGCGTTGGGTTTCACTGGAACAATGCAGCAAGCCAAGGACAGACATGTGGGCAAGAGAGCAGGGTGGAGTGTTAAAATGGCAAGCGACAGGGAGGTTCGGGTCATTCTTGCGGACAGACCGCAGGTGTTCTGCAAAGCGGTCGCCCAGTTTACTTTTGGTCTCTCCAATGTAGAGGAGACCACATTGGGAGCAACGAATGCAGTAGACTAAGTTGGGGGAAATGCAAGTGAAATGCTGCTTCACTTGAAAGGAGTGTTTGGGCCCATGGACGGTGAGGAGAGAGGAAGTGAAGGGACAGGTGTTGCATCTTTAGCGTGGGCATGGAGTGGTGCCATAGGAGGGGGTTGAGGAGTAGTGGGTGATGGAGGAGTGGACCAGGGTGTCCCGGAGGGAACGATCCCTACGGAATGCCGTAGGGGGTGTGGTGAAGGGAAGATGTGTTTGGGGGTGGCATCATACTGGAGTTGACGGAAATGGCGGAGGATGATCCTTTGAATGCGAAGGCTGGTGGGGTGATAAGTGAGGACAAGGGGGACCCTATCATGTTTCTGGGAGGGAGGAGAAGGCGTGAGGGCAGATGCGCGGGAGATGGGCTGGACACGGTTGAGGTCCCTGTCAAGGACCGTGGGTGGAAAACCTCGGTTAAGGAAGAAGGAGGACATGTCAGAGGAACTGTGTTTGAAGGTAGCATCATCGGAACAGATGCGACGGAGGCGAAGGAACTGAGAGAATGGGATGGAGTCCTTACAGGAAGCGGGGTGTGAGGAGCTGTAGTCGTGGTAGCTGTGGGAGCCGGTAGGTTTGTAATGGATATTGGTGGACAGTCTATCACCAGAGATTGAGACAGAGAGGTCAAGGAAGGGAAGGGAAGTGTCACGTGAAAATGATGGAGGGGTGGAGATTGGAAGCAAAATTAATAAATTTTTCCAAGTCCTGACGAGAGCATGAAGCAGCACCGAAGTAATCATCGATGTACCGGAGAAAGAGTTGTGGAAGGGGGCCGGAGTAGAACTGGAACAAGGAATGTTCCACATACCCCATAAAGAGACAGGCATAGCTGGGACCCATGCGGGTACCCATAGCCATACCTTTTATTTGGAGGAAGTGAGAGGAGTTGAAGGAGAAATTGTTCAGTATGAGAACAAGTTCAGCCAGACGGAGGAGAGTAGTGGTGGATGGGGATTGTTCGGGCCTCTGTTTGAGGAAGAAGCTAAGGGCCCTCAGTCCATCCTGGTGGGGGATGGAGGTGTAGAGTGATTGGACGTCCATGGTGAAGAGGAAGCGGTTGGGGCCAGGGAACTGGAAATTGTTGATGTGATATAAGGTGTCAGAGGAATCACGGATGTAGGTGGGAAGGGACTGGAAAAGGGGAGAGAGAAGGGAGTCAAGATAACGAGAAATGAGTTCTGTGGGGCAGGAGCAAGGTGAGACGATTGGTCTACCGGGGCAGTTCTGTTTGTGGATTTTGGTTAGGAGATAGAAGCGGGCTGTCCAAGGTTGGGCGACTATCAGGTTGGAAGCTGTGGGAGGAAGATCCCCAGAAAAGATGAGGTCAGTGACAGTCCTGGAAACAATGGCTTGATGTTCAGTGGTGGGGTCATGGTCCAGGGAGAGGTAGGAGGAAGTGTCTGTGAGTTGATGCTCAGCCTCGGCGAGGTAGAGATCAGTGTGCCAGACAACATCAGCACCACCCTTGTCAGCGGGTTTGATGACAATGTCAGGGTTGGACCTGAGAGAATGGAGTGCAGTAAGTTCAGAGAGAGAGGTTTAGAATGGGTGAGAAGAGCAGAGAAATTGAGACGACTAATGTTGCGCCGACAATTCTCAATGAAAAGATCAAGAGAAGGTAAGAATCCAGAGGGAGGGGTCCAGGTGGAGGGAAAATATTGGAGGTGGGTGAAAGGATCCGTTGAACGGGGAAAGGACTCCTGCCCAAAGATGTGAGCCCGGAGACGAAGACAGCGGAAGAAGAGTTCAGCATCATGCCGAGCCCGAAATTCATTGAGCTGAGGGCGTAAGGGTATGAAACTAAGTCCTTTGCTGAGCACTGAACGTTCAGCATCGGAGAGGGGAAGGTCAGGGGGTATAGTGAATACACGGCTGGGGTTGGGATTGGAAGATGGGGTGGGGACGGAGGGACAGGCAGGGGTGGAGGGTCCTAGATGGGTGTTGGTGTCGATGAGTTGTTGGAGCTTGCGTTCCTTAGCACTTGAGAGAAAGAGAAAAAGTTTCTTGTTGAGGCGTCGGATGAGACGAAGAATAAAATGAAACTGGGGGCACGCGCAGCCTTGAAAAAGGGTACGGCGGTGCTGCTGGAGGGAGAGGTCGAGTGTGTTCATATGGCGGCGCATGGCACTGAGTGTGGATTTCAGAATGTGACGGGAACAGCAGTCCGAGAAACGTTTTATGTCCCGGAGATACCTGTAATCCTGGGTGGGTTCGAAACATGAGGGGTGGAATTTCAGTTGAAATCCACGTGGGGTAAGTCGGAGATGGAGACAGTCACTGAGAAAGGAGATATGGCTGTGAAAGCGGGTTTTAGTAAACACCTTGTCAAGCACCAGGAGAGAAATGGAAAGCATCGAAGGTGAGCAAGGCAAAAGAGAGATATGGAAATCTGGTCGCAGAGACGAACAGAAATTCTTCAAGGAGGTAGGCATTTCTTGAAGAGCAGTGGCAGTCAATTAAACACAGAGATAAAAACAAAAAAACTGCGGATGCTGGAAATCCAAAACAAAAACAGAATTACCTGGAAAAACTCAGCAGGTCTGGCAGCATCGGTGGAGAAGAAAAGAGTTGACGTTTCGAGTCCTCATTACCCTTCGACAGAACTTGAGTGAGTCCAAGAAAGGGGTGAAATGTAAGCTGGTTTATGGTGTGTGGGCGGGGTGGGGGGGGGCGTGGTTTGGGTGGTGGGGGAGAGAGAGAAGTGGAGGGGGTTGGTGTGGTTGTAGGGACAAACAAGCAGTAATAGAAGCAGATCATCAAAAGATGTCACAAACAACAGAACAAAAGAACACATAAGTGTTAAAGTTGGTGATATTATCTAAACGAATGTACTAATTAAGAATGGATGGTAGGGCACTCAAGGTATAGCTCTAGTGGGGGTGGGGGGAGCATAAAAGATTTAAAAATATTTAAAAATAATGGAAATAGGTGGGAAAAGAAAAATCTATATAATTTATTGGAAAAAACAAAAGGAAGGGGGAAACAGAAAGGGGGTGGGGATGGAGGAGGGAGTTCAAGACCTAAAATTGTTGAATTCAATATTCAGTCCGGAAGGCTGTAAAGTGCCTAGTCGGAAGATGAGGTGCTGTTGCTCCAGTTTGCATTGGGCTTCACTGGAACAAGGCAGCAAGCCAAGGACAGACATGTGGGCAAGAGAGCAGGGTGGAGTGTTAAAATGGCAAGCGACAGGGAGGTTTGGGTCATTCTTGCGAACAGACCGCAGGTGTTCTGCAAAGCGGTCGCCCAGTTTACGTTTGGTCTCTCCAATGTAGAGGAGACCACATTGGGAGCAACGAATGCAGTAGACTAAGTTGGGGGAAATGCAAGTGAAATGCTGCTTCACTTGAAAGGAGTGTTTGGGCCCATGGACGGTGAGGAGAGAGGAAGTGAAGGGGCAGGTGTTGCATCTTTTGCGTGGGTGAGTGCCATAGGAGGGGGTTGAGGAGTAGAGGGTGATGGAGGAGTGGACCAGGGTGTCCCGGAGGGAACGATCCCTAAAGAATGCCGATAGGGGGGTGGTGAAGGGAATATGTGTTTGGTGGTGGCATCATGCTGGAGTTGGCGGAAATGGCGGAGGATGATCCTTTGAATGCGGAGGCTGGTGGGGTGATAAGTGAGGACAAGGGGGACCTTATCATGTTTCTGGGCGGATGCGCGGGAGATGGGCCGGACACGGTTGAGGGCCCTGTCAACAACCGTGGGTGGAAAACCTCAGTTAAGGAAGAAGGAGGACATGTCAGAGGAACTGTTTTTGAAGGTAGCATCATCAGAACAGATGCGACAGAGGCGAAGGAACTGAGAGAATGGGATGGAGTCCTTACAGGAAGCGGGGTGTGAGGAGCTGTAGTCGAGGTAGCTGTGGGAATCAGTAGGCTTGTAATGGATATTGGTGGACAGTCTATCACCAGAGATTGAGACAGAGACGTCAAGGAAGGGAAGGGAAGTGTCTTTTCCCACCTATTTGCATTATTTTTAAATATTTTTAAATCTTTTATGCTCTCCCCACCCCCACTAAAGATATACCTTGAGTGGCCTACCATCCATTCTTAATTAGCACATTCGTTTAGATAATATCACCATCTTTAACACCTATGTGTTCTTTTGTTCTGTTGTTTGTGACATCTTTTGATGATCTGCTTCTATTACTGCTTGTTTGTCCCTACAACCACACCAACCCCCTCCACTTCTCTCCCCCCACCCAATCCCACCCCCCCCACCACCCCCCACACACCTTAAACCAGCTTATATTTCACCCCTTTCTTGGACTCACTCAAGTTCTGTTGAAGGGTCATGAGGACTCGAAACGTCAACTCTTTTCTTCTCCGCCGATGCTGCCAGACCGGCTGAGTTTTTCCAAATCGTTCAGTAACATCGATTAAGATAAATATAGGCCACGACTCCCCAACTCTTCTCAAAATATTGCCTGGGATCTTTTCCATCTACCTCAGACAGCGGATGGGGACGTGCCTTGGTACCTTATCAGAAGGGTAACAGCTCTGGCTGCTCAGCATTCCCTCAGAGCTCTCCTGCGATGGTCAGTTTAAATTTCCTGCTCAAGGGCAGAGTTCTCTGCCCCCAGCGCGGGCGGCTTTCCCAACCCGAACGGGAGAGAAATGTTGCGCGATGATGTCAGGCGAGCGCCCCGATGTCATCGCACCGTCTCGCGATCTATCGGTTAGCAGGCACGGGCGAGAGGTGGCAGCGTGCCCGACGACAAGCAAGAGGCCTATTGAGGCCCTTAAGCAAGTAATTCATTTGTATTTTTCACCGCCTGTAAAGTGGCGCTGGCGGACGAATAGGACAAGCAACGTTTGCGTTATTTTAGGAAACCTCATCCACAGGTAGGATGAGGTTTCTAGAGGCAGGATGAGGTTTCTAGAGGCAGGATGAGGTTTCTAACAGTTATTAAAAAAAAACAATTCTTTTTAACATCATTTTTAACTTGTCCTTCTTCACGAGACTGAGTCACACGTGGGGATATGTTTATATTATTTGTTAAATATTTACTATTCATTTTAATATTCTTCCGCTCCCTGAGGCCGTTCTGTGCCTTCAGGCAGCTGTCAGTGCGCACGGCCCCCGCTTCGGCGCACACGCTCCTCCCCCCGCACCCCCCTCCTTCTACCCTGGCAGCGCTGAGGCTCTCAGCGCGCGTTTCACCCTGGCTGCCCGTTAATCGGCCAGCCAGCGTGACAACGCGGTCAGAGCCCGATCGCGGGCACCGTTCCCTCTTTTGCGGAAGCTCCCGGACCCGTCCGATGAGGGGGCAAATCCTGCCCCCAAGTCTCCGGAGTGGAACCTGAACCTTCCGACTCAGAGGAGAGAGAGCGCGATATCCACTGAGCCAGGGCTGGGTCCAAGGCTCACCGTCCTTTCCGCCTAGTCTGAAGGCGGCAGTGACACGAGAGACGAACTTCCATACAGCTGAATTTGACTTTGGACGTTCGCAATCTGGCAGGAAGGGATGAGGGCTGTTCTATCGCATGGACAGGCTGTTAAAGATGCAAACGCTATCCTAAACCTGACCTTAAACTTTAAACACACCTCCAATAACACCTCCCGTTGGAAAAGTTTGCTGGATTTTTTTCCCCAATTGTTATCTATAAATTATTTGTGAAATGAGGTGAAATGATGACACTGCACCTGAGGGGGCTGAGAATTGCCAACAGCAAGGCCTCAAGGTGAGGTTGCTTACAGAGGGCAGGTGAAGCACAAAGTTGCCTATGTGCCCCCCCACCCCCACCGCCCCCCTCCCTGTCAAAGCTGATTGTAGGGCCATAGCCTCAAGAATAGGAGGTCGACCTTTTAGGACTGAGGCGAGGAGAAACTTCTCTCCCTCAGAGGGCTGAGAGTCTTTGGAATTCTCTGCCGACAGAGCTGTGAACGCTCGGGCGTGGCGAACATTTAAGACAGAGGACGAAATACATGTGTGCGCGAGGGAATCATGGCCTGAATCTTCTGGTCGGCGTACTGGAGTGGGCCCCGCTCGCCAGCAGGTAAAATGGCGCACACACGGGTCCCGACATCTCCGCACATCATTCTGATCTTCAGTTCGGCGGGAGGGTGCCGGAGCTAGCTGCGTGTGCCCGTCCAACTGTCAAGGGACTATTAAGGCCGTTTAAATAGTAATTAAAACAATTAACAGAGCTGCCCATCCGACCTTAAGGTTGGCTGGGGGGAGGGTGGGGGTGGGGGCAGGTGAAGAGACCAGGCGGCCTTCGCGTTTATCATGGAACCTCATCCACGTGGGGGGTGAGGCCTTCATGAAGGTTTTTAAACTTTAATTAAAAATTTTTAATAAAATTCACAGGCACGTCCCAGCTCCACGTGACACTGTCACCTGAGGGGACACGTCCGAATAAGTGAAAGAGCGCAGGCCCCGACTCAGCCACCTCCTCCCCCGTCCGCGCAGGGAGCGCTCAGTGTAAAATGGTGGCGCACAGTTGACCACGGGCAGCAATCGGCTACACGCCCACCCTTGCCCACTCCCGCTCAGAGCCCCCCACCACCCCCCCCCCCCTCCCCACCGATAGGGAGAAAATTCTCCCCCCATGGGAGCTGGGGACAGTGTGAGAAGGTGGAGTTGAGGCACAAAACCAACCATGATCTTAATGAGTGACAGAACAGGTTGGAGGGGCCGAATGGCATCCTGCAACTTCTATTTCTTCCACTCCTATTTCATATGTAATCTCAGGTCCCGCTGATGTCGTTGAATATGCCTGATTTGCATGTTTAAAGTAGGACCCCCACCGACTTCCCGTTTTCCAGCCCACCTGGTTAATATCAATACTGGCAGCAGGGTTGGGTGGGGTAAGCTGCACGAGCGAATTTGGAAACATTTGATTATTTTTTTACTTTTGCTGCTGCCTGAATAATTTTCAACCAGTGTTAGCACTACAGGAACCTCCGGCCTCAATAAGTAGAAGTTCCTAGTAGGTCTGATGGCATTCATGTGTGCTAGTATACCAGAATTGAGAGGGCTGTATGGACTTTTCTCTTCCCACGCTGGCTAGCTTTCTCACTTTGATACTATTATGAGGGTATGGTTTTATATGATGGCTGTATTTAAAATCTTTGATTCTGTGTTGAATTGTTGATTCAGGGTAAAATAGAGTATGAAAGAGGGACATGTGATCACCTGCTCATTCTGCTCAACAATAAGCCTACGTGACCTGGTTACCATGGGGTCTAGGGACCCAGGTCAAGTCCTATTGAAACCCATGTGCCAACTTTCATATCTGGGCACAAAGAAAGGAGCTGCTGGCCTTGCTATGGACACCAGAAACTAATTTATTTATAGACTCTCAGGCAGTCAGATTCAGAGAGACAGAGACAGAGAGAGAGAGAGAGAGAGAGAGAGAGAGAAACAGCAGTTGTAATGAACAGCAAAGGAAAAGGGTTGTTCTCCATTAGACAACAAGCAGAATGCTGGTGGGAGCTTTCTCCCTGGTCAAAGAGGAGGGGCTGGCAGAAATTTAAGCAGACTGGAAGATCCTTTCTGGTGCGGCTGGGGAAAGGAATCACCAGAGTGTGCCATGTGGCTGGAAGTCAGTTCACGAATTTTCAGAAGACTGAGGGAAACGGCTTTCGATTTTCACTAGGTGTTACAACTCAGCAAAGCAAGATAAGTGAGCCTATTGGAAACTGGAAATAACTTTGGACTTGTTTCTCTAAAAACTAATTCAACAGGGAGTGCGGTGTAACATATTAACAAGGCGAGGGGTTTTCAGTCATGTTAGGAAGTTGAGGAGGGGACACCTTTCCTATAGTTTAGTGTATTGGTTGCCTATTAAGTAATGTCCGGTCTATGTCGCTTTTAGCGTGTGCTCTGGTGGTATCTGCCACTTGGTTTTGGAGTGTGGCGCATCCGACCACTGTTTGCCTGTCAGTTCACGTGCACTGCGTACTTATCCTGAATAGTAGAGTATAAGACAGAGATTGTAAATTGTGTTATCTTTATGAATTTACATGTATCTGTAAAGGTATAGCTGGGTGAAGGAATAGTGTGATTTAACTCATTTACTGGTATTTGCATAGGAATCATCCAATATTTTTGCCTATTGTCATATAGTTTTTTTTAACGAATGTTCAATTCTCCATGTTAAAAGTACACTGACAGATTCCTGTGAATTTGTTCAGTAACTGCCCTCCACAGTTTCTATAAAAAGAAATGAAGGTCCATCAAGCCAAATTTCACTCAGGAATCCGATTTGTCCAGCACTAACATCAGTTGGGATCATAAAACCATTCAAAGGAGGCACTCCACCCATGGTTAGTCAATCCGGAACCTTCCGGAGACTTGGGGGGGCAGAATTTCACCCATGTCGGGTGGGCTCGGTGGGGAGAGTCGGGAGGCCGACCACTGCCTGCGATCGGGGAAGGAAGGCGATTTCACGCTAGCGGATTAATTAAGGCCGGCCTAGCATGAAACACAAGCGTGGGGGGGGGGGGGTGGGGGGGGGGAAGTGCGAGCGGGGCGAACACGACCTTTGCGCATGCACACGGGAGCCGTGGGCAAATCTCCCTGAGGCACCCAGCTGGAGATGGTCAGATTTCAAAAAGAAAATATTGAAGATTTTATAAACGTTACAAAACGTGTCCCCTCGTGGGACTCTGTCACGTGAGCAGGGGGACATGTTATTAGTGAAAAAAATGAAGATGTTATTTTATTTTTATTTGCATTTGGAAACCTGTGGATGAGGTTTCCAAAAAGCGCAAAGGCCTCTCGGCCTTTTCACGCGCCCGCCGACCGTAAGGTTGGACAGACAGTGAAAAATTCCTTTTAATTAACTTTTTGATGGGCTTTTTAATTGTTGGCGGGCGTGATGCCAACTCTGGCATGATGCCAACTCTGGCGCGATGCCAACTCCGGTGCGATGCCAACTCCGGCGCGATGCCAACTCCGGCGCGATGCCAATTCCGGCCTGAGGTCACCGTGCGTCACTTCATGTTCAGTTGGGTCGGGCACACGCCCACCGGCCTTGCTAAATTCTCTACTGAATGCAGTCCGTGTGTAAAGTTGTGTATGTGATATGCCTTCCTACTGGACATGACACCTCATGTTGGTGCATTCTGTGGTCATTAAAAATAGGCATGTCTACATTGTGGAATATGGAGCCACTTGTCATTATTGCCATTGTCAAGTGTCCCAGGTCACAGAGCACAAGGTTAGAGTAAATAAAGGTTCTAATACGGCTGAAGCGTTGACATGCCAAGGGCCCAGATTTAAGGTAATTGGCAAAAAGATCGGAGGGGAGATGAGAAAAAGCTTTTTCACTCACTGAGTGATTGGGATTTTGGAATGCATTGAGGTGGTAAATACAGATTGATTGTAGCTTTCAAAAGGGAATTGGATCAATACTTGATGGTGAAGAAAAGCAGGGGTATCGTAAAGGAAACTGGAGAGTGGGACTAACTGGATTGCTCTTCAAAAGAGCCAGCATTGACTCGATGGGCCGAATGGCTCAGCCTGCTATGCCGTATTCTACTGTGATTCCATTTACAGAGTCCATTTGCTGCTCTTCCACATGCCTTAATCACAACCGGAGAGTGTGCCACTCCGGAAGAAGCGTGACAGGGAATAAGCTAGAAAGGGATCAGTTTCACAGAGCTATGTCCCACGGCAGGCAATATCTAAAATGCCTCCAAAACCAGATGTGAACAGAATTGACAAATTCTGACGGGCTGAATGGACTCCTTCAGTGCCGCAACAATTCTTTGATTCCATGAATCTGAAAGAGAAGCTGCCCTGAATGAAGAATGGCTGGCGCTGACAGTCAGTGCTACCATTGGAGAGAATGAAAATGGACAAAGGAGAGAGAACGGGCACTGGGGGGTCACAGATGCAGCATGGGAAGTCTTAGTCATGGAAGAAAGACAACATGCTGCCACAGGGTACCAGGTGGCCCTCAAGGCAGGGCCTCCAATGGGAATGGGAGCCGCTGGGTAGGGAGGTCAACATCAGGAATCTGGCCCCGATGAATTGTCAGACCTCCTCACTGCACTATGAAGGGGCATGGAAGAGTCCTGGTCCATTATGGTTGGGAGTGCTGCGCGGAGCTGGGAGCCCATCCTTTCCAGAACGAAAGTCCTGCCCAACACCATGACAGTGCAGGCGGACCCAACACTGATGGAATGGCTGCTGTCTCAACTTCCACTTCAGCACAAGCAGAAGCTGTACCTAACATCTCAGTGCTGCAGAGGAAGCACAGACTGAGATCATGATACCCATGTCACTGAAGTTCAACATTCCTGGTGCCATTCTGGAAAATCCCCTTGCACACTTTCCAAGTTCTTGCTATCCTCCCCAGGGCGTGGTTGTTGTATGATGTGCCTCCATGCCATTGTAGTGTAATGGAGCTCGACAGAGTAATGGTTAATGTGGGACTTGGCAGTAGCACCGCCCATGGTATGATGCATAGAGTCACATGGTAACACTCCAGAGAGAACACTCCGGAAGCAGCCTGCATGGAGGTAACAGCACCATGCATGACTGTAACCTTGATCTTTAAATAGCTAAAGGTTAACAATAATGTGTTCATGTTTAAATATACAAGTCTCAAGATCTCATCGTTGAGGCATCTGAAGGAACCCATATTACAACATTGTTGGCAGCAGTAGCTGCTTCTGAAAGATATCACATCAGCAATGATATGAAAGCTGGCATTTTAGACGATGACCCCAGAACAGCAGCCCAAGGTATGAAATACTAAAAGCAGCTAAAACTGAACTAGAGAGATGTGCACCTAACAAGAAAATTTGAAGGAACAGTGGAAGAAGCTTCGCTACAGACTTAGGAGTCGAGGATTCTGCCAGAGTGAGTGGAAGTCCATTGCGAGGTCCCAGAGTGGCGCAGAGCAAAAACAAAACTGCTTAGATCACAAGACAGGTGAGCAACAACACAAACATTGCAAGACCCTGAGTGACGCTGAGTTAGGACACTTAGTTAGATCACAAGATGGTGCACCAAACTACAAAAATTGCAAGACCCTGAGGAATGCAGAGCCAAAGAACCTGGTCAGTTTATGAGACAGTGAGCAAAATGATAAGAAAGAAGCTCTACTTACATTATAGCAAAAGTGGTGGTCCCAGAGCTGAGCAGATTGTAGCAGCGATAGACATGCTGCACTGAAGTTAAAGAAAAGAAAAATCAGCTAGCAGAGTCGAGAGAAAGACCTTCAGGGCACAGTAAACAAAAAGTAAAAAGCCTGCAGGGTTTAAAAAAAAGGGAACTTTTTAAGACAGGTGCCTGGCTGGTGTTTTAAAAGTTTATGCAGAGTTAATAAAAAAGTTAAGGCAGGAAGAGCTGGAGGAAAGTTGCACCACCAGCCGGAACGGTCTGACACGAGGTGGCTGAGCTGCAGTAAAAATCAAGAGGAATGTTCCTGTAGAGTTAATAAAAAACAAAGAATCTCCCTGCAATTGGTCTTTGCAGCCCAGAGAAGAAGTTGCTGTAATTTAAAACATTTTTTGACAGAAGGCCCATGGTCGCAATGATCCCAAAAAAGTGCAGGAAAATTATTGGGAGAAAACGTGCAGGCTGCCCACAGCCCCCGAAGTTCAAAATAAACAAGACCTGCCAAGTTGAAAAAGAAGATAGAGAAGAAAGTTGTGCAATTTTTAAAAAAAAAGCTTTGTTTTTTAAAACGCAGCCATGATTGCTGGGGAGTCGGCCAACATCAGAAAATGGTGGAAAAATCACAGTGACAGAACTGTGAAGTGAAAGAAAGGTTACTGCACTGACAGTCTTAAAGGGGTAATGAAATTTAAAGTTGTAACTACAGGAAAAAACAAACAGCCATGGACAGCAAGTTAGAAGAGCCAGATGCATTTTTTTCTATGAAAAGGACTAAATCAGACCCAAGAGTGGGAGCCTTGGAGAAGACAATTTTTAGCTTACAGAATTGCAGGATTAAACAAGGAATCAGAAGAAGCACAACCTGGTAAGTTTTTATTTGTCTTTGGTTCATTTGCTGGAAAGTACCCCACAGCAATGTTTAAATCCATACTCGGCAACATTTTGGTGGCCTATTGATAGCTATTTTAAACTCCTATTAAGATGCCAAGAGCAACAAGAGACCCCAGAGAGAGGGAAAATCCCAAAAAATTGCAAAGACAACAAAGACCCCAGAGTGGGGACAAAAAAAAACCTCAGAGAGAGGGACACAGATGGCAGTGCATATTGTGCAGATGGTTACGAATGAAGGAAAGCTATCTGAGGTAATTAAAAACAAGCAAAACATGCAAAAAATAAATGAATCTGTTCAACAGGAAAATGTTTGTATCAGAGGTAAACTGGAAGATTTGAAGTGCAAGTTTCAAGCTGAGTATATACCTTTGAAAATATAAGATAAACTGAACCTTTGAATATGTTTGCTTCCCTTGTACCTGCTAAATGCCTCTCTTTTCCTTCTCATCATAACCTGAATACCTCTGGTCATCCATGGTTCTCTGGACTTATTACTCCTTCCTATCACCCTAGATGGAACATGATGACCCTGTAGCCTCCCCATTTCCTTTTTGAACACCCCCCACTATTGATTTCCCCACAAGTAACTGGTCAATATGTAGAGGGTCCAACAAGGGACAGTGCTTTGCTGGATCCAATTCTGGGGAATGAATCTGGACAAGTGGCTGAGGTGATGGTGGGTGAGCATTTTAGTAATAGCAACCACAGCGTGGTACAATTTAAGCTTGTTATGGACAAATAAATTGACAAGTTACAAAAAAATATTTTGGACTAGGGGAGAGCGGATTTTAGTAAAATAAGGCAGGATCTGGCCAAGATAGACTGGGAGAAGTTACTTGTGGGGAAATCAATAGTGGGGGGTGTTCAAAAAGGAAATGGGGAGGCTACAGGATCATCATGTTCCATCTAGGGTGATAGGAAGGAGTAATAAGTCCAGAGAACCATGGATGACCAGAGGTATTCAGATTACGATGAGAAGGAAAAGAGAGGCATTTAGCAGGTACAAGGGAAGCAAATCAGCAGAGGCATTAGTGGAGTACAGAAAGTGCAGGGTGGAGCCTAAGAAAGCAATTAGGAGGGCAAAGAGGGGATATGAGAAAGCTCTGGCTGGTAAAAGTAGGGAAAATCCCAAGATATTCAATAAGTATATCAATGGGAAGAGAATAACCAGGGAAAGAGTAGGGCCCATAAGAGACCAAGGGGGCAATCTATGGGTGGAGCCAGAGGACATTGCTAGAGTATTTAATGAATACTTCACATTCGTCTTCACCCAAGAGAATGAGGATGAAGGTATCGAACTCCGGGAGAGAGACTGCGAGGTTCTTGAGCAAATTAATATAGGAAGTGACAAGGTATTGGAGGTGTTGGCAGGCTTAAAAGTGGACAAATCTCCAGGTCTGGAAGATTTGTGTCCCAGACTGCTGAGGGAGGCAAGGGAGGAGATCGCAGGGGCTCTGGCCCAAATTTTTAATTCTTCTCTGGCCACGGGGGAGGTGCCAGAGGACTGGAGAACAGCTAATGTGGTTCTGCTATTTAAGAAGGGTTGTAGAGATAAGCCAGGGAACTACAGGCCAGTGAGTCTCACATCAGTGGTAAGGAAAATATTGGAGAAAATTCTGAAGGAGAGTATCTATCTCCACTTAGAGAGGCAAGGTTTGCTCAGGGATAGTCAGCGTGGCTTTGTCAGAGGGATGTCATGCCTAACAAATTTGACTGAATTTTTTGAGGAGGTGATCAGTTGTGTAGATGAGGTTAGTGCAGTTGATGTAGTTTATATGGATTTCAGCAAAGCCTTTGACAAGGTCCCACATGGGAGACTTATAAAGAAGGCAAAGGCACATGGGATACAGGGTAATTTGATAAGGTGGATTCAAAATTGGTTTAGTTGTAGGAGGCAGAGGGTGATGACAGAAGGATCCTTTAGTGACTGGAAGCCAGTGTCCAGTGGCGTACCACAGGAGTCTGTGCTGGGTCCCCTATTATTCATCATTTATATAAACAACATAGATGACTATGTGGGGGGTAGGATTAGTAAGTTTGCGGATGACACAAAGATTGTCCAGGTGGTTAACACTGAGGTTGAGTTTCTTGGACTACAGGAAAATATAGACTGGATGGTCAAATGGGCAGATAAGTGGCAGATGGGATTTAACCCTGAAATGTGTGAGGTGATACACTTTGGAAGGAGTAATTTGACAAGGAAGTATTCAATGAATGGCATGACACTAGGAAGTTCTGAGGAACAAAGGGACCTTGGTGTGTGTGTCCATAGATCTCTGAAGGCGGAGGGGCATGTTAGTGGGGTGGTGAAAAAGGCATATGGGACACTTGCCTTTATCAATCGAGGCATAGATTACAAAAGTAGAGAGGTCATGTTGGAGTTGTACAGAAACTTGGTGAGGCCACAGATGGAGTACTGTGTGCAGCTCTGGTCGCCACATTATAGGAAGGATGTGATTGCACTAGAGGGTTTGCAGAGGATATGCACAGGATATTGCCTGGGATGAAATATTTAAGTTATGAAGAGAGGTTGGGTAGACTTGGGTTGTTTTCGTTGGAGCAGAGAAGACTGAGGGGCGACCTGATCGAGGTGTACAAGATTATGAGGGGCATGGACAGGGTGGATAGGGAGCAGCTGTTCCCCTTAGTTGAAGGGTCAGTCACAAGGTGGCATAAGTTCAAGGTGAGGGGCAATAGGTTTAGGGGGGATGTGAGGAAATAATTTTTTACCCAGAGGGTGGTGACAGTCTGGAATGCGCTGCCTGGGAGAGTGGTGGAGGCGGGTTGCCTCACATCCTTTAAAAAGTACCTGGATGACCACTTGGCACGTCATAACATTCAAGGTTATGGGCCAAGTGCTGCTAAATGGGATTAGGTAGGTAGGTCAGGTGTTTCTCATGTGTCGGTGCAAACTCGATGGGCCGAAGGGCCTCATCTGCACTGTTTGATTCTGTGATTCTGTGTGAAGTCTTCAATGAACCAAGTTGTTCAAGGTCTGAACAAACAAATTTTAGGGATGACACAAAGGTATCTAGAGGAAATAATGACCCTCAATTCCACAGCTGGCAAATCAAAGCAGGAGTTGGGAAAACACAACCAGATGTACAGCAAGGCAAAACAGCAAGCAGAAAAGGCACACAAAGAGGTTGCAACCCTGAAATACTCTTTGAAGTTTCAATATATAGCCATGGAAAAACATGAGGAGCTGAAAAGGATGTTAAATATTACTTCATAAAAAGCTGTGTTAGAACTATCAGTAGCAAGGAAGCGATGCACTGAAACCCAGAATGAGTTGGCAAGAGGCCAACAAGATAATAAACAATTGAAAGAATAACTGATTGTCCTTCAAGATCAAATACAAAAGTAATACATGACCATTCAGCAACATGGAAAAAATTAAGATTCTGTCTTAAACAGCAGAATGGAAGCACAGCAGTAGAAATTCGAAGAGACTTTGCTGAATTATAGGAAAGGCCGATATGAAGCAAGCAAGCTTCACAAAGAAAAGGAAAACCTGTTAACAGACCTTCATACACTACAAGAATCCCTTAGGACAAAGTGTATTCCTCTGGAAAATTAAAAGAGAAGGAGAATGAATTTATCATCACTCTGAACAAACTGAAGAACCAGTTGGCAGAGAAGACTCAGCAATGTTCAATATTCCAGGAGGAAGACAAAAGCTACAAGAAGCAGACTGAAGAGTTGAAGAAGCAGGTGATTGGGAAAGAGGAGGCATTGAAAGGAAAAACCGTAGAACTTTCCAAACTGTGAGCGGGCAATGAAGCCATGAGTAGCACCATTACAGAATGAAACAAGTTAAGACTTCACTGGCCTGGCCAACAGTGAAACCAAAATGAAAGACAAGCCAAACTTCTGTTGCAGACAGAGAAAGGAAAGACAAAAATAAGATTGGAAAATGTAAATCCGATACTGAAGCACAAGGAAGGAGAAGGGGCACTGGCTGTCTCAGATGTACTGAGAGCTATTGAGCTGAATGACAAGGTTCATAAGTTGCAAAATGGTTCGAAAATAAAACAGCAAACAAATGTTTGGCTGAGATTGTGAAACAAGTAGATGGAAAGATTTTATTTGCAAATCGTCACAGTCCAGAGAGAACCTGGCAAAGATGATGGAAAAAGAAAATGCGAGTCCGCTTCAGGAATGAACAGAGTGCACAATCCCTGAGGAAGGAACTTTACAAACCCACAGCATCTTAAAAAAGCAGAAGGATGGCTGATAAAGGCAAAGGCAACTTGAAGGAGCGCACAAAGTGAATCTCAAGGAGATAGCCAAGTACCAGAAACACAGAGCACTACCACCATTCCTCCAAACATGACAGACCAAGTTGTGGAAGAACTGTCAAGCCTCAAGGTCATCTGAATTTATAAAGTCAGAGGCTTGAGGTGGGGGATCAAGGATAGCAAGTAAAGATTGTATTACAGATAGTTATACTCCAATGGAAAATAAAGTTTTCTTTGAAGAAAGAGGGATGTTGTATGATGTGTCTGCATACCATTTTAATGTAAAGGTGCTTGGCAGAGCAAGGATTAATGTGCGACTTTAGTATAGTACCGCCCATGGTATGATGCATGGAGTTGCATGCTAACAGTCTGCTCTGGTAGCAGCCTGCATGGAGGTAATAACACCATGCATGACAGTAACCTGGGTTAAAGGTTAACAATAAAGGGTTCATGTTTAAATATCAAGATCTCATCATTGAGCTGTCTAAAGGACCCATATTACAACACTGGTGTTTAAAATTGAACAGAGGAGAGCTGAGGCATAATGCTTTATAGTGGTCAGATCATCAACTTGCCCTTTGGTCATAAAACTGGCATTGCAGATTAGCTCATTGTTTGATGTCAGTGATTTGAAAATCTAAATTTGGCTTCTGTAGCAGCCGATCTGCTTGTTTTGAAAAGCTACCCCATTGAAGCGGGTTGTGCTGAGTTTCCCCAGGGACAGCAGGAAGGGGTGGATTTAACAGTCGGGTTTGAAATCAATCCAAAGGGAATGGACTTCCTGGGGCCGAATGACATTTTTCTGTTTTGAGTTAATTGCATGAAGCCAAGAGCGTATTTTTTGTTTGTTTTTATCTTGTTTACCCTTTCTCAATCACTCAGCGTATTTGAGTAAATAATTTCTCTGCGGTTGTATTTATCGTTCAACTGCCCTAATTGTTCACATGACAAATTCAGAGAGAATTATTCCCTGTGATCATCTCGTTAGAGAAATTTGTTATGAGACAAATTAAGAGGGCCCAATTACTGAACCCAACTTTGTAGTCCTTGCTTGCTGTGTCAGCTGTGTAGCTCAGTGGGTAGCACTCTCACCTCAGCATTACAAAATGCTGGGTTTTTCTCGCCCTCTGCTATTCGAGTGCTGAAATCCAAGCTGACACTCCAGTGCAGCATTGAGGGAGTGCTGCACCATTAGCAGTGCTGCCTTTCGGATGAGATGTTGAACTAAGGCCCCATCTTCCTCAGGTGGGTGTGAAGGTCCCATTGCACCATTTTGAAGAAGAGCCAATAATTAGCCCTCGACTGACTGCACAAAAACAGATAATCTGATTATTATCTCATTGCTTTACGTCAGAGTTTGCTGTGCGCTGATTGGCTGCCATGTTTCCTGGAAGATCCAAAGGATTGTGTGTCTGAATCGCAGCAGTGGAAAAACTGTCCCACATTTAATCAGCGATGGGAAGGGCCCAATGTAGGAAACCCACCCACTGGCAGCAGAAGGTGATTAGATTCATTAGAAAGCCATTTGAAAGCAGTTATCTCCTTGGTAGCTCAGGGATTTACAAGACTTGCACAGGTCTACCATGCCTCAGACAGCCTTAAATGCTGTTGGGTTTGCCAGTGGCCTACCGGGGGGCTTCCTCGTTCGCAGGCACTTATAACCCAATCATGAGACGCAGCATCAGTAAGTGGCGGGGGGGGGGGGGGTCAATCCCCTGCCCTTTCATCCGACCTCTCTTCCTCCCCCTCACCAGCAACCACCTCCCCGCAGACTCTATCCTTCCCCCCTTACCTCTCTCCAGCTGAGAGATCCAGCAATGATTCCTGGTGAAGGTGCCAGTGTGTCACAAGCTCCCGGTGTTGCTGCCAATAATGGAGAGCTGTTGGCCTCTGACTGGCACCCTGCTGGTGTCCCCTGATGGAGTGAGTGACCCAAAGCTGTCCAGGTGAATGCCTGCTTAACTTGTGACTGCGTCAGGCCTCCCGTGGAGAGGCAACACAGGGCTCCCAAAAGTTCACCAACTAAATTCTGACCTCCAATTCAGGAGTACTTCATTGGCTGTAAAGCACTTTGAGACATGAGGATGGTCGCGAAACGTGTTATAAAAAGGCAAGTCTATTTTTTTTACCTCTGAAAAGCAAAGCCCATTTCAAATCACCAGCCATTCAAGCGTGTTAGTGTCAGCATGAGTTTCTTAAGCCAATATCTTCCTCTCAATGTGCTATCTCTTTTAAGTGGAACTGTGAAGACAAAGGCAGCAACATGTACAAATGCTCCAATTTTGTCAGTTTGGGAATGGAAAAATCACCCAGGTGAAGATAAAATTAAATCAGTTGTGATTTTCTACAGCAAGGCGCCCAGGTGTGTGCTAATAATTTTTTTTAAAAAGGGAAAAATTCCTTTTAAGGAGTTAAGTTGAAGCCCGTGTACAATGCTATAAAGGGGCAGCAACACATGGATTTTACACACAGCAGAACACGAATTGTTATGGCCTGGTATCTCACTGGGGCTACTTGAAACCCCCCCTGGTGTGATCAGATCCAGAAAGACCTTTTAATGCGAGACGGATATACCGGGAAAATATTTCCAAAGACCATAAGTCAGAGAGCAGGGAAACATTTTTTTTTTTACTCTTTGATGGGAAGTGGGTGTCGCTGGCAAGGCCAGCATTTGTTGCCCATCCCTAATTGCCCTTGAACTGAGTGGCTTGCTAGGCCATTTCAGAGGGGCAGTTTTGAGCTAACAACACTGCCATGGGTCTGGAATTACATGTAGGCTAGGCCAGGTAAGGATGGCAGATGTTCTTCCATAAAGTCAACCAAATGGGTCTTTACAACGTCCGATGATAGTTTCATGGTCACCATTACTGAGACTAGCTTTATATTCCAGATTTTATTAACTACATTTAAATTCCACCGGCTGCTGCAGTGGGATTTGAACCCATGAACCCAGAGCTTTAGCCACTACGTCACCTTCTCCACCATTATGGGGAACCATAGAATTCTGCACATGGAACATCATGAATAAACACTTGTTTACTGTTCGTGGGCTCTGAAGAAGAGTCATACGGACTCGAAACGTTAACTTTGTTTTTCTCTCCAGAGATGCTGTTAGACCTGCTGAGTTTTTCTAGCATTTTCTGCTTTTGTTATGACTAAAAACTTCCTACATCCTACATTCCGCATCCCCTCCTCCCTAAACTGTGTAATCTACTAGGAGAGGCAAAGCAAAGACTGAAGTTAAATCCAAAATCTAAAATGTTTCTCTCTCCTCACCAGGCATTATCAACCACAAAACAAAAGCATGAAAAATGGGCCAAGTGTACAAAATAGTTAATCCACTTACCTTCAATATGATGGGATCTCTGCCCCAAACAAGAACAAATAATAATGATTCCTCCATCTGTCCTTAATTATCTACTTTTTTTTCCTGGGATGGCATTGCTAAACTAGATAGAAAAAAAGACTTGCTTTCATATCAAACCTTTTCAGAAACCTTAAGATTCCCAAAGCGTTTTACAGCTGATGAAGTCCTTCTGAAGATTAGTCACAGTTGCAATGTGGGAAAGGTAGCATCCAATTTCACACAGCAAGCTCCCACAAGCCACAATATGATAATGACCAGACAATCTCTTCTACTGATGTTGGTTTGGGATTAACATTTGTCCAGGACACCAGGGAGAACTCTCCTGTTCTGCAAATAATGAAAAGAGATCTTTCACATCCACCTGAAAGGGCAGACAGGGCCATGGTTCAACACCTCATCCAAAGGAGAGGGGCAAAAATACCATCAGCTGAAGTCTCAACTTTGGATTCGGGCCTGATGACTCCAACTGGAGAATATGCACAGAAAGACGTCAGGGCCTAGAAGTTTGTTCAGGAATGGTTTCCAGGATGAAACCAGCAGCGAATCTGAATAACCACACAGCAACTGATGCATAAAAGGACCACACAAATTTGGTCCTCTTGTATTATCAAGCCAAGATTGGCATATTGGAGATGCCAATCATGCCCCAAGCCACAGTACATCAGTCATAAATAGGAAGAAGGAACAAGGATATTATGACCGATGTAGTTGGTACAACTGAGTTATTTAAAAATCCCAGAGGGAAACTTTAAACAACTGTCATAACCTATAATTTTAAGTGTTATGTCTGACATGCAACTCTAAATTCAGGAATCAGACCACCAGTTCTCGAGGTTTTATATTAAACTAAATGAAACACTTTATTAGTTTACACAAGTTAGAATATATATACTACATCACTACAAATTACTATTGTCATAACTTTTAACAAATTCCCAAACTAATCTCCATTAATGCAACTGCAACCCATAGGGGAGGATTTTCCCTCTGTCAGAGGGGGGAAGATGAAATGCAGGTACGCAGAGGTGTGCCTCCGATCAGTGCTCCCGATTAGGGGCGTGCCACAATTTTATGTGGGCAGGCCAATTAAGGCCCACCCAGTGTGATGTCCGCACAGAAGCGCTATGTGCTCCCTGTGCGAGCGGTGAGGGAATCCCTAAACCTGAGAGTGTGCTCTTTCATGCATGCACACAAAAGAGCGCATTCATCTCCCTGAGGCCAAGTGCTGCCTCAGGGAGATCAGCACTAATGTACAAATTATTAAAAATAGAAAAATAAAATTCCCTGACATGTCCCCTCAAGTGACACTGTCACATGAATTGGGACATGTCCATAAATTTTTTAAAAACTTTAATTAAATTTTTTAAAACCTACATGAATGTAACCTCCTGCCTATGGATGAGGTTTGATGCTTTTTCTGAAGCTCCCCAGGGCTCCCGGCCTGCCCACCAACCTTAAGGTTGGACAGTCAGGTCCACTAATTACTTTAATGACTCTGTCAATGGCCTTAATTGGCCATTGACAGGTTGGCAGGTGCACAGCTGATTTTGCTGAGCCCCCGCCTACCTGAAAATTTAAATGCAGTGCGGTGACGTTGGGTGTTCCACCAGATGTCACCGCGCGTCATTTTACATGTCGGCGAGAGGGCCCCACCCCCGCTCGTCAACAGGGAAACGCTGCCCGTAGACTTAACCAAACACCAGGCAAAGCATTTTCACCTTTTGAATTCAAGATGAGGTTCTTTTCACTTTTGTTCCTGTGGAGACATTTGGAGGCTTACATCTGCCTTTTGATCTCACATTGCCTCTGCCCTGCACACACAAACTGCTGAAGTTATACCTCCCACCACCCACTGAATTTATATTCTCATTGCATCAACAACTTCTGAACTAAACCTCTCTAACAATAAAGCCCCTTTCAAAGTACCAATTTTATTAGTAATATAAACCCAAGGCTTGGTATGCTAAATAGGTATCAGTTTTCACCCTACTTCTTGAATGCTTTATTCAAAAAATGCAAATGCACGCTATCTCTCTTACGTATCAAAGCACCCAGAATAGCTGGCTTTAATCCAATTAAGACACAACCATGGACTAAACCTCTATTTTAAAAGAGAAACATTTTCCTATAATATTATATACATTAATACCTTCACGAAATCCCCTTCCTTATCGAAAAATGAACCGTCATGATTCTAAAAGATGACTTCATTTTAACAACCCAACTCACACTATCTCCTATACTTATTACACTATTATATTACCAGATGCATGCATTAACATAATATATATATATATATGCACAAGTCCTTGGTATCAACAGAATCAATCCAGTTCAGTGTCCAGGATTTTTTTTAAAAATGTCCCATTTTCCTTTAAGCTTCAAACTGATCTGAGAACAGATTTTCTCTTCCAGCAATATGTATACTACTTAGATTAAATGGCTGTAATAATAGACTCAATCTGAAAAGCCTTGCACTTTTGTCTCAAAATTAGTCCAAAACATTCAAATCTATATAAACAATTGTTTCTGATGAATTGATTGCAACATAAATTTCAAAAGCTGCAATGCTAACACCAAACCCAAAGTCTCCTCTTTGATCGTTGAATATCTTCTCTGTTGTACATTCAGCTTCCGTGAAAAATACCCTATCAGTTTTTCAATTCCAGTGTCATCTTCTTGTAACAGTACAGCCCCAACTCCTATTTCGCTTGCGTCAATGGCCAACTTGCATTGCTTGGCACAATTGGGTAAAGGCAACACTGGTGTCATAGTCAATAGAGTTTTCAAACTATCAAATGACTTTTGACACTCCAGTGTCTATTGAAACTTCTAGTTCTTTTTTAATAGTTCAGTCAGTGGAACAACCAATATATTAACCCCAATCCCATGTGCTTCAATTTTACACACACACTAACCTCTTATGTAGGACTTTATCAAAAGCTTTCTGAAAATCCAAAAATAGCACATCCACTGGTTCTCCCTTAATTGTTCTGCTAGTTATGTCCTCAAAGAACTTTAGTAGATTTGTCAAACATGATTTCCCTTTCATAAATCCATGTTGACTTTTTCAAATCTAGTTGATATTTTCTAAGCGTCCTTTTATCACATCCTTTATAATAGACTCTAGCATTTTCCCTACTACTGAGGTATGGCTAACTGATCTGCCCAGTCTATATGTGGATTAAAGTCACCCATGAATACTATAGCACCCTTAACAAAAACAGAATAACCTGGAAAAACTCAGCAGGTCTGGCAGCAGCGGCGGAGAAGAAAAGAGTTGACGTTTCGAGTCCTCATGACCCCTCAAAAGAACGATAGCACCCTTGTTAGATGCATCTCTAATTTCCTGTTTAATGCTGTCCCTCAACTTATCACTACTGTTTGGAGGTCTATAGACAACTCGCACTAATGCTTTCTGCTCTTTTTTGCTTCTTAGCTCCACCCAAACTGATTTTACATCTAGATTTTCTGAGCCAATATCCTCTCTCACTATCACACTGATTTAATCCTTAACTAACAATCCCACATCACCTCCTTTTCCTTTTTGCCTGCCCTTCCTACATATTGAGTACCCTTAGATATTCAGTTCCCAACCTTGTTCACCCTGCAGCCAAGTCTACATAATCACAATCATATCGCATCCATTTACATCCTTTACTCTGTTAATGTGTCTACCTTATTGTGAATGCTCTGTGCATTCAGATACAGTGCCTTTAGACTTGTCTTTTATACACATTTTTTTGTACAATGGCCCTATTTGCTGCTAACCCTTGTTTCCTCTGTCTTCCACTTTTGCTTTCTACTTTTCTGTCTTTCATTTCCCTCTCTTGCATCTCCCCGCTCAGTTTCCCATCCCCCTGCCAATCTGGTTTAAACCCACCACCCCTACTGTACTAGCGAATACCCCTGCGAGGATATTGGTCCCAGTCCTGCTGGGGTGCAACCCGTCCAGCTTGTACAGGTCCCATCTTCCCCAGGATCAGTCCCAATGCCTCAGGAATCTAAATACCTCCCTCTTACACCATCCCTCCAACCCCACATTCATCTGGTCTATTCTTCTATTCCTGATCTCGCTAACATGTGGCACTGGGAGTAATCCTGAAATGACTATCTTTGAGGTCCTGCCTTTTAATTTATTTCCTATATTCTGCTTTCGGGGCCTCATCCATCTTTTGACCTATATCGTTGGTACCGATATGGATCACAACCTCTGGCTGTTCACCTTTCCACTTCAGAATATCCTGCAACCACTCAATGAAATCCTTGGCCCTGGCAGCAGGGAGGCAATGTACCATGTGGCTGCAGAAAGTTCTATCTGTTCCCCTTACGATAGGATCCTCTCTCCCACTCTTTTGCCCCCCCTCTGTGCAGCTGAGCCACTCATGGTGCCATAGACTTGGATCTTGCTACATTCCCCTGAGAAACATCTCCCCCAGCAGTATCCAAAACAGAAAATATGTTGGCACAGGACATGGAACCAGGTGCCTCCTGCATTACCTGCCTAGTGCTTTTACTCTGTCTCTTGGTCGCCCATTCCCTTTCTGCCTGTGCATTCTTTACCTGCAGTGTGACCACCTCACTCTAGATGCTAGCTATGAGGATCTCATCCTTGTAGATGCTCCGCAGTGACTCCAGCTGCAGCTGCAGCTCCGAAACACAGATTTCGACTAGCTGCAGCTGGAGACACATCCTGCATACATGGTCGCCCTGGACACTGGAAGCATCCCTGACTTCCCACATTGCACAGGAGGAGCATTCCAAGCTACCATGCCATGACCTACCCTTAAATGATTCCCTTTACTTTTACTTCCTCTAGTTTGGAGAAGATTAAGGACAGAAGAATACTTACCAGGTCCTACTTACCGAGGCCACCACTCTTCTTACTGAGGAAAGATAGAAATGAAAGGATCACCTCCTTCCCTCTCTCACCAAACTCCAACTGAAGCATTCTAATGCAGCCCAAAGCAGCACTGTAGTTGGCTTATGTTTATGCTGTCTGAATCCAGCTTCTGAAAACCTGTTTAAGCCTGCTAACTAATTTACTAGCTACATCTGCAAGCGGAGCCTATAAGCCCTGTTTGAAAGCTGGACTAAAACTCACTTTCTCACAACCCAAACAGCAACTTTTAGTTAGTTGCTAAGTTAAAGAAAGATTAGACTTTAGATAGAAATTAATCCTTAAAAGTCCCTCTCTCACAAAGCTCCAACTGAAACACTCTAATGCGGTCCAAAGCAACACTCCAGCGCAGATAGCGTTTACTAATTTATTTCAATTATTCAGAATAATTCCTACGTTTCCTACAATTTACTGTGTTCATCTCAGTCTCGCCCCTTCTTGCGCTCTTTTAACACTGTGACTCCACTCTCAGTCCCTCTCCTTCTCACACTCTTTTTAACTCTCCAGCTCCATGCTTACTGCATGAAAGGTGTTAGTTAAATACCTGTTGTTGTTATTGATCTGTATCTTACCTTCATCTACTTATCTTGTTTCTGTAACCCTTAATACCCTTGCCTAACAAAAATCCAGCCAATCTTGCCTTTGAACTTTAGAATTGGCTCTCAGCCTCATCAACTTTTTTGGAGGAGAGAGTTCCAGATTTCCAATGCTTCCCTTCCACCCGAGGAAATTGTTTCTCTCTATCTATCCTACAATACCTTTTATCATCTTCAACCATTAGATGGCCGGTCTGTGCCTGAGAAAACTGACTGCAGTATTAATGGCACGTCATGGGCACAGGCACTAACCATATTCAGCAAGAGGCCCAAAACAGCTTTCAGACCCTGACCTGTCCAATGGTTCAATCTGTTTATGTGAGCCTGGTAAGTGATCTATGCTCACAGTGCTTGATTGATTAAGCCTGGCTATGGACTTGGAGCAAAGTAAACAGACACCAGAGAAGCTGTTATAAGCTGAGCTGTATGCATGAGTGCAGGCATTTTGTGATTGCAAAGATATTTTAAAACTCTTGTAAATAAAGCTGTAACTAGTGTCATCTCTGAATTGCTCTGAGATATATAAAATATACAACGGGCTTATCAAGTCCAATACCTATTTCAGAGTGATTCTCAGATTGACTAATCAATTTGGCATATAGCTCATACCCCAGCCAGTATGCTGCACACCACACTGTCTCCTTTAGTGCTCGTTTCAGGCCAAAAAAATTGGCACAGCACCATCCAATTTTCAAGTTCAGAGCAGGAAAAGATTGGACTCACCTGCCTTATTCTTACAGTCCAATAGTCCACGGACAGTAACCATTTAAACTTATACATGGGAAGAAAGCATCTCTGATGGTGCAATGATATTTGAGAAGCTTGACTTCACTTTGACCTTGCAAGTTCAGGAGTAGGGTGGAGGGAACTTATTTTTTATTCACTCATGGGATGTGGGGTTTGCTGGCTGGGCTGGCATTCATTGCCCATCCCTAGTTGCCCTTGAGAAGGTGGTGATGAGCTGCCTTCTTGAACCGCTGCAGTCCATGTGGTGTAGGTACACCCACAATACTGTTA
Source organism: Carcharodon carcharias (assembly GCF_017639515.1). Classification (NCBI taxonomy): domain Eukaryota; kingdom Metazoa; phylum Chordata; class Chondrichthyes; order Lamniformes; family Lamnidae; genus Carcharodon; species Carcharodon carcharias. The sequence goes on from NC_054473.1 coordinate 184,386,641, forward strand.
GGGAGGAATTCGAGGACTTTGACCCAGCGACAGTGAAGGAACTATGGAGAAAAATGACATAAAGTCATCGTGAAGCTGAGTGAGCATAACATTTGTGAAGCAGAAGCGTATCCCAATGGTTAATGAAATGGGGGAGAAAGGATATAATGATGGAGAATTTTTTTTAGCTTCTAATTATTAGGAATAAGCTTCATGCCTGATAATGGAAGGAAAGCTGAATAGGAGACCGAGGAGGAATCATTCAAAGCAAATTTTATTTGTAAATCATTCAAATCTTTTGACCTTGAAACTCCACAACCCTTCCAATATACTCCTGCTGCTTTCCTGGGAATACACAGGAGAAATGACGAATTAGGCTGGAATGACAATGTAAGGACTCCGGTCTTAAAGCCAAATGGTGATATGAAATTACCTTGTAAGGATGGAGTCTCAAAGCAATATCTTTAACATCAGCAGAGATGGACCAGAACCTAGGCTGGATTTTTCCATTCCTGGTCTTCAGTGGAACCCTGTGGAACCCTGGCGAAGGTGCAGAGGGGGCGGATGGAATATATTCACGTGGTCTCCAACAAATGCATCTCCCCCACAACTCACCTGGAAACATCAACTTCTGCTAAATATTCTCAGCTTTCTGATATGGTGGATATCTTAGATGTAGCATGCAGTACAAAAGCAGGGAAGCTATGATGAACATTATAAAACACTGGTTCAGCCTTAACTGGAGAACCATGTCCAATTCTGGGTAGCACATATTAGGAAGGATGTGAAAGGAGGGTGCAGAAAAGAATGGTTCCAGGTATGAGGAACTTCAGTTATGTGATATAGATTCCAGAAGTGGGGAATGTTCTCCCTAGCGAAGAGAAGTTGAAAGGAACTTTGATAGAGGTGTTCAAAGTTATGACAGGTCTGGACAGAATAGAGAGAAACTGATAGTAGTTTTGAGAACCAGAGGATACCAATATAAAGTGATTGGCAAAGGAACAAATGGTGACATGAGGAAAAGTATTTTTAAGCAGCAAATGGCTAGGGTCTGGGATGCAGGGTCTGAGAGTGCAGTGGTGGCAGATTCACATGTGACTTTCAGAAGTGAATTGGATAATTATCTGAAAAGAAAAGATTTGCAGGGCTATGGGGAAAAGATGGGAGAGTGGGACAAGTTGAGTTGCTTTTGAAAAGAGCTGGCAGGACACAAAGAGCCAAAGGCCTCCTTCCAAGATGTAACCGTTCTAGGATTCTATGGCTCTATGAAGCACTCTGGTGCTCAACGTTGTTAAAGAAGGGCACCATCACTTGACACTGGAAACTCTCTGGTCTGAGCTCATGCTAAGATACTCTCTGCCACAAATCTTTTATTGAATACTAACAGAATCACCATGGAGCTGCCAGGGAATCAGAAAATTATCTCAATTGTAATAGGGAGCAAGGAGCAGAGTCCAGGGAAAAGCATGATGTGAAAACGCTGCTGGAATGATCTACACTCCCTGTCACTCCTAGTTATGCCTGTACAGTTTACGGAGGGCATGGTTCTGCTGGATTCCAATGTTTTATAAACTAAGTGAGCTCATTGTGCATTTTTCCTACTTATAGCATAACTAGGAATCTTTCTGGTTGAGATGAGAGGAGACAATATGCAGGAGCAAAGAGCGGCTCATAGGACAATTCAGGTAAATGCTCAAATTGTCCTTTTGACAAGAGGTCCTGCCATTCATTCATTGCTGCGCCAGTTCCTTGACCAATCTTCAACCTTGGACACTTCTCCTTTCTCATCTTTCTTGTTCTTCTTTTCTTCATTCTCTGCTCCTTTTCCAATCATTCTTGCTGGTTGCCAGAACTGAGAGGGTACAATGATCAGGAAAATCTAATCAGGCGTCTTTATAAATGAGAAGACTGAGGACTGAACTGGTAAAAGTATTTACAATTATGAAGGAGTTTGATGTCATAGATGTAGTTAAGATGTTTCAAGCTGTTGAAGACCAAAACTAGAGACATAAATAAAACATAGTCACTAATAAATCGAATAAGGAATTCAGGAGGAACTTCTTTATCCAGAGAGCAGTTAGAATGTGTAACATGCTATCACAGGGAGTAGTTAAGGTGGAAAATATAAATGCATTTAAGGGGAAGCTAGATAACAGATGAGGGACAAAGGAATAGAATGTTATGCTGATGGGTTGAGATGAAAGTTTGTACATAAATACTAAATATTTAAAGGCAGATAATTTGCCACTTTTTTTCATAAATGGGACTAATCCTCTTAAAGGCAGGCTGTCTTCTACAGGGAAATCACACAAAGAGATTGCTGCAATGGAAGTCCTTGTAAACTGAACAACAGGGTAGACAGAGGAATCCATAGTGATCGATGCATAGCTGGAGGTATTAATAGTGCAGGTGGGCAGGAGAAGATATGCCATGGTCCCACAGACCCTCAAGGACTAACCTGGAAGGGATGGAAAGCAAATGGACAGGAAGGTCAACTCCTAGAGCCTGGGCCCGAGATCCTGGCAGCAGTGCCACAAGAAGTCTAATTACCTCACATGGGTGGTCAAAGTCAGTGAATGCAACATCACATCGTGTCACCAAATCCAGCCTCTCACACAGCTCAATGCAACGCACCCCCCATCACACATCCAGCAGCACTCGTGGGGACTCAGGACTCACACTTAACAACCAGATAGTCCATTTCTCCCTCACAAAGCTATCAATCCTGCCAGCTCACACACACCCTTTGCTGCCTCCACATTGTTACCATTATGAGATTTACAAAATTTTTATGTTTTGGGACTATATCCATTGGTTGGCGAGACTAGGACAAGGGGGTATAGTCCAAAAAATTAGAGCCAGAAATGAAATGTGGAAACACTTCTCCATGGGAGGGATGGTGGAAGTTTGGAACTCTGTTTTGTAAATGGGAATGGATGCTAGATCAATTGTTAATTTTAAACCTGAGATTGATTGATTTCTCTTCACTAAAAGTATGACAGAAAATGGGGTAAAGGCGGGTTATCTGGAGATAGTTCGCAGATCAGTATGATTTAATTGAATAGTGGAACAGACCCGCCTCCTGTTCCTATCTTTCCACAAGCCTTGACAAGTAAAGGGATCCTTAGCTGCAGTCAGAGAAGGCTGGAAGCTGGTTTGGCATTCGTTATTACTGCAGTCATTTGTGGGTTATGAGCCGTGAAGACCAACCCACATTTGAGCTATTCGCTGCTGCACTTGCTGCAAATATTTTCCCTGTAATTCTGTCTGACTCACCGACATCACCTTACATTCCCTTAAAGCTGCTGCTTCAGGCTATGTCAAAATCGATCATCTTGTTAAATTTCCTGCATCTCCCCAACTACACCTACCGAGCCCCAGCAAGCACAAACCCCCTCATCCCCCCCGGCCCAGTTTGTATCTCGCCCATCTGCAGTGGAGAGCTGTTTCTAAGAAGAACCATTTGCACTCAATGTTTTCTGTGCTGATTGGTGTGAACCAGCCTAACCATGGATCATGTTGCATGTCCACTGCATGAGGTGGGGGGAGCACGTACCCTACATACCGTTCACCTGATTTATGTTCCATCTTAAAATCAGTTCCACCTTCTGTCCATGCAAAAGACCCCATGGCATTATCTGAAGTGGATCAGGGGATTATTCCCTGGCGTCATTGTTTGAATCCCTCCAGTCAGGTTGCTGCCCTGCTGCAGAGGCAAAAAAAAAGGTCTTATCAATGTTTCAGATATCGTCCTTTCCGACCGTGACAAAGATAAACTATGAGACCTTGTCCTTTTAAACCAGCCTGCAGCCTTTAACACGGTTGATTACACCATCCTCCTTCATACAGGCATAGAAACATAGAAAAAATACACCACAGAAGCAGTGACCCAGTGTAATCCCACTTTCCAGCTCTTGATCCGTAACCCTGAAGATTACGGCATTGCAAGTGCATGTCTAAGTATTTTATAGATGTAATGAGAGCTTCTGCCTTTAGCGACCTTTCAGACAGTAAGATCCAGACCCCACCACCCACTGGATGAAAAGATGACTCTTCAGCTCCCCTCTAGCCCTTCTGCTGATTACTTTAAATCTAATCCTCCCTGCAAAGGGAAGTAGGTCCTTCCCATTCATTTTATCTAGACTCCTAGCATAGTTTTGTACGCTCCAATTTTAAACCTCCCCTTGACCTCCTTTGTTTGAAAGAAAACAACATCAGCATATCCAAACTTCCCTCACTATTACAATTCTCCATTTCTGTAACATGCTAGTAAATCTCTTTTGTACCCTCCTGGACTGTGGTGACCAGAACCCTGCACAGACTCTAGCTGTGGGGCTAATGTTTTATATAGTTTTAGCATAAACTCTCTGCTTTTATTTGTGTTCTATATGTCTTCTTGACTATCTGATCTACCTGTCCTGCTCTAATCCACTCTTTAATCCCCTCCAGCCCCACAACGTTCTGCGATCTCTGTACTCCTCTAACTCTAGCCTCTTGAGCATCCCTAATTGTAATCACTCCACCACTGGGCACCAAATATTCACCTGCCAATGCCTGAAGCTCTGAAATTGTCTCCCTAATCTCTATATCACTTTCTCTACCTCTCTCTCCTCCCTTAAAGCGCTCCTTAAAATGTACCTCTGACCAAGCTTTTGGCTATATACCATAATATCCTCTTATGTGACACAATGTTAATTTTGCTTTGAAAGTCTCCTGTGAAGTGTCTTGGGGCGTTTTGTCAAAGGCATTATATAAATTATTGTTGAGTACCAGCCTTTTTCCCTCAACCAACTTCACTCCTATAGATAAAAGGCCGTTCACCTCATTTGCTGTGCTAACTGGAGATCCTGGGAAATGTGATAAAATGGCATTTTCTATTCATAAAATCATACAGCACAGAAGGAGGCCATTCAGCCCATTGTGCCTGTCTCACCACTTTAAAAGTATTGCCCAAGTAGATTCTACTCTTTTCCCATTCTCTTACAATTTTTTTGCCTGTTAAAGTGCTTATCCAATTCAATTTGGAAAGTTCCTATTGAATCTGCTTCAACCACCCTATGAGCCAGTGCATTTCAGACTGAGACAGTGGTGTAGTGGTAATATCACTGGATCAGTGACTCAGGCTAACACTCTAGGGACATGGCTTCAACTGCCTAATAAATCTGCAATATAAAATAAGTCTCAGTAGCGGTGACTATAAAACTGTCATTGATTGTTGTAACAACCCATCTGGCTTGCTAATGTCCTTTTGGGAAGGAAATCTGCTGTTCTTATCTGGTCTGGCCTGCATGTGACTCCAGACCCCCAGCAAAGTGGTTGACTCTTAACTACCCTCTACAATGACTGAGCAAGAGCACTTAGGGATGGGCAACACATGCTGGCCTTGCCAGTGACACCCATCTCCCGTGCAAAAGGATATTAAAAAACCACCGTGTCAAAACGTTCTCTGAGCTCCCCTCATTAATCTGAATATTTTTGTATATAAGACCTAATTATCCCCTCATTTGAATTAAGAAACCTAATTAAAGTGTAGATTTTATTGTGTTCAAAAGGAACGTGAATGTAGAGAGAATTCAAATTAAAAGGAAAACAATGCTAATTTTTATGTTTGGGAGAGCTGTGTTGACACTTTGTGGCAAAGCATCCTGTGAAACTGTCTTATCCAGGTTTTAATCAGGTTTTAATGTAATCTATTTCCTTGATAACTAATCAAAATGAAGTTAACGAAAGATGTACATTTACACAACGTCTTTCATGGCCCCAGCAGGTCCCAAGTCACATTACAGCTAATTAATCGCTTTTCAAGTGTCGTGACTCTTTGCAATGGAGGAAAAACACGGTTCCTTTTTGAAATGTGGTCTCCAATTTGACTGCAAAAGAAATAAAAATCAGCAGAGATGGACAACCAATTCATTATCACCTTCTTTATACCTTCAGCAATCTACTTCTCCTTAAGCAGTCCCTTGGATCGAGGATGACTTGCTTCCACTCCAGGTCGATGGGTTCTGAGGTGGCTGACAAGTCTACTGCTCGATCTGCACAATCTGTCACATCAGGAGCAGGTGGTGTTGAAGGGTTGGGTACATGGCTGATTTGGAGGTTTGTGAGCACCCTCGGATGCCTCAACTTCACCCCTGCACGTTCCCAATGAAGTCTCTCGATGTGTTCACTACCTTCTCGAATTAGTATTCTCCAATTTGGTCAGACACAAGCCAGGGTCTCCCATGGGTCAGCAGGAATGTTTGACCTCTTCCGGAATGCTTTGAGGACATCCCTAAAGTGTTTCCACTGTCCTCCTGGGAGACTCCTGCCACCCCTCTTGTTACAATATGAGAACACCACTTCCCTAACTGTACTGCAAACTCTTCAAGACTGCTTTATGAACTGTAAAAAAAAAATTACCATACTTTTAAACATTCTTACCATCTTCCCTCTTGACATGAAGGAAAATATAGATATATGTCTATCTCATCCTGGCTACTTTATAAAATCATTACTTTTTTTTTAAATGGACAAAGGCTTTACACTGGCTGAAGCCTGACTAGCTACTGCTCACACAACAGGAATTTCTAGCCTACAGAAAACAGCAAGGATTTTGTTATCTCTAAAGAGTCAGTGTCCTAGGCCTAACCATCTTCAGCTGCTTCGCCAATGACCTTCCTTTCATCATAAGGTCAGAAGTGGGGATGTTCGCTGATGAGTGCACAATGTTCAGCACCATTCACGACTCCTCAGATACTGCAGCAGTCCATGTCTAAATGCAGCAAGACTTGGACAATATCCAGGCTTGGGCTGACAAGTGGCAAGTAACATTTGTTCCACACAAGTGCCAAGCAATGACCATCTCCAACAAGAGAGAATCTAACTACTGCCCCTTGACATTCTATGGCATTATCATCGCTGAATCCCCCACTATCAGAGTCCTGGGGGTTACCATTGACAATAGACTGGACTGGACTAGCCATATAAATAGTGTGGCTACATGAGCAGGTCAGAGGCTACAAATCCTGCAGCGAGTAACTCACCTCCTGATTTGGCAAAGCTTGTCCACCATCTACAAGGCACAAGTCAGGAGTGTGATGGAATACTCCCCACTTGCCTGAATGAGTGCAGCTCCCACAACACTCAAGAAGCTTGACATTGTCCAGGACAAAGCAGCCCACTTGATTGGCACCACAACCACAAACATTCACTCCCTCCACCACTGATGCACAGTGTCAGCAGTGTGTGTACCATTCACAAGATGCATTGCAGGAACTCACCAAGGCTTCTTAGGCAGCACCTTCCAAACCCACGACCGCTATCATCTAAAAGCACAAGGGCATGTACAAAAGTACATGGGGACATCATCATCTGGAAGCCCCCTCAAGCCAATCACCACCTTGACTTGGAAATATATCGCTTCGCTTCTGCTGTTGCTGGGTCAAAATCCTGGAATTCCCTTCCTAACAGCACTGTGGGTGTACCTACACCACACGGACCGCAGCCGCTCAAGAAGGCAGCTCACCACCATCTTCTCAAGGGCAAATAGAGATGGGCAATAAATGCTGGCCCAGCCAGCGACACTCACATCCCGTAAATGAATTTTTAGAAAGGCACTAACGTCCCCTGTAACTGCTGTAATTGAATTCCAAAGACATGCACAAAGACCCTTTACATTTCTAATGCAGAGATCTGGCTGATAGAGACAACATGTCCGTGAGGACAAAGGGGCCCTGGAACTGCCAAAACCTATTTTTCGATGCAGCATTAACCATGTGAAGAATACAGTCCAGGAATATACATCCTTTGTCCAGTCCAAGGGGAAGAAGTGAGAGTTATGTCCTTATCCCTCTTTTATTGTATGTATGTACTGGCGGGGGGGGGGCGGGGGGGGGTGGCTACATTGCAAACCCCCATCCCACATAAAATAAAACTCTCTGATTTCACCCTATCTTGAGTTTTCTGTGGGGTTATTAATGAAGGACTGGATCGTTCCAAAAAAAATTGGAAGGGTTGGGGAAACTACGCAACCACTTATAAAGGGGGAAATGAAAAGTCAAAACCACCTTTATCTTAACAGACGGGTGGTGGGAGGAGAAATGAGTGCGGTTTAAATTAATCCTCCTCCTGACTATGTTTCAGATGGTGACTACAGGGCATAATGTCAACAACACAATATTGTCATCACAAGGGAGCATCACGTGCTTTCAGAAATGCCTAGAACAGGCACTTGAAACTCTGCCTTGTGAAAAACACGCTTGACGACCACACACATTGCAATGGGTGACAGTGGACCCTGTTGCCTCACTCTTCTTTCAAATGTTATGGTAAACCTCTATCAAATCTTGGTTAGACCACATCTGGAGTGCTGCATGCACATTCCAGTCACCACATTATATAAAGCAGATAGAGGCATGGGGAGGGTGCAGAGAAGACTTACAAGAACAATAACAGACATGCTGGGGAGACGTATCAGCATTGACAGGCTGGGTCTCTTCTGAAAATAGAAGGCTGAAGGGTGACCTAATAGAGGTCCTTAAAATTATGAAAGGCCAAATCTTCCAAAGAGTCTCAACAGTCAAATTGCCGCTCCGCTCCTATTTCTTTACCTTAAGGTGGAGCTCTGTGTTTCTGACCCGGACTTCCGAGCCAGACTCTTTTGAAATGCAAAGTGTGCCTGTTCTTGGAGTCCTCCTTTGTAGCGCAGGATTGTTAGGGGAAGCCAAGCCACGCCCCCTTTTTACAGCATGAACTGCTGTATTTCAGTAAGTAAAGAGTTTAAATGTCCCAAAGCCACTTTGTGAAGCAAAAGAGACAAGGTAAGCACGTAAGGTAAGTGGGTGAGGGGCTAGGGTGGGTCTGGGGATCAGGGCAGCTGGGTGGGCGGGGGAGGTAGTCGGATAGTCAGGGGTAGCCGGGGGCTCATTGACGTAGTTGAATGGTCAGGGGGCTAGTCAGGTCAAGGATGTAGTTGGGTTGGGGGTAACTGGGGGTTCAGGGGGAAGCTTGGGTTGGGGTGGGGGGGTGCGGTCAGGGAGGAGTCAGGTATTGGTGGGTAGTTGGAGGGCCCACTGGGGATTTGAGGGGTCATCAGTATAGGTACCCAGGAGTTCAGGCTAATTTTAATCCTTCTAACTTTCCCTGGATAGATTTTCTGGTAACTGAGGCAGGGCTATCCGAAGTCTCTGACTTTAACTCAGAATTTCGGAGGGTTCCAGACGCAGGGAAATTGCCCATCAGAAATGTAAATATCCCACGTAATTCCACATAGTCAGTGTGTGGGGTCTTCCACGGGGTCTCTCAGTGCATCTTGGGATACCTCCAGGGTATGGACATATGGGGGTCAGGAGTTCTGGGCTGATATATTTTGATAGAGTGATTAGAGAGAGAATGCTTCTTCTGGCAGGGAGACCATTACCGGAGGGCATCGATATGAGCCATTCACCAAGAGATCCAATAGGACATTTAGAATAAACGTCTTTACCCAGAGAATGGCGAGAATGTAGAACTCACTACCACAAGGAATGGTTGGAGCAAGTGGTATAGATGTATGTAAGGGGGGACTGCACAGGCATATGAGGGAGAATGGAAGAGGTTACGCTATTAGATTTAGATGAGGAAAAAGGGGAGGAGGAGGCTCAAGTGGAGCATCAACATCAGCATGGATTGGTTGGTCTGAATGGTCTGTTTCTGTGCCACATATCATATGTAAAAGGAACAGGGTCAGCATTTACTCATGTTACCGAAATGCCAGGCAACAGCTATCTCCAGCAAGAGTCTAATTACCTCCTCTTGAGGTTCAATGGCATTGGCATTGTCAAAACTCCCACCATCAACATTCTGTGGGCCACCATTGACCAAAAGCAGAACTGAGTCAACCATATAAACACTGTGCCTACAAGAGCAGGTCAGAGCCTTTTTATTCTGTGGCAAGTGACTCATCTCCTGATTCTCCAAAGTTTTGCCACCGCTCACATGGCACGAGCCAATAAAGCTCAGCATCATTCCGGGAAATGCAGTCTACTTGACCAGCAGCCCATTCACTCCTTCTACCATGAGCACACCCTGGCTGTAATGTGCACCACCTACAAGATTCAACTAAGCTTCCTTGACAGCACTTTCAAAATCCACAAGCTCCACCCACCAGAAGAACAAAAGCAGGGTGCATAGGAACACCACCAACTGCAAATTTCCCCCTAAGTCACACATCATATTGACTTGGAGACATATTGGCCATTCTTTCATTGCCATTGGGTCAAAATCCCTCTCGAACAGCATGGTGAGAGTCCCTTCAGCACACGGACTACAGCACTTCAAGAAGATGCCTCACCACCACCTTCGCAAGGGGAAATAGGTAATAAACACTGGCCTTGCCCACAACACTTATATCCTATGAATGAATAAATTAAAAATAGATTCTCCCATAGCTCCAGGCTACTTCAAGCTTAGATGAAAGCCTGAGAAAAATCAATGAGAGGAGGTGTATGTTTGTTTCCCCGGAGTATCACAACATTCCACAACTGTTGTATGTACCTGCTGTACATATTCCTCCTGAGAATGACATTCAACCTGTTCACTTTCGATGGCTGGAGCATCTCCAAGAAAACATCCGATATAGCTTCTGCAAGAACAAGCTTCAGAACAACTAATATCAGTGAGATTCTTCAGCATCTTACAGCCTCAGTCAATCCCCCTCTTGTGGATCAAAACTATACCTGGGGACGAGACACATGTTTACCTAATTCAGGATCCTATTTGTTGGCTTCAGAGGGGTACAGCTTTGGCAATGTACAAGGTTCCTGTCACAAGGGTTTTGTTAGGCAATAATATTGAGGGTTTTTTCTTTATATTTTTCATGGGACGTGGGCGTCACTGGCAAGGTCAGCATTTGTTGCCCCTCCCTAATTGACCTTGAAACGAGTGGCTTGCTGGGCCATTTCAGAGGGCAGTTAAGAGTCAACCACATTGCTGTGGGTCTGGAGTCACATGTAGGCCAGGCTGGGTAAGGATGGTAGATCTCCTTTCCTAAAAGCTGTGCAGCCACCAGGAGTAGTGGCTGCTGCTGGTCCCCGGAGACAGGTGGGTGTGGGCAGGTTGGGGAGAGGGTCACCAGCGAGTTGGCAGGAGGGAGGCGCTCAGAGGCAGCTGAAGGCTGAAGTGATGGAATTCAGGGAGGGGTCAGGATGGGAGGGGCACAGGGATTTCAAAGGGCGGAGGACTGGAGGAGATTACAGAGGTAGGAAGGGGAACAGGTTACGGAAGGATTTGAAAAAAGGAATGAAAGCGTTAAAATCTAAGCATGCCAGACTGGGAACCAATGTTGGTCAGCAAGCACAGTGTTGATGAGTGAGCAAGGCTATCATGAGGTCAGCCAGAGAAAACCTATTGTCTCTCGGGACCTCTCAGCTCAATGCTACGTCTCTTCTGCAAAACATGCATAGGTCAGGGAGGCAGTGGCGTAGTGGCATTGTCACTGGACTAGTAATCCGGAGACCCAGGGTAATGATCTGGTGGCCCAGATTTGAATCTACCCACCACAACAGATGGTGGAATTTGTACTCAAGTAAAAAAATATGGAAGTAAAAATCTAATGATGACTATGAAACCATTGGTGATGGCTGTTTAAAAAAAACACCCGATTAACTAATGCCCCTGTAGGGAAGGAAATCAGCCATCATTACCTGGTCTGGCTTACATGTAACTGCACATCCACAGTAAGAGTCGACTCTTAACTGCCCTCTGAAACGGTCTAGCAAGCCACTCAGTTGTATCAAACCGTGACTACAAAGCCTAAAAGAAACAAAACTGGAAAGACTACCCAGCACCTAGGCACCAGAAACGACAATGGAAAACTCAGCCTTGTCAACCCTGCAAAGTCCCCCTTGCTAACATCTGGGGGCTAGTGCCAAAATTGGGAGAGCTGTCTCATGGGCTGGTCAAGCAACAACCTGACATAGTCATCCTCATGGAATCATACCTCACAGATAAAGTCCCAGACACCGCCATCAACGTCCCTGGGTATGTCCTGCCCACCCGCAGGACAGGCCCAGCAGAGATGGTGAAACAGTGGTATACAGGCAGGAGGGAGTTGCTCTGGAAGGCCTCAACATTGACTCTGGACCCTATGAAGTCTCATGGCATCAGGCCAAAGGTGGACAAGGGAAACCTCCTACTGATTACCACATACCCGGCAAAGTGGAAAATTGACCAGGTATGCCCCGCACATAAAAGCAGGACAAACCCAACCCGGCCAATTACTGCCCCATCAGCCTACTCTTGATTATCAATAAAGTGATCGAAGGGGTCATCAACTGTACTATCTGCGGCACTTGCTTCACAATAACCTGTTCACTAAAACTCCATTTGGGTTCTGCCAGGGTCACTCAACTCCTGACCTCATTACAGCCTTGGCTCAAATATGGACAAAAGACCTGAACTCCAGAGGTGAGGTAAGAGTGACAGCCCTTGACATCAATGTATTATTTGACTGAGTGTGGCATCAAGGAGCCCCAGCAAAATTGGAGTCAACAGGAATCAGGGGGAAAATTCTTCTCTGGTTGGAATCATATCTAGCACAGAAGAAGATGGTTGTGGTTGTTGAAGGTCAATCATCTCAATTCCAGGACATCACCGCAGGAGTTCCTCAGGTACTTTCTGAGGCCCAACCACCATCAGCTGCATCATCAATGACCTTCCTTCCATCATAAGGTCAGAAGTGGGGATGTTCGCCGACGATAGCACAATATTTAGCACTATTTGCGATTCCTCAGATACTGAAGCAGTCCATGTCCAAATGTAACAAGACCTGGACAATATCCAGGCTTGGGCTGACAAGTGGCAAGTAACATTCACACCACACATGTACCAGGCAAGGACCACCTTCAACAAGATAGAATCTAACCATCGCCCCTCGTATTCAATGGCATTACCATCACTGATCAACACCTGGGGGTTACCATTGACCAGAGACTGAGCTGGATTAGTCATATAAATTCCAAGGTTACAAGAGCAGGTCAGAAGCTAGGAATCCTGTGATGAGTAACTCGCCTACTGACTCTCCAAAGCCTGTCCACCATCTACAAAGCACAAGTCAGGAGTGTGATGGAATACAGTCCACTTGTCTGGATAAGCATAGTTCCCACAACGCTCAAGAAGCTTGACACCATCCAGGACAAAGCATCCTGCTTGATTGGCACCCCATCCACAAACAAGGACAGCAGACACATGGGAACACCACCACCTGGAAGTTCCTCTCCAAGCCGCTCACCATCCTGACTTGGAAATATAACGCCGTTCCTTCACTTTCGCTGGGTCAAACCCCTGGCACACCCTCCCTAACAGCACTGTGGGTTTACCTACACCACAGGGACTGCAGCAGTTTAAGAAGGCAGCTCACCACTGCCTTCTTAAGGGCAATCAGGGCTGGGCAATAAATGCTGGCCTCACCAGCGATGCCCACAAATTGTAAACAAATAATAAAGAAAGATTCCACAATTCAAGGCAGAAATCCACAAAATTGTATTTGCCAAGAAAACATAAACTGATAACTTGGGCTGACACTCCTGCGTAGCACTGAGGGAGTGCTGCACTGTTTCAGATGAAACATTAAATTGATGGTCTCTCTGCCCTCTCAGGTGGAGATAAAAGCCCACATGGCACCATTTCTAAGCAAGGCAGTGACATTCTGCCTCTTGTCCTGGACTAAAAATTGTTCTCCACTTGACTTCACCAAAAAAAATCGTTATAACCTTGCTGTTTGTTGTACATAAATTACCTGCCAAGTTGCCTGCATAACAATAGTGATGACACTTCCTTGACTGTAAAGCCATTTGGAAGGTTGTTAGCAAATGCTGTAGAAATTAAATTTCTGTACTAACTTCCTACTTCAGAGAAGTGCCTGTCAGCAGTTTTGGAATAGGAGGGAAGGGAAAGGAAACATCAAATTTGAAGAAGAGGCACTTTCTCCTGAGCCAGCTTTGCGCTGATAGCCTTTAATCTATGCCTTGTTATTACCTGTGAAGTATCCAGTTCCTTAGGGTCATTACAGCAAGACTGGTGTAATTAGTGTCAAAGTGGCAGAAGTCTAGCATTAAGTTCCTATATTGTTCTAGCAATAAAATCCATAAATATTACAGAACACATTGCAGGACAACCATGAGCCTTCAATGTACCAAATCATTTATCATTCATTTCAATCTTATTGCTCATCTTTCTTCCTTGTCAATTTATTGGCCATATAAGGAGATTAAAATTTGTGGTGTAGAAACAGCATTAAATAGTAAGTGAATCCCATTAGAGGCTCTTAGAAAATTAAAGGCTTGAAGAGTTCCTCCAACCAACTGCTTTTAGTGACCAAAGAGTTTAAACACAAAATAATGCCAGCATCTGTTATGGACAAGGGAAGAGAGATAAAATTGAAATCCCTTTCCTTCCTGTTCATAATCATACTGGTTTCTTAAGAGGAAGATATGGATGATTCTTAGCCCCGGAGTGTGTGGACAATTTAGAAGTAACAGCAGCAAACTTTTGTGGGTTTAACTACAGAGGGTTATTTATTCACACATGCAACCCAACAGTCTAAGTGTTATGTCAATCATGCCCCACACACAAGAAAGGTACAGTTAAAGAAAAATATTATAATTTTACAAATTTTAAGCCAAAAGAATAATTCCTAGTTCAAGTGTTGTGTTCATAGTAGGAGAACTGTTGCTGTGGCCCCAATAAAGAAAGGAGTTTTTTTTTCCAGTCTTAAATTGTAGTTCAGATGAGTTCAAATAGCTAAAGTCAGATATCCAGATTGTTGCAGGATTCCCTCAAAGAGATGAATGTTCAACAGGTCACAGAGCTAGTTACTTGTGGTTTTCACACCAGGAGGGAAAATTTCTTTACAGACGGACTTGGAGTTTTGGAATCAGGCTGGGAGACTCTTAAGATGCCTCCAGCTCCTTAACGACAAATATGGCACAGTCTTTTGCTGCAGCTGTTGTCTCTTTCAGTGTTTTCTGCAGACTCCACAGATTTCCCTGTATCTTCAGCTAAAACTCATTATTTCCAGCTGGTTTTAATCAAGTCACAATGGGAAGGTGATGGTGTAGTGGTATTGTCGCTGGACTAGTCATCCAGAGACCCAGGGTAATTCTCTGGGACCCGGGTTTGAATCCTGCTACAGCAGATGGTGGAATTTTCAATAAAAGTCTGGAATTAAAAGTCTGATGATGACCATGAAACCATTGTCGATTGTTGTAAAAACCCATCTGGTTCACTAATGCCCTTTAGGGAAGGAAATCTGCTGTCCTTACCTAGTCTGGCTTACATGTGACTCCAGACCCACAGCAATGTGGCTGACTCTTAACTGCCCTCTGAAATGGCCTAGCAAGCCACTTAGTTCTTACAAACCACGACAAAGTCACAAAAAAGGAATAAAACTGCATGGACCACCCAGCATCGAACAAGGCACCGGAAATGACAATGGCAAACTCAGCCCTGTTGACCCTGCAAGGGCCTTCCTACTAACATCTGGGGGCTTGTGTCAAAGTTGGAAGAGCTGCCTCACAGACCAATCAAGCAACAGCCTGACATAGTCATCCTCATGGAATCACACTTTGCACATAATGTCAGAGACACCACCATCACCACCTCTGGGTATGTCCTGCCCCATGGGGAGGACAGGCCCAGCAGAAGTGGGGGCACAGTGGTATACAGTTGGGAGGGAATTGCCCTGGGAGTCCTCAACATTGACTCTGGACCCCATGAAGTCTCATGGCATCAGGTCAAACATGGGCAAGGAAACCTCCTGCTGATTACCACGTACTGCCCTCCCTCAGCTGATGAATCAGTGCTCCTTCATGTTGAAATCCACTTGGAGGGAGCACTGAGGGTGGAAAGGGCACAGGATATACTCTGGGTAGGGACTTCAATATCCATCACCAAGAGTGGCTCAGCAGCACAACTACTGACTGAGCTGGCCGAGTTCTAAATGACATAGCTGCTAGGCTGAGTCTGCAGCAGGTGGTGAGGGAACCAACAAGAGGGAAAAACATACTTGACCCCATCCTCATCAATCTGCCTGCCGCAGATGCATCTGTCCATGATAGCATCGATAGGAGTGACCACCGCATAGTTGTGGCGGGGATGAAGTCCCGCTGTCACATTGAGGATTCCCTCCATCCTGTTGTTTGGCATTACCACTGTGCTAAATGGGACATTTCAAACAGATCTAGCAACTCAAGACTGCGCATCCATGAGACATTGTGGGCCATCAGTAGGAGCAGAATTGTACTCAAAAATAATCTGTAACCTCATGGCCGGCATATCCCCCACTCTACCATTACCATTAATCCAGGGGATCAACCCTGGTTCAATGAAGAGTGCAGGAGAGCATGCCAGGAGCAACACCAGGCATACCTAAAAATGACCTGGTTCAAACTGGTGAAACTATAACACAGGATTACTTGTGTGCCAAACAGAATAAGCAGCAAATGATAGACAGGGCTAAGTGATCCCACAACCAACGGATCAGATCTAAGCTCTGCAGACCTGCCACATCTAGTCGTGAATGGTGGTGGACAATTAAACAACTCACTGGAGAGGGAGGTTCCTCAAATATCCCCATCCTCCATCAACAGCACCTTCCAAACCTGCAACCACTACCATCTTGAAGGACAAGGGCAGCAGATAGATATGAACACCACCACATGGAAGTTCCTCTCCAAGTCACTCACCATCCTGACTTGGAAATATATCACCGTTCCTTCACTGCTGCTGGGTCAAAATCCTGTAACTCCCTTCCTAACAGCACTGTGGGTGCACCTACACCACATGGACTCCAGCAATTCAAGAAGGCAGCTCACCATCACTTTCAATGGCAACTAGGGATGGGGGATGGGCAATAAATGCTGGCCCAGCCAGTGAAGCCCACAACATGTGAATGAATTTTTAAAAAAGCATGATTAACACTGCTATTTTCCACCTGGAATGGCTTAGCTGAAAGCTATTGCTATTTAATAGAGATGAAAGATGAGTTTGTGACACTTACTCAGGATGAATTGATTTCTGCCCAGCTCTCATTGCTATGGTACCAACTTGGAGCATGGAGCCTAGACTCGTGTTTCAGGTAAATCTCTAAACAACAGCAAGTGCAAATTCCACAGATAGTCTTTGTCTTACAATGTCCATTCCAGGAGGAGAGGACCCCAGCCCTAGACAGAATCACAGTGCAGAAGAGGCCGTTCGGCCCATCGAGTCTGCACCGACACGTAAGAAACACCTGACCTACCTACCTAATCCCATTTACCAGCACTTGGCCCATAGCCTTGAATGTTATGAGGTGCCAAATGCTCATCCAGGTACTTTTTAAAGGACGTGAGGCAACCCGCCTCCACCACCCTCCCAGGCAGCGCATTCCAGACCATCACCACCCTCTGGGTAAAAAAGTATTTCTTCACATCCCCCCTAAACATCCTGCCCCTCACCTTGAACTTATGCCCCATCGTGACTGACCCTTCAACTAAGGGGAACAGCTGCTCCCTATACGCCCAGTCCATGCCCCTCATCATCTTGCACACCTCGATCAGGTCGCCCCTCAGTCTTCTCTGCTCCAACAAAATCAACCCAAGTCGATCCAACCTCTCTTCATAACTCTGCAGGTCTGACAGCATCTGCAGAAAGGAAAACAGTTAACGTTTCAAGTCCGTATGACTCTTCATCAGAACAGCGAGTTATCATATGGACTCAAAGCGTTAACTGTATTCCTCTCAACAGATGCTGTCAGACCTGCTGTGTTTTTTCAGCTATTTTTGTTTTTGTTTCAGATTTCCAGCATCCGTAGTATTTTGCTTTTATCTCTTCATAACTCAAATGTTTCATCCCAGACAACATCCTGGTGAATCTCCTCTGCACCCCCTCCAGTGCAATCACATCCTTCCTATAATGCGGCGACCAGAACTGCACACAGTACTCCAGCTGTGGCCTCACCAAGGTTCTATACAACTCCAACATGACCTCCCTACTTTTGTAATCCATGCCTCGAAAGATAAAGGCAAGTGTCCCATATGCCTTTTTCAACATCCCACTAACATGCCCCTCCACCTTCAGAGATCTATGGACACACACGCCAAGGTTCCTCAGAACTTCCTAGTGCCATGCCATTCATTGAATTCTTCCTTGTCAAACTACTCCTTCCAAAATGTATCACCTAACACTTTTCAGGGTTAAATTCAATCTGCCACTTATCTGCCCATGTGACTATCTTTCTGCAGCCCAAGACACTCAACCTCACTGTTAACCATCCAGCCAATCTTTGTATCATCTGCAAACTTACTAATCCTAACCCCCACATAGTCATCTATGTCGTTTATATAAATGATGAATAATAGGGGACCCAGCACAGATCCTTGTGGTACTCCATTGGACACTGGCTTCCAGTCACTAAAGCATCCTTCTGTCATCACCCTCTGTCTCCTACAACTAAGCCAATTTTGAATCCAATTTTCAAATTACCCTGTATCCCATGTGCCTTTGCCTTCTTTATAAGTCTCCCACGTGGGACCTTGTCAAAGGCTTTGTTGAAATCCATTCAAACTACATCAACTACACTTCCCTCATCTACACACCTGATCACCTCCTCAAAAATTTCAATGAAATTTCTTAGGCATGACCTCCCTCTGACAAAGCCACGCTGACTATCCCTGATCAAACCTTGCCTCTCCAAGTGGAGATAGATTCTCTCCTTCAGAACTTTCTCCAATAGTTTCCCTACCATTCAATCAGGAACTTTCCAGAGGTTTGAGGCAGAAATTGCAAAAGTCACCTACATCAACAGCCATCTTCAGCAGTCTGGTCAGAGTCCATTTAAAAGACAGGTCCAGAAATACAAATACAGTCCATATTTGCAGCTATGAATAGGATATGCTTTCACTGGCCAGGACAGCATTCATCTTAAATTTGTGGGCTTTGCAATCATGTCATATGTTATTAATGTTAACAGATTAACCGTTTTTTTTAAACACAACAGTTAATCAGTTAAGATAAAAGCAAAAAACTGCAGATGCTGGAAATCAAAAACAAAAACAAAAATAAAAATACCTGGAAAAACTCAGTTCTGTTGAAGAGTCATGCGGACTCGAAATGTTAACTGTGCTCCCTTCCACAGATGCTGCCAGACCTGCTGAGTTTTTCCAGGTATTTTAGTTAATCAGTTAAACAAGTCAATCTTTCTATTAAAATTGCAAAGAGCTTCACAGGTGTGCTTTAATAAGTCACATACTAATATTGGATTATGCTCAAAGGTAACTTTAATACTCCATAATGATGTGAGATGGGTAATATTGGATAAATTGGCCCTTCTATGCCATGCTCAATTTCCTTTTCATTCAAGTCAATTGACTCCACGTCATTTTTGAGGTGCCAGAGTTACTTTGTATTACAGGTTCTTACTTCAACTGAAAAGTGTTGAACAATGCTAGACAATCAGCAGAGATTTCCTCCTTCCTTGATTTCTAGCTTCAAGCAAATGCATCCCCTGGATCTCTTAACCTCCTCCATGAAGGAAGATGGTTCTGTTGGTAAGAAGGCTGTTCATTCAGGTACTGAGCCAGCTGGAACAGCAAGCTTTACCAGTTCCAGTCATGGTGCTGGTGAAGTGTACTGTAATTGGCCTCAGTGCCTCTTTGACACACAGAGTGGAAGAGGGGAAAAAAATCAGCTAGGGCTTCCCGTCCCTATCATCACCCTGGTGGTATGTTGAGGAAGCATGGGATGACGTGGCTGAATAGGCTCATTCAGCATGAAGAGGGGAGACATGAATGAGATATTGGAAAGTGACAAGTGCTTGAAGAACTATAGCCCAGAAAAAGCAATAGCGCCTTCAGAAGAGAAGTGGTAATGTGAGGGTTTGGAGGGTTGGGGGTGGAGGGGGAGGGGGAAAGGTAAAGAAAGAATAGCACTGAGGAGAAAGTGGAGGGGGGGTGGGTGGGGAGAGAAAATTGCTATTATGTGCATTACATGTTGCTTTTAGTTGTCATCACTTACTGTAATCTCCAAGAGAAGATGAAATATGTTCTAAATGGGCAATTGTTTCAAACCATTAATTCCACTGATTTAGGAATTACCATTTTGGTTTCAATTGTTCTGAGACTTGACATGTCTTCTTGAGAGAACAACACTTACAAATCAAAATTATAGCACACAACTCACATAATTAAATTCCTTTTAGTATGTTTACAGCCTTTGACGTTACACACGCATGACTGGGTTTCTGTGGTTTCAGTTACAGACTAATAATTAGGAGCTGTTCTTGAGCAAAACTCACTTTTCCAATGGACCTATGTCCATATGGTTCTCCCAGGTCAATGGTTTGCCAACCTTTTCCCTTGTGGAGAACTGATGACGTACAAAGGTATAAAAGTGGCAGGCAGCTGGTCAATCAGGCCTGCCTCACGCTGCAGAGTGAGTTGGATTCCTGACTAGCAACTTAGAATTATAATTCATGACACAGTTGTGGACCATCATTCACTTAAAAATAAAGCATAAAATAATCAACCAACTGCACAGTTATGAACATTCTGGTAGACAAATAGCTATAATACGTTGCAAGATGCAGGTCCCCTTGATTTACAGGAAAAAAATGAAAGGTCTAATACAAAATGCAGAGTGCTGTAAAGTCCATATGTTGTCAGTTCATTAAATTCTCCATCATTTACATACTATTTTTGAGTTTTATAAAGCAGGGGGTTGGGCTGTCTCGTAGTCAATTCATTCTACATTTTATTTGCGGAGTGGTGTCTTGTCTCCTGAATTCCATCTCACACTTACTTTTGTGTGGCTGTGACAAGCGGCAGTAGCGAGGAGGGTGGTGGTGGGGGGGTGGGTGGGCTGGTGGGACTCAAGGGTTTTCTCGCAAAGTCCTCCTGACAGAGATTTTTCCACTTTTCAGCAAGGGGATACATCCGTTACCCACCACCCCCTCCATCTCTCCCACCCCACCACCCCCATATCATATTGCTGTCAGCTCCCGGGAAGCAGAAACAAAAACTGAGAAAAAAATTCCAGAGGGGAAAATTACTCTGGGAAATTATTCTCCTCTGACTGCCTCAGATGATGCAAACCTCGGAGAACACATAGAATGGGATACCAGTGTTTGTTTTGAATGCAAATTCACTGCAAACTCGAAACTTAATGAGTTTCTGCAAATGGGAAAGATTTCTCCATGTCGATGGTTGGTGGGTCATTAACAGCTGTGCTGACTGGTCACTGTGGTCTCTTGCAGTTTGTCTGCTAGTCTTTCAAAGTCAATTATAACAATCACTTGCATTTATATAGCATCCTTAACAGCTGCCCCAAGTTGCTTTAGGAGCTCTATCTGACAGAAGTCAGAATACAGGTTTGTCGTAATTTAATCAAAAACTTAAAAAATTGCTTTGCAAGGCCAAAAGAGACTTTTCAAACTGAAGTAACTTGCTAAAAGCTGAAGACTGCTTTTTCCCAGATAAACAAGGACCACTAGACTGTGACAGGAACCAACACTTCTGAGGCCCACTGACATCAAAGAGAGCTAAACTCAACAGACAACCATACCGCGAAGCTGTGTCAAGTCATTATGCTTGCTGGAATACAAAGTTAATTAGTGTGTCGAACCTTAGTATGGTTTCAACAGTCTGATAAGATCAGAGAACATTTGGGATTGGATTAGCATTATGAATAGCTCTAAGCGTAAGTGACTGGTAACAGGCGAATATGAGCAAGGAAACTCTGAAAGTTAGTTTTTAAATTGAAGATGAGATGTTTTGAGAGATTGTGGGAGAAAAAAGCCGAGGATGAGATAAGAAAGTGATAATGTAAGGACCCTGGTTGATCAAAGACACAAGGCATGTTTGAAAGCTTATGGAGGACGGACAATGTCATGATGTACTTTAACTCCACGGACGGAATTTTAACTGTGGCATGCCATTCCTGATGTCAGAAAAGGAAGTGGACACCACTTCCATGCTCTTCCTTTATGTTGGTTCTCCCATGACTCCAGTTAAAATTTAAAGCATTGGCAGTGTGCACGGGAGGCATGTGCAAACACAGGGCAGGGGAAGTGTTTCAGTGGTGAAACCCGCCATCAGCTGACAATCGGCAGGTACAGGTGGACAATAAAGGAGCCTCCTGGTCAAACAGGGAGGCCCTGCATCACAGCCACAACTTTCAGGCCCAATTCCATGGCCATTAACATAAGACTTATTGAGAAGACAAAAGTGGCACTGGAGTTTTTCAAATTTAAATTTCATTTGTACGTATGTCACGTTGCATTGATTTAACTTTAATCATGTATACATCATTGTTGTTTGTTGAGACAAGCTTAGTCAGGGAGCTAAATATACTGGCATGCCTAATGGGTTGGAGAGTTAGGGACGTTTCTTCATTGTGGAAGAAACAATGATGTATATCTGCGTTCATTTTTTATTGAATGTTCACATTCGTGTCCAGTGCTAAGTTGACCATTCTGTGCGAAATGGCTGAATGTGTAGTATCAGCTGACCTTCCCTTCTATGTATTGTAAAGGTTATTGTCCGAGGTCACTCTCAGCGGGTTTAATTGAAATGTTAGAGGTGAACTCAAAGCCCTGTGAGGACTCCTCAGCCAAAACCATGAGATGGACCCACACACGGACAGGCCAGACATTGCCCTTCGGGGCCCTCATTTTCTTACCTTGACTGACTGTTCCCATCAATCACCCCATCACACCCAGGATACCAGCCGTTCCATCTTCCACTCGTCCGTGCCCCTGACTCCACTCCACGCTCCCCACCCCTTATCACCAACTCACTCTATCAGTTCTGAGCTTCCATGCAAGCTGCCAGTCTCCTCCTGCACCACTGCGCCACCCCCACCCGCTTATGCCACAGAGTTCAACAAGGAGAATCACTGACCTCAGATAAAACTGCAGAAAGCCGGTTGTTGCACATTACCTTTAAACTAACATGAACCGGGTGCCACGAGGTTCTTGTGCGTCACTGACTTCATCTAGAAGGTAGGATGTAATTCAAAAAAAGCCTTTCGCTACTGAGAATTCCTGGCATGCAAATGTATTACAAGTGGAAACCCTCCACACAATGGCGCAAGGCCCGACATTCCACAAAGGTGCTGATTTAATCTCTGCATCTCAAGCTGCCGTCGGGAAATCCAAATTTCAGTCCCCTCCTAATTCAGTCACCCCGCAAAGCATGTTTCCCACTCTTGTATTCTCCAAAAAAATTCCCCCTCCCTCTATGGTTCAAGCAAAGAACTCGATGATCCATAGGGTAATTTATATTAGCAAAAATTTCTAATGGGCTTCTTATGAAGTGTTTTCAGCATGACATCCTGTCTGCTGTTGGGATAAGGGAATAAAAACAATGGTTAAAAGGATCTCATTGCTGCAGTTGGGGATGACTTGACCAGTCACCTCAGACCGGCAATCAACAAGGACTAATCCTCCTCTGATAGCTTTATGTATGATTAACGCTTATTACATCATTGGTTCACAGTTTGCATTGTGGTGTTTCAATTTTAGATTGTGTGGACGGTGGTGGTTTTGAATCTTGAGTCTTGAAGATACAATAAATCTTGTAGACAGAACCAATGTGTCCTGTGTAATTTCTCATAAATCTCAAGCAAAAAAATCATAAACCTCTAAGCTCCAGAAGTAAGGAATTACAAAGTATACCAGTGACTACCATTGCCTGTAAAGTGCTTTGAAACAATCCTGACTTACATTCTATAGCACCTTTCACAACCTCAGGATTTCCCAAAGTGCTTTTGAAGTGTAATAACTGTTCTAATGTGGGGAATCTAAGGACAAGACCCCACAAATATCAACTTGATAATGACAAGATAATCTTTATTCAAGTGATGCTGGTTGAGGGATAAATATTGGCCAGACCATTAGATAGTACTCCCTTTGCTCATCTTTGAAATAATGCAGTGGGATCTTTAACACCCAGCTGAGAGGGCGGAACTGACCTGAATTTAAGGTCTCATCGAAAACATGGAACCTCCAGAGGTGCAGCACTCCCTCAGTCCACAGCCGGATTGTCAGGCTGCTCTTTATCATATTGTCATTTGTGGGAGCTTGCTGTGCACAAATTAGCTGCTGTGCTTCTTACATTACAACAGTGACTACACCTCAAAAATTAATTGGCTTTAAAGTACTTTTGGATACCCTGAAGTCATGAAAGGTGCTGTACAAATGCAAGTTTGTCCTTTTTTTTCCTGGATTACGGAGGCCAGAGCTGGATTCTGAGCAGTTATGGCTGAGCTAATTATTAATAGCACAGTCACAGCATAAGGTTCAGAGCTATGCTGGGATTGCCAATCTGTTGCAATGAACACTTTTACATTTACACTGTAAAAATCATTGTTACTAATATGGAAGTTGACGAAACAAGTCTGAAAAAATGTGTTAATTCACAGTGTCTGCTGCAGTGAAACAGGTGGCACACTGCCTAACCGAGACAAAACCTGCTTTGCTCATGTCCTAAGGAAACAATTCTAGCCCTTTTTAAATCATTGGTTGGACATCAGCTGGAGTATTAAGTTCGATTCTGGGCATCACACTTTAAGAAGGACGTCAAGGGCTTGAAGAAGGTGCAGGGATGATTGATTAGGATGGCACTAGGAATGCCGGATCTTACTTACGTAGATATCGGATTGTTCTCCTTAGAGTAGGCAAGGTTAAGAGGAGATTAAATAGAAGCATTCAAAGTTATTTGTCAGAGCAGATGGTGAAACACTGTTTCCGCTGATAGGAGACAGGGAACTAGTGGACACAGATTTAGGATAATTGGTAAAAGAACCAGAGAGGAGATGTGGAGGAAGTTTTTAAATGCAGTTATTATAATCAGGAATGTCCTGCCTGAAAGGGGTATTGTTATGTTTGCATCAGGTTGGTGTATATCTTATGTGACTGAATTATCTCAGAATAATGCAGCAATGACCCTAGTTCTAAATCTTTATTTGCAATACTCTAAAACATCTCAGAACTTACAGGATTTCAAACATATATGGTCTTTGCTAGATCCCAGATCCTTTCCAGAACATTCTCAGTCCGGGGTCAATAATTAACTCTTCAGCTCCACCCTTAGGCGTAAGTCAGTGTACAAGGATCAGTGAACCAGTCTACCCAATCAAGCATAGAACAATTAAACCAGTGAACACTACAGTCATGAAGGCAGATTCAATACAGCGTTTCAAGAGTGAAATGATTAAATATTTGAAGAGGAAAATTTGCAGGCTATGGGAAAAAAGCAGGGGAGTGAGATTAATTGAAAAGCTCTGTCATAGAGCTGGCACAGGCACAATGGACCAAGTGACCTCATTCTGTGTTGAATCATTCTATGAACAAATCACTTTTCCTTGTTACACAGCTGTGGCCTTTACATCATTCAAACTTGGCGATAAAGTGTTGAAAATTAGCATAAAGCTGGGTCCTTTAACCTGATTGATTCCCTGCCTGGAGACACTAAAATCACCTTGAGCTTATTTAAAACTTTACTTATCATAGCCTACCTCACACCAAGTGCCACTCACTCATCACCCATGTGTTCTCTGACCTACTCTGGTTCCCAGACCAGAACGTCTTAATTTTAAATTTCTCGTTATCAAGTCCCTCCATGGCCTCACTCCTCCCTATCTCTGTAACCATCTCCAGCCCTGCGACCCTCTGAAACCTCTGTCCTCCTCTAAGCCAGCTTCCTGTGCATCCCAAAGTTTAACCATTCACGATCATGCCTTCAGCAGCTGAGGCCGTTGTCTGTGAAATTCCGCTCCCGAGACATCTCGGTCTCTTTCTCTTCTCCTTTAAGACACTCCTTAAAACCTACCGCTTTGACCAAGCTTTTTGGCCACCTGTCCTAGTATCCCATATTGTTTGTTGTCAAATTTTGCTTGATAGTCATTTCTGTGAAGCACTTTGGGACATTTTGCTTTGTTGGAGGTGCTATATAAATGTAAACAGTTGTGTTCCAACTTCACCAAGAGACCCATCCCCAAATCAGAACCTGTTTTTTTCTTGAAATGGACCAATGAGTTTCTTTTAAATATATATTCAGAGCTCTGGCAACATTGTTGTTGACTGACAGAGCTGCAAACAGCTGTATGTTTGCTTATTAATCTAACAGCCTGTGCAAAATCACGGCTCCCTGGGTCTCCATAGCCACATATACACTCAAACCTCTTCGCAGTCATGTTTTCTGATCAGGTAAATCAAGTGAGCTGTTAAGATTCCGGTTGCAGGATCACTGACAGAGGTCCTGACGATACTATGTGCTGTGTGCTTTTACATTAAATCAATTGGCCTAATTAGAGCTGCATCATTCTGCAGTAGTAATATCTCATGCTTAACTGCTTGGAAAATAACAATCGGGATCTCTGATATCGCTCAGCACCTCATGAGAATAAAAGACTGTCATCAAATGTTGTGATTTAATTAAAAAGCTTTACTGAAATGGCAGATGGAGTTATGGATTTATTTATATCAAACATTAATCATTCAGGAGCAAAGTTAATATCAAAAACTGCATCGCTTAAGAATTGTGGATTAACTATTTCATTGTCGGAGATTTGAACAGCATCCAAAGAGATTTCACTCCTGATGGCTCTGAGCCTTTGGGCACCTTCCCCCCTAAGTGGACCTCCCTGTGCTTGTCCTGACACTGGCTATTGGCAGCTTCATCAACTGTAGACATCCTCACCAGCCCCCGTCATTGTTCTCATTCAATGATCGCATACCTTCCTGAATAGGTGTTCCGAAATGGCATTCCGGATCAAAGCATTTCACCTCCCTCTCCGCTGTGGACCAGGGATCCAGATGTCAATGTTTACACTCAAAAGTTGAGATCAGCTAACTCCACACAGGCCATGGATTGGAACTGAGCTATAACTGATCACAATGGTCAGTCTGCACACCAGACTGTGCCTTCAAGTAAGGTCCATTACAACAACTCCTTATCAACTTCCATCAAAAAATTCCTAGGGACTGAGAAAGAAGCCCAAAAATTAATGGCTTCTGAATTTTAACTCTGAGCCAGCTTTGAGGTAGTGGGGAGCTGATGGGAAGTGGTGTAGTAAGTGGGCTGAGGGACTGACTTAGAGGGGAACTTGGAAGTAATGCAGTTCCGATACTTTTTCTGGTTTTGTGTTTCTCAGTGATGCTAATTTTTTAAAAATTCATTATGAGAAGTGGGTGTCGCTGGCTAGGCCAGCATTTATTGCCCATCCCTGATTGCCCTTGAGACAATGGTGGTGAGCTGCCTTCTTGAACCACTGCAGTCCATGTGTTGTAGGTACACCCACATTGCTGTTAGGGAGGGAGTTTCAGAGTTGACCCAGCAACAGTGAAGGAACGGCGATATATTTCCAAGTCAGGATGGTGAGTGACTTGAAGGGGAACTTTCAGGTGGTGGTGTTCCCATGTGTCTGCTGCTCTTGTCCTGTTACATGGTACTGGTCATGGGTTTGAAAGGTGCTGGTGAAGGAGGCTTGTGCGTTGGTGGTGAAGGGAGTGAATGTTTGTGGATGTGATGCCAATCAATTGGGCTGCTTTGTCCTGGACGGTGTCCAGCTTCTTGAGTGTTGTGGGAGCTGCACTCATCCAGGCAAGTGGAGAGTATTCCATCACACTCCTGATTTGTGCCTTGTAGATGGTAGACAGGCTTTGGGGAGTCAGGAAGTGAGTTACTTGTCGCACGATTCCTAGCCTCTGACCTGCTCTTGTAGCCACAGTATTTATATGGCTAGTTCAGTTCAGTTTCTGGTCAATGGTTGCACCCAGGATGTTGATAGTAGGGGATTCAGTGATGGTAATGCCATTGAATGTCAAGAGGCGATGGCTGTATTCTCCCTTGTTGGAAATGGTCATTGTCTGACATTTGTGTGGTGTGAATGTTCCTTGCCACTTGTCAGCCCAAGCCTGGATATTGTCCAGGTCTTGCTGCATTTGGACATGGACTGCTTCAGTACCTGAGGAGTCGCAAATGTTGCTGAACATTGTGCAATCATCAGCAAACATCCCCACTTCTGACCTTACAATGGAAGGAAGGTCATTGATGAAGCAGCTGATGATGGTTGGGCCTCAGACACTACCCTGAGGAACTCCTGCAGTGATGTCCTGGAGCTGAGATGATTGACCTTCAACAACCACAACCATCTTCCTTTGTGCTAGGTATGACTCCAACCAGTGGAGACCTTTCCCCCTGATTCCCATTGACTCCAGTTTTGCTAGGGCTCCTTGATACCACACTCTGTCAAATGCTACCTTAATATCAAGGGCAGTCACTCTCACCTCACATCTGCAGTTCAGCTTTTTTTCCCATGTTTGAATCAAGGCTGCAATGAGGTCAGGAGCTGAGTGAGTCTGCCCGCAACCCAAGCTGGACGCACGTGAGCAGGTTATTGCTAAGGAAGTGCCGCTTGATAGCACTGTTGATGACCCCTTCCATCACTTAATTGATGATTGAGAGCAGACGGATGGGGCAGTAATTGGCTGGGTTGGATTTATGCTGCTTTTAGTTACAGGATGTACCTGGGCAATTTTCCACATTGCCAGGTAGATGCCAGTGTTGTCGCTGTACTGAAACAGCTTAGCTAGGTGTGCAGCAAGTTTTGCAGCACAAGTCTTCGGTATTATTGCCAGAATCTTGTCAGGACCCATAGGCTGGATATCATTAACAGAAATGGATTTGGGTTGAATTACTGCAGGGTATGCTTTAGTTTTTTTAACTGCCACTACAATGCAATGCTAGTGGAGGAGGGATGTTCAAGGTGACAATCAAGTGACTGCTTTTGTCCTGGATGGTGCTGAGCTTCTTGAGTGCCACTGGAGTTACACTCATCCAGTTAAGTGATGATTCAGCCATCACAATCGAAGCATGCCTTGTAGTTGGTAGAGGATCTTTGAAGAATCAGATTATGTGCCATAGAGTATTCAGTCTCTATGTTGCTCTTGTGGCCATGACATTGAGCTGCTTGGACCAATGAAGTTTCTGGCCAAGAGTGACCACTAAGATATTGATGATGGAAAATTCAATGTTATTGAAGCTTAAAGGGAGATGGCTGATCAGCCTTCCTCTTGTTCAAGATGGTCATTAGTTGGCACTTATGTGGTGCAAATGTCATATGTTACTTGTCAGACCAAACCAGCTGGAGATGTCTTGTTTATTATTGGAGAAGTTGTGAATTGAGATGAACACTACATGGATGGGATTGTTATCCTTTGGATCGGATGTCAAACTGATGCTCCATTCACCTGGTCACATGGACTTGATAATGTTCCATATGGTACTATTTGAAAAACCAGAACAAGGAACATGCCAACATTCCCTCCTCAACCAGCCAGCACCAAAAGTGGATGAACTGGTTCATTCATTTCATTGCTGTTTGTGGGATGGTGTGGGATGCAGAATGGCCAATTCATAACAACAGATACTTTATGTCATGGAACTTATTGCACGTAAAATTCATTGGGGTTTCTGAGAGATGCGATAAGGTGGTTTATAAGTACAAGGAGGAGATTTTAATCTGATGCATCTGGGGGAAACAAGTTAAGAGGGGACTTAAAATTTCTCGCATTATTTTCTCATGCTGGCGCTGCTGGCAGCTGATCAGATCCAACTTTGACTTACCTTACCGAGCAGGCAACAAGACTGTCCAAAACTGATTCTGCTCTTCCTTACACATGCATGCCATGCCCCAATAACATCATGAGATCCCAGGCTGCAATTTTAATGGGACGCCTGAGAGGTGTTGTGTTTTTATAATGATATAAAGGCACCAATCACTCATAAGGGATTGGGTAAACACGTTGTGGGTTCATTTATTAAGACTAGGCACATGGGAGCATTTATAGATGAGCCGGGATTTTACGGCCCTTCCCGTAATATTACGGTGGGATATTACGGTCCCACCAAACCAAATGGAGATTTAAATAGCTCATCGCAACTGCTGTGGGGAGACAAGCCGCAGCGGGGCCATAAAACCCTGGCTATGGACAGAAAGCTTGAAGACACATCATCAGAGCTGTCTCCATGTGCTCTGCTTAAAAGCAAAATTGAAATTAAAACCATATCACATGACACACTTCCTTCTAGTGATGTCATACTGCAATCCCTTAAAGACATATTACAACAAGAGGAAGAAGCAGGGTGGCTTTCCCATCAGGCGAATAGAGTGGGAAGGGATTTGGACCAAGATGAGGCTCAAACAATTTTGTAATTTTTGCTATCCTCGTGGAGCCAAGAGATACCAGAAAACTTAGGCCTCTTCTGCTGTGGACCCCCCCCTCCCCCCAGTCCAAAACAAGAGACACCTCCTCCACGACCATGAGACAGACAATCCCTTACTCTGCCAGGTATTACTATTCTGCCCTGTCCTGCTGACTTTCTGCCCATAATATAGTTGACCCTTAACAGCTCCTTGAAGTGACTTAGCAAGTTGCTCGGTTGTATCAAACTGTTACAGCAATATGCATTTATGTAGGGTTTTTAATATAGTAAAATGCCCCAAGGCACTTCACAGGGGTGGTTTTCAAATAAAATTTGACACCAAACCATATTAAGAAATGTTTGGAGAGATGAACAAAAGCTTGGTCAAAGCAGTAGATTTTAAGGAACGTCTTAAAGGAGGAGAGAAATGTGGCAAGCCAGAGAGAGGTTCAGAGAGAGAATTCTAGAGCTTAGGCAATTGAAAACATAGCCTTCAATGCTGGTGGAACAATAGAAATGGGTGATTCACAAGAGACAGAATTGGAGGAGGCAGGGGTATCGCAGGCTTGTGGGGCTGGATGATGTTTCGGACCCAGGGAAGGGCATTGCCAAGGATTTGAAATCAGGGACAAGAATTTTAAAATTGAAGCATTTCCTGACCAGGAGCCACATGTATGAACAGGATGAAATGCATGTTAGAATATAGGCAGCAGGGTTTTTCATGAATTATAGGAAATGGAGGAATAAAAAAGCCCACAACCAACTTTTCAAGACAACTGTGGATAGGCAATAAATGCCAGCGTGATCTTGAAAATTAATGAAAAAAAAACCCATTCATTTAAAAAAGTGACATTATGAAATTTCACAAATACTGATTTTGAAGAGAGGCGCTCAATAATAAATCATTGAAGTTTTAGTGAACTTAATTAAGTCATAAAACCAAAGCAAGAGGATGAACAGACTTATAATAAATTTATCGATAGTTAGTGTTTTAATAAGTATGTTTTATAGAAGCATGAATTTTAAAAAAATACAAGCACTTGGTGGGGCTGACAGACATGAAGCTACATCTAGAGAAATATTGGGCAATAAAAGAGGAAGGTAAAAGTAAAAGTGATATTTGTTTTTGTTGATATGCATTAATTTTATATTCATCGAATCATAGAAATTTACAGCACCGAAGGAGCCCATTTAGCCTGTCTTGTACTGGCCCTCTAAAAGAGCAGTCAATGCACAAGGACACAAGAAATAGGGACAGGAGTAGACCTCGTGGACCCTCGCGCCTGCGCCACCATTCAATAAGAGAATGACTAATCTTGGGTTACAGCTCCATTTTGCTGCCTGCTCCCCATATCCCTTGATTCCATGAGAGATCAAAAATCTGTCTATTCCCAGCATTAAATGCATTCAACAATGGAGCATCCACAACCCTTTGAGTGACATAATTTCTCCTTATCTCTTTCTTAAATAATCAACCCCTTATCCTGAGACTGCGCCCCCTGTGTTTTAGATTCCCCAACCAGTGGAAACAATCTCTCAGGGTCCTTCCAATCGACCCCTTCAGAATCTTGTATGTTTCAATGAGATCACCTCTCATTCTTCTAAACTCCGGAGAATATAAGCCCAATTTATTCAGCCTTTCATGATAAGGCAAGTCCCACATCTCACAGGCTAATTCAGTGAACCTTCGCTGTACTACCTCCATATCCTTTCTTAAATGTGGAGACCAAAACTGCACACAGTCATATAGTCCCACTCCAGCATTTTTTGTCTGTAACCTTATAAGTTCATCATCCTCAGGTATTTGTCCAACTCCCTTTAGAAATTATTTATGGAATCAGCTTCCACCTTTCCAGTTCAAGTGTCCCAAATCTCGGCAAATCTCGGATAGAAAATATTTCTCCTTATCTCCCCTCTAGAATTTTTATCAATAATTTTGAATCCATGGCTCACCTCTGGTCAGTAACAAGACTGCCCTTTCAAAGGGCTTTCACAGCCACAAAAGGATGGCTAGCCTCCTCTTGCGCTGTAAGTTTCTATCTGGTGGGTCAGGACGAGCTTGGCCTGCTCCACTGCCAGATAAAAACTTTTTCAACATTGGAAAGAGATAGCCACTTTCTGCCACTGCTAAGTTCTAAACACAGTTTCCAGGCTCATTCTAGGAATCCAAAGAGTGATGCAGTTCCATGTCTACATTCCATACCAACTGCTACATGACTGTGTCAGCGATGAAGGCCCACACGACATGATCTGTTTGATATTAAACTTGATAGGACCATCACCTTATGCAATAGTTCAAACCATCACTGGCTGAAGCAGGCAAAATGAGGCAGGAATTAGAGGGGCATATGGTTTATTTTATTTCACTAAATCACTCTTGGAATTCAGTAACCATCGAAGTCAAATTTGTGAAACATCTTGCGCTGACGCCTAATATGCCTGCCATTTCCTTAGATACCTTTGATCTAGAGTGTTTTAGATGAGCTGATCTTCACTGTGAACTCTTCCTCTGTACTTCCTCTGGTAGCCTTATTCCAAAAATGAATCCCCCCCCCAAGGAGTTTCCAGGTTTAACTTCTTGTTTGTTCCATGTTGCTTAATTTCAAATAGAAGTAACAATTGAGACATTGAAATTAGTGTCGGTGTCCCTTGGTTTAGGGGCTGGAATAATTGCCCAGGGCTTTCCCCACCAAATGGATCTGCAAGGACCTCTGCTGGTCACTAGTTATGCAGAGATGTTGGGTGAGATAAGGATAAGGAAGCTCAGCTGAATGTTCCCATGTGTCAATTATTCTGACTAGCGCTCTTTAGTCATGTCCAGGCATGAAAAATGTCTACACTAGCACAAAAATAAAATACTGCAGGTGCTGATGATCCGAAATAAAAGAGGTAATTGCTGGAAATGCTCAGCAGGTCAGGCAGTATCTGCGGAGGGAAACAGAGTTCATATGTTTCAGTTCGATGGCCCTTCATCAGAACTGAGGAAAGATAGAAAAGTCATTGGTTTGGAGCCAGTGGAAGAGGGAGGAGAAAGCAAACATGAGAAGGGAAATAAGCAATGAAGATGAACAAGGTAAAAGAGACACATGGAAATCCTGTTGGAGGGAAGAACAGAACTTCTTCAAGGTGGGCATTCCTGGAAGAGAAGTGGCAGTGAATTGAACACTAATGCAAAAGCAAAAGGCTGCTTGTGTGTGATGCGGAAAGGATGAACGATCCTTAGTGGAAGTCAGTTCATTTAGAATGTTAGGAGGGGTGAAGCGCAGGCAAAAGGGGGAAATTGGGCTTTTGAACTTCAGTTGCGTAGTCATAAAAATCATTTAGTGGTTCTCATAATTTCTCAAAGAAGTGAATCAGAATATCGTATAATATAATTTCATTGACATAACTTAATAGAAACACTTTGACTAATAGACTTTAACACACAGACTTTCAACTTGTTTCTAATATGGCTATTCCTGGGCATGTGTTGTGTGACACACTATGACTTGATTGCTGGCTTGATTACATCTCCAAGGTGAAACAGATACTAAGTATATTAGAAATTCACTCTCTCGATTGCATATGGAATTTCTCTGGATGAATGCTACCTACAAATCATTATAAACAACAGCATTCATTACATCCCATTTACATCCGCTTTCTGGTAATTTGTATTTTTATCGAGGAAATCAGGAAATGAAAGTCACTGCCCTTTAAAAGAAGGCAATACCAGAAACCTTTTAAGACTCTGCTTTATTCTGGTGCACATTAAAGGGGGAGAATTTGTAGCTGTGATGTTGTTTGACATTTATGATTTTGAAAGTCTGAAGGAATCTGATTGTGATCTTTTCAATAAGCCATTAGTAAATAGCAGAATCTAATTTGTTATCTATAGGCTACAAGGCATGAATTAATGACTGCACATTTGGCCAGTGAGTAGGGTGTCTCATTAATTCAGGTAGACAATCATGTCACGTACTCAAATTGCTAATCTGTGCACATTCCTTTTCACTGTCTTACATATTGTGTTGCTACTGAAAGAGATTAGTTTTCCCAGGGGCATAAAAAAGGCTTTCAGACCCTTTTCCTGTTTAACAGCTTGCATTTATATAAAGTCCCTTCAGCACAGCATAACACTCAGGGCGCTTCAGAGGAGCGTTGTCAAAGATAATATGGCACTGAGACGCATCAGGGGACAGAATAGGTTGGTCAAAGAGGTGGTTTTTGAAAAGTGTCTTTGGTAGATGCGAAAAGCCGAGGGTTGGAGGGATAAAGGGAGAGAATTCCAGAGCTTAGGGCCTAGGAAGTTAAAGGCCCATAGGGAGCAAAAGAAATAGGGGATGGACAATGAGCCAGATTTGGACGAATGCAGGGAGCTGCATGGTTGTAGGAATTTATAGAAATATGGAAGGGCAGAACCCATGGAGGGTTGAATACAAAGATATGAACTATAATTTTGAGGCATTTCTGGGCTTGAATCAATGTAGGTCAGTGAGCACAGCAGGTGATGGATGGGTGATGAGAGTAAGGGTATGGGCAGCAGCATCCTGGAAGCACTGATGTTTGCAGAGATGGACGGACAGTTAGGAGAGTGTTAGGATATTCGTGTCTGGAGGTAATAGGAGCATGGATTATTTTCAGCTGTTTTGCAAATATCAAGCAATCAGAAAAAGCCAAAACAATAACATTTTGTGTTGACTTATGTGCCAAGGTGCTTCACAGGTGCACTTGCAAACAAAATTTGATATTGAGCCACATGAGGAGATAATTAGGAGATATTAGGGTAGATAACCAAAAACTGGCTTGAGGTAGTGAAACTAGAGGTTTAAGGAGGTGTTGGACCTTGGTCACTAGTTTAGTTGAACTAATGGATCCAGGTAATATGCTTGTTTCAGGATGGCTGAGTTGGTAATGTAGACAGAGTAGATCAGCAGACCGTTCTTATGTAAAACACGTTCTACTTATTTACAAAGGAACTAAGCAGCTACACTTGTGTACTTGCAACTCAAACCCTGTCTCTACATTACAGACTCTTATTCTAGGCTACTCACTACTGACTACTAAGGTAGCTCGCGCTACTCTGCTATTGGATATCGGATACTAAAATCATGTGCTCTTCCATTATAACATTCTTCTTAAAGATTTTAAAGTGGGCACAGGAAAAGAGAGACCCGGGGGGAATGGCATATGTGTAAAAGTCTTTGGAGGTGGCAGGACCAGGTGAGAAAGCTGTTCACAAGACGTATAGGTTTGCCAACCTTCCAGGATTGGCCTGGAGTCTGCAGGAATGGAAGGTCAATCTCCAGGAACAAATTCAGAAAATGCTGGAAAAACTCAGCAGGTCTGACAGCATCTGTGGAAAGAGAAAAACAATGTTAATGTTTTGAGTCTGTATGATCCTGTCAGAGCAGAAGAGAAGTGGAAATGTGATGAAATTTATACTGTCTATGAGTGGGGGGTGGGGGAGGGGGTGGCAGGTGGAGCTGGATAGACGGCCAGTGATAGTGGGGGCAAAGGTTGGATTGACAAAGATATCATGAACAAAAGGACAAAGGGGTTGTTAATGGTAATGGTACTGGCTAAAGGAGATGCTGATAGTGGTACCACTACCATTAATACTCCTTTTGTCCTTTTATTCATGACATCTTTGTCAAACCCTACCTTATCTTTGCCCCTACCTATCGCTGGCCTTCTATCCGTCCCACCTGCTCCACCCCCTTTAAACAGTGTAAATTTCATCACAGTTTTACTTCTCTTTAGCCCTGAAGAAGAGTCATACGGACTCAAAACGTTAACTCTGTTTTTCTGTCCACAGATGCTGTCGGGCTTGCTGAGTTTTTCCAGCATTTTCTGTTTTTGTTTCAGATTTCCAGCATCTGCAGGATTTTGATTTTACCTAAATAATACTTTTAGGTACAAAGTGAAGCTGGAAACCTCAACATGCTAACTCAGAGGAAACACGATGCCAACTGACGCATGGCTGGCAAAGTGAGATTAAAGCTTGGAATGAACCAAGGGGAGGATCGGCCTGACTGCTTGCCTCTCTTCACCAGTTCTATGTGCTGGTTAACGCCAGTGAAGGGTCAGGTAGAGCTCCCTCAACACTTGGGATCTTTCTGGGACCTCTGATCACTTCAGGTTGGTGACGGAATTGTTGATCACGAGAATGAGATTGGGAATCAGTTTTCTTTTGTGTATCCTGTACTTTAATTGGATTATTGGTGGTACTTTTTATTAGTTCATATCCTCCTTGGAATGAGGTGGGTGCTTGTGGAGCTGCATTCTGTTCCAGCATACTGGAATAGGCAATGGCACCCCTTTTGTCCCAAGTTAGCTTTCCTTGTCTTCACCCAGTGTCTTATCCATCTAAAGAACAAAGTGCCATTTACCTTCCTGGTGTTTGAACCTTTCACTGCAATGAACAATTTGCCCAGAATAAATTTGTCAATCTCCTTCATAATATTGAAAACTTAAGAATTCCTCTTTCTCAAGGAAAATAAACCCAATTTCCACAATAGAAGAACAAAAAAAGTGCTGGAAATAGCAGGTCAGACAGCATCTGTGGAAAGAAACAGAGCTAATGTTTCAGGTCGATGATGAATAGGTTTCCTCCGCCTTTCCTGCTTAGTTGTTTCCCTAATTCTATCTCCAAAAGCAACAATGCCTGAACTCAAACTTTAAAGCTGAGATCGATGATGGATGCCAGATTTTTGTTCGGGAAGGGTTACCAAGGGCTGCACAACCAAGGTGGGTAGATGGGCCTGTGTGATCAGCGGGCCTGGGATCAGCATCCCCTGACCACAATCTCGCGTTGGACGGCCAATTAACGGCCAGCCAGCGTGTAGCTCAGCGCTGCCGGGGTGAGGGCGGGAAAAGGATGGGCACGGACACAAATGCGGGTGTGGGCCAGCGCTGAGAGAAAGCTCCCTGAAGGCAGAGAGCTGCCTCAGGGAGCTGAAGACCCGAAAAATTAAAAGTAAAGGTTTCAGAAGCTGAAAGGAAGTGCCCAGGCATCATAATAAATCACCTGAAAATTTAGCTACTGAAATGTATTTATATTTTGTTTAATCCGGGAAACTTCATCCGGCCCGTGCACGAGGTTTCATGAAAAATGTAAAGGCTGCCTGGCCGATTTGCTCATACGCCAACCGTAAGGTTGGACGGACCACGAGGAATTGGAGTCCATTCCTCCGTTAATGGGCCTAGCTGCCCTCTTAACTGTTGGCGGGCGCGCTCCCGACTCGCGCACAACCGCCGACCGGAATATCGCGCGAGCGCGTGAAGAGGTTGTGACGCTCGCCCGATGTCATCACGCGCGATCTCGCACCCGATTGGACCGGGCGCACGCCCGCCTGATCAGCGTAAAATTCCGCCCATGGAGTTAAGATGCAGTTCGGCCATGATCTAACCGAATGGCGGGACTGATTCAAGGGCTTGAATGGCCTTCTCCCCTTCCGAAGCCCGATGCTCAAACGTTAATATGTGTAATATAACTGTTGTAGGAAGGGTAAACCTTTGCACTGATCAGTGTTGAAGGTGGCATCAGTGAAGGCAGGAACAACTTGTTCAGTTATTGTCAGCATCTAGCATCCTCAAGTTACATTAGGAAAGGCTTTAATAAAAAAATCTCCCTCTGTTCTGTCCTCATTATATAGCAGCCTCTGAAGAGCATTCTTGCTGTGTCAGCCTGACATTTTTCTATTTTCCACACCAGTTATCCACAGGACTGATTGAGCGAGATTGCCAATTTAGTGCCAATTAGTTCTCAATTCTAGTTTGCAGCTTTGTTGTGGATTCATTAGCTCCAGCAGAGAGTGAAGGTTTTCACTCCATCAGCCTGGATGGTGTTGAAGCATATGGAAATACTTTAGCACTTTAACTCACTATGCATCCAGCCCCATTCTCAGCACAGACGGGTGCCATTCAGCTCATCCTGTCTGTGCTGGCTCTTTGAAAGAGTTATCCAATTAGTACCGCTCCCCATCTATTTTCCTCATACCACTTGCCAAGTATATATCCAGCTCCTTTTTTTAATGAATCTGCTTCCGCCGCTCTGTAAGGCAGTACATCCCAGATTATTGCAAAAGGCAGTGTAAAATTAAAATCTCCTCATCTCCCCTTCTAGTTCCATGACATTTCAAATAAATTTTCCCCCATCATGAAATTTGCAGAAAGCTAAAGTGAGAGATGGAAATAATATACGAAACGCAAAGCCAGAATGATTGAAATCTCAAAGTCTGTCTGTCCTTAAAAAATTCAGCATAAGTTGGACCTCCCTTTCCACTCCAAAATCTTTGAACATGTTTTCACCACCAACCTTCGTGCCCCTCCTTCTGGGAACTCCACATTTGAATCTTTCTATTCAGATTTTCTTTCCTACCACCGCACCAAAACAGTTCTTACCAAAGTCACAGGTGCCATCTTATCTGACTGTGACAAAGGCAAACTATACCTTCCCATTCTTCTCAACCTGTCTACAGCCTTTGACACAGTCACACCATCCTACTCCAAAGCCCTTTCACTGTCATCCATCTGGTGGGACTGCTCTCACCTGATTCCATTTTTATCTATCTAATTGTAACCACAGAATCATCCACAATGGTTTTTGTTCCCATTTAGGCACAGTTACCTTTTGTTTTCCCAGGTACCTATGCTTGGACCCCTCCTATTTCTCATCAACATGCTGCCCCTTGGCAAAACACATCATCTTCCATGTGTCACAGCGTCTCTACCTCACTGCCACTTGTCTTGATGCTCAACTGGCTCTAAATTCTCATGTTGATTGCCCAATATCCAGTATCGGATGAGAAGAGATATGCCCCAATTAAGTACTGGGAAGACAGAAGCCAATATCTTCAGGCTCCATCACAAACTCTGCTCCTTGCTGTTGATTTCATCTCTCTCCCTGGCATCTTTCCAAGATTGAACCAGACTGTTTGCGACCTTGGTCTCATGTTTGACCCCAAGGTGAGATTTCAATCACATATCCTTATTCTCACTAAGAACATCTATTTCCACCTCATCGCCCATCTTTGTCCCTGGGTCAACTCATCTGCTGCAACCCTCATCCATGCCATTCTTAACTCTAGGCTTGACTATTCCAACACAGTTCTGGCCAGCCTCCCACATTCTCATTTGTTTGTTTGTTGTCACCATAGCCTTAGCGGGACTGTTGGCATCATCTCGCTTTTTCTCTGTCTTTCTTCAAGCCTCCCTTGAGTTCACAGCTCAAAGCTACCCACCCATCTGATTTTCCTTCTTCCTCGTCTGTTTCTACTCTCAATTTCTCCTTCAGTTGTTTCGAGGACAGGCTACTGGGTCTTTGTTTCTAATGTCTGTCCTTGGCTATCTTTCTATCTCTGACTATATTTAGCAACATGTTTGATTCCTGAACTTCTACCCTTGATCTTATCCACTCATTTGTCTTTCTGTCCATCCATCTGAATCTGAGCATCCTCCGCCATCTCCACATTTCAAAAGCTGTTCTCTCATTCTCTTTCTTCAGAGTCCAACTCTCACATCCATAGAGTGCAACACTTCACACTAGTGACTGTAGATAAACTTTTTTTCAGCTTCATGCTGATGCTTTTGGACTTCCAGATACTATTTCAGTCACTGGTCACACCTCTTGCTCCATCACAAACTCTGAGATTGAACCAGACTGTTTGCGACCTTGGTCTCATATTTGACCCCAAGGTGAGATTTCAATCACATATCCTTATTGTCACTAAGAACATCTATTTCCACCTCATCGCCCATCTTTGTCAACCTAACCTGGATTTCGTTCTTGGATACAACTTGCTGTGTATCACTGAGCCAAGTAATTTGAATTTGTCCACTGCCTCTATCTCGGTGCTTCCAATCTTGACATTTCAATTGCTATTTAGAGCCTGATTTGTGTTTAGTCCAAAAGGTTCACTGTGTCTTTTGACTAGGCCTGCCTTATTCCCAAGCTTTTTCTTTACTCTGGCTATGAGTGTGGTGTCACCTGCATACCTGGAATGCAATATATTATGGCCTCCGATGATGCAGCCACATCTCCCTGGTGACTCTTCTTGCACCATCCTCACTATCTTCTTTCTCACAGTATTAAAAGGTATGGGTGACAGAAGACGAAATGAAAACAGCAAATGCTGGAAAAACTCAGCAGGTCTGGCAGCATTTGTGGGGACAGAAAAACAGAGTTAACGTTCTGAGTCCATATGGCTCTGAAGACGAGTTTTGGACAGTCCGGTGTGCCTGCTATCTTGCGCATTGTCACCACATTAGAGACAGTGCACTCACAAGGCCTGTTGTCCATTTCTCATCAATAATCTCTTTTATTGCATCTATTATTATTTCACCTTCTGCTCTTAGTGCTTCCACTGGTATCTGATCTTGTTCTTCTGTCCTTCCACTCTTGAAGTTTAGACCTAATAGACGCAAAGACCAATCGTGGACAAATTAGAGAATTGTGTGCTCATGTGAAGGATGCCTGTATAAAAGGTACAAACAACTAGCATGGCCAAAGAGCTGAAGAAGCTTAAGGAGCTTTCAAGAATGGTTACACCAAGAAAGTATATTCACTAAACAACGTCATAACAAGAAAGAAGCATGTAAACCCAAAAATAGGCATCAAGGACAAAAATGGATTCTTGTTATATAATAACACACAAACATATGAACATGGAGCAGGAGTAGGCCGCTCGGCCCCTCAAGCCTGGTTCTCCATTCAATATGATCATGGCTGATTTGATTGTAACCTCCTATCTACCCCCAGTAACCTTTTACCCCCTTGTTTATCAAGGATCTATCTAACACTGCCTTAAAAACATTCCATTGCCTTTCAGGAAGAGAGGCATGACTGTCTGAGAGAAAAAAAAACTTCGCCTCATCTCTGTCTTAAATGAGCGACTCCTAATTTTTAAACCGTGAGCCCTAGTTCTAGACTCTCCCACAAGAGATCACGCTGAGAAGGGAAAATTTATTGCAGGAAACTGAGGAAGAACCGGAAAAAGTAAACAACAGAGACTGGAAGTTGAAAGAAGAACCAGAACCTGAGCTACTGAAAGATGAGATAAGAAAACCTATGAAGAAAGATAGAAGGACAAGGTCAGATCCCAGTGGATGCAGATTCCACATTCCAAACTTTGTAAATTTAAGGTCATCTAAAACTCTGCTGCCCTGCATGCTAACTCATACCAAATGCCCTTGAGCCCCATGCTTGCTGACCTACATTGGCTCTTAACTAAACAGCACCTCAATTTTAAAATCCTCTTCCTTGTTTACAAATCTCTCAATGGCCTTGCGCCTCCCTATCTCTGTAATCTTCTCCAGCCCCACAACCTGCTGGAGGAACGCAAACTGGAGGAACAACATCTCATCTTCTGACTAGGCACTTTACAGCCTTCCGGACTGAATATTGAATTCAACAACTTTAGGTCTTGACCCCTCTCCTCCATCCCCACCCCCCTTCTGTTTCTTCCCCCTTCCTTTTGTTTTTTTTCCAATAAATTATATAGATTTTTCTTTTTCCCTCCTATTTCCATTATTTTTAAATATTTTTAAACCTTTTATGCTCCCCCCACCCCCACTAGAGCTATACCTTGAGTGCCCTACCATCCATTCTTAATTAGCACATTCATTTAGATAATATCACCACCTTCAACACCTCTGTGTTCTTTTGTTCTTTTGTCTGTGACATCTTTTGATGATCTGCTTCTATCACTGCTTTTGTCTACAACCACACCACCCCCTCCACTTCTCTCCCCCCACCCAACACCCCCCCCCACACCACCACCCCCCCCCCCCCCCCCCCCCCCCACCCCCCACCACCCCCACCACCACCTTAAACCAGCTTATATTTCAACCCTTCCTGGGATTCACCTAGTTCTGTCGAAGGGTCACGAGGACTCGAAATGTCAACTCTTTTCTTCTCCGCCGATGCTGCCAGACCTGCTGAGTTTTTCCAGGTAATACTGTTTTTGTTTTAGATTTCCAGCATCCGCAGTTTTTTTGTTTTTATCGCTGCAGTTCCAGTAGTGGCCATTCCTTTCGGTGGCGCTACTAGGTCCGAAGAGCTGCCGGGCCCCCAGTTGGCCAGCAGCTCTTGCCTCAGTGGGGCGGGGGAAGGTGGGATCCATGATTTCAGGCAGCTCATTGCTTGAACCATATAAAATAAATTCATAGCTTCTAGGGCCAGTGGAGGTGGGCTTGCCCCAACACACCACCCACATAAGATACACTGGCTAGTGTCTCTATGAAGCACCTTGTGACATTTTATTTTGTTGAAGTCGTTATATAAATACAGGTTGTTTTTATTGTTAAATCCTAGGACTCACTTGTTCATTGATGCTCACCAGTCTGCAAAACTCTTGATCATTGTAGGACAGGGGGCCTAAGTGGATTGCAATGCAGATTTACAATAGTTAAGTGAGAGCCTTGGCTCAGTGGTTACACTCTTACCTGAAGTCAAGGGAGTGTGAGTTTAAACTATTCATTTCCAGAGAGCTGAGTAATTATTTTAGGTTGGCATTTCAGAGCAGTATTGAGGTAGACATTCAGTAAATGTTATGT
The DNA here is from genome assembly GCF_017639515.1 of Carcharodon carcharias. Taxonomy (NCBI): domain Eukaryota; kingdom Metazoa; phylum Chordata; class Chondrichthyes; order Lamniformes; family Lamnidae; genus Carcharodon; species Carcharodon carcharias. The sequence goes on from NC_054473.1 coordinate 184,429,357, forward strand.
CTACCTTTATAATTGGATGTAAAAGATCACACAACACTATTTGAAGAAAAACAAGGAAGATTCCCTCCCCCGCCCCATGTTGTCGTCAATATTTAACTCGCAACCAACATCGTTTAAACAGATTATCTGTGCTGTAGGGTGTTGGATGCCATTTTGAAGGTCCTAATGAAGTCACCTTTAGTAGGTTAACTGTATGTATTTATCAACTACAAGAACTATGTTCATAAAGAGTTCAAGCTAGGAGATGTCTACATGCTTGCTTGTGCACATGTCTCTGTGTAACACCAGACAGACCTTGTGTATGGGTCATTTGTTGTCTTACATCACTGTGCAGGTGGTACTGTACTCAGTCCCACGTTAACCCTATATGTGCCAGACCCTTATACTACAATCTGGTCATTATATCGGTGTGGGATCTTGTGTTTCCTACATTACAGAAGTGACTGTAATCCAGAAGACTTCATTGGCTGTGGGGATCAAGCAACACAAATTCAGAAGAGAGACAGACAAACTAACAAATAATTGAGGTACTGATGTACTCTGCTCACCTGAAAAAGATGAATGGAAGGAAGCAAGGGAGGGAGAGCAACAGCTTTCATTTATATAACACCTTTAATGTAAGAAAACAAGACACTTCACACTAGCAATCTTGACGAAAATTTGACATTGAACCACAGCCGGAGGCATTAGGACAGCTGACCGAAAGCTTGGTCAAGGAGGAGCATCTTAAAAGGAAAGATAGATAGAGATAGAGAGAGAAAAGTGTAGGGAAGGAACTCCAGACCTTATAGCCTTGTCAGCTGAAAGCAAATCCGCCAATGGTGGAGTAATGAAAATTGAGAATGAGGTCAAGATTATAGCGGCGCAAAGATGATGGAGGGTAGCAGGGCTGGAGGAGATTATAGAGAAAGGAAGGGGCAAAGCCATCAAGGGATTTGAAAGCAAGGATGATATTTTTGAAATTACGGCTTTGCTTAACTAGGAGTCATTGTAGGCCAGTGAACACAAGGATGATTGATGAATGGGACTTTGTGCAACTAAGGGCATGACTGCAGAGTTTTCATGGTATGAAGTTTACGGAATGTAAAGGGGAGGATGGCCAGGGGTGTATTGGAATAGTAAAGTTTAGGGGTAGCAAAGACATGGATGAGGGTTTCAGCAACAGATGAGCTGAGGTGGGATGGAGTTGAGTCATGTTACCAAGGATGTGTGTGTTGCTGGCAAGGCCAGCATTTGTTGCCCATCCCTAATTGCCCTTGAACTGAATGGCTTGCCACACCATTTCATAGGGCTGCTCAGAATCAACCACATTGTTGTGGGTCTGGAGTCACATGTGGGCCAGACTGGGTAAGGACAGCAGATTTCCTTCCCTAATGGACATTAGTGAACCAGATGGGCTTTTACAACAATCAACAATGGTTTCATAGTAGCTTTTCAACTCTAGATTATTAATTGAATTTAAATTCCACCAGCTGCCAAGGTGGGGTTTGAACCCTTGTCCCCACAGCATTAGCCTGGGGCCTACTAGATTACTAGTCCAGTGACATTAGCGCTTTGCCACCGTGTCCAGGCAAGCTGAGTGATGGGGCAGATGTGTCAGAAGTGCATGTCAGGGTCAACGAAGACAACAAGGTTACAAACCATCTAATGCAGCCTCATCCAGTTGCCATGGAGAGGGACAAAGTTGAAGCCGAGGGAACAACAAGTTTTTTGGCGGGGACTGAAGGCGGCTCCTGTCTTCTCCAATACTTCACTGCAGGATTTTTCTGCTCATCCAATAAGAAAGGGGGAGAGAGAGAAAAAGAAAGAGAGAAAGAAAGAGAGAGAGAGAGAGAGAGAGAAGAAAGAAAGAAAGAAAAGTAATTAGTAAAGTGCTTTACAGCCAATGACCTAGTTTAGAAGTGCAATCACTGGAAACTTGACAACCAACTTGCACACTGCAGTCTCCAAGAAACAACAATGCGATAAATGCTGAGATGATCCATTTCAATGATGTTAATTGAGAAATGGATATTATCCAAGACACCGGGGAGAACTCCAGTTCTCTCCTCCAAAACAGAGCCAAATGGGGTAAAAGGGAAAATGGGGCCGCGCTTTGACATCTTATCCAACCCAAAGGACAGTGGGTAGAAGCTTCCGGGCCCACTGGTGGCGGGTGTGATAGGTGACGTGCGCGGGAAATATGGCAGGAATGAAGGTAGGTCGCGAGCTTCCGCTCAGCCCACCAACGGTTGGCAGCGCTTCCTGCTATTGGTCGGCAGGGAGCTCATTTTAATACATTAGCATATGATTAAAAGGCCATCCTGCCAGCCCCATCGTACCGTCCGTCCATGTCAGCGGGAAAACACGTGGACATGTTTCACAACAGCCGCAGGTGACGTGCACTTGGCGGCCTTCACTTTGGGGGAAACTGAGGTGAGTGAGCAGCAGCAGCGTTCACCACAGCCCCCCCGCTGCTTACAGGCCTCAGGGGCACCGGGGGGGGGCAGGGGTGGTGGGGACAACTGATGCCTGGTCCCCGAGGCGACTGCTGAGGGGTGGGATGGTGTCCGGGGGCAAGTGCTGGCCAGCCTCGGAGGTGACTGCTGAGGGGGTGGGGTCAAGTGCTGCCCTGGCGCTGCATCTCGCGCACAGGTAATCGGGGTAGGGGGGCTGGTTAAGTGAGGGAAGTGGCCACGCTTTAGGGACACCCCGTATAAACTGACCAGGTCTCTGCAACTAAGACAGATCAGGTACAGCCACAGCGATATGATTGGGGTCAGGCTCCTAGCCTGCCCACCCAGGCAAGCAACGCAGAGGCACCAACGGGCCACCAAGTGCTCCATACCTTACCCCCTCCCCCCCACACCCCCATCACATCCCCGGCACAGACTTCGAGTCTGCCACCACTTTATTGGACAGTGGAGCAGTTGGACTACACACGTTGTACAATCTCCTCGCCAATGCTGGCCATGTAACAGTCACTGCTGGAGGTGCTCACTGCCCCTTCCAATCTCAGCATCCCAGTTTGGACCAGTGTCCCCCATGTCGCAGGTCGACAGGGCAGCCAAGTAACACACTCATCTCTGGCCATCCGAGGGGTGACCAGCACTGTCCGGGAAGGGGCAGTCACACAGGGCCAGGAAAGGTGCTAAGTACAGCCATGATAACCACGTCTCTCTCTTTCATGCTGCAGAAGGACCACGTCAGGATCATGGATCCTGGTGACCTAGCTGTATGCCTGATGGCCTACAGAGACTGTAGAAGATGGAGGAGCGAGTGACTGAGGCTCCTGGCTGTGCAAAGGCAGGAGCAGCAACCTCATGAAGAAGGGGCAGCAGAGGCTCCCACGCATGCTGCCCAGGAGCGACAGTGAGCCATGGCTGGTCAGTGCCTAGCGACCCCCAGGGTCTATAGACACCGCCTGCCATTCCTGCAGATGACTGAGAACCAGTGTCGCCGACGACTGCGCATGTCTAGGGACCTGGTGGTTCACATCTGCCACTTACTGTAGGACTTGGTGCCAAGGGGAGATGGAGGGTATCCACTGCCAGTGGCTGTGAAAGTGACAGCAGTGCTCAATTTCTATGCCAATGGCTCCTTTCAGGGCTCCACAGGTGACCTCTGTGGGATTTCACAATCCACCACCCACAAATACATCCATGAGGTCAAGGATGCCATCTTCTCCATGGCAACACAACTTTGTGCATTTCGCCCGAGACCAGGACAGCCAAGATGCGAGGGCCTTTCAATTTGCCCTGATCTCGGGATTCCCACAGGTGCAGGGAGCGATTGACTGCACTCATGTGGTGCTCAGGTCTCCATCGCTACACTCAATGGACTTCATCAACCGCAAGGGCTTCCACTCACTGAATGTGCAGCTGGTATGCGACCACCAGAAACACATCCTGCAGGTGTTTGGTTTCCAGGGAGTGTGCACGATGCCTACATCCTGTATCGCTTGCAGATCCCTGCAGTCTTCCAGGGTCCACAGAGGCTGCAGGGTTGACTCCTCAGGGACAAGCGCTACCCACAGAGGCCGTGGCTGATGACACCCGTGCGGCAGCCTCAGACTGCAGCAGAGCGACGCTATAATGAGGCTCATGCTGCAACTTGCAACCTGGTGGAGCAGACCATTGGGATGCTGAAGATGTGGTTCCGGTGCCTGGACCAGTCTGGTGGAGACCTGCAATACAGTCCACACAGGGTGTCACACATTGTCACCATCTGCTGCGCCCTTTACAATCTGGTGCTACAATGGGGAGAGGAGCTGGCTGAGGGGGAGATGGAGGAGCTGGAGGTCTCCTTCGATGAGGAGGACGCTGACGGGGATGAGGGTGAGGGGGTCCTCGGTGGTGACGACGATGGGGATGAGGCAGGTACACTCAGGAGGCTTTCATAGGTGCCAGATTTGTGGAGGATGATGATGACATGCAGTGAGGTGACCCCATAGATCCTCACATCGCAGTTGTGAACGTTTGACTCCAGTCTGGTTAATCGCAGCGCCAATACCCTCTGTGAGAATGCTCCTGTCATGGAGATGCACTGGAGGCCCTAATAGTGCCTCAACCACAGGAGGATGATGACAACATGCAGTGAGGACACTCCATAGATCTTCACATGGACTATGAGAATGTCTGAATCCTGTGGCCAAGGGCAGCTCGCTTGTGCTCCATGATCAGGGCCATCTCAGAGACACAGCCATGAAACTTTAGATGCATCTGATGCTGTGTCCACCTTCAGTACCTCAGCCCTTCAGGAGCTGGTGCACAGCATCACTGGTCACAGATGCTGGTGTGATGGGGGCCAGCCCCACCTTAAAGATGCTGAGAGCACACAGAGAGTATGATGGAACTCTGTGGTACCTGCCCACTACATTCTGACAGCAATGACCAGCACCGCTGAGGTGTAGGCATCAGTAATGTGTACAGAGAGTGTGAGGCTGGACCATCACTGTGGTCTGAGGGCCGCACAGACACAGGGAAGAGGCCGTGGACTGAGATACCTGCCTTTTACCTTACATAGAAACATAGAAACTAAGACCAGGAGTAGGCTATTCGGCCCTTCGAGCCTGCTCCGCCATTCATTATGATCATGACTGATCATCCAACTCAACAGCCTGCTCCTGCTTTCTCCCCATATCCTTTGATCCCTTTCGCCCCAAGAGCTACATCTAACTCCTTCTTGAAAACATACAATGTTTTGGCCTCATCTACTTTCTGTGGTAGCGAATTCCACAGGTTCACCACTCTCTGGGTGAAGGAATTTCTCCTCATCTCAGTCCCAAATGTTCTATCCCATACCCTCAGACTGTGACCCCTGGGGTTCTGGACTCCCCCACCATCGGTAACATCCTTTTTGCATCTACCCTGTCTAGTCCTGTTAGAATTTTATAGGTTTCTATGAGATCCCCCCTTATTCTTCTGAACTCCAGCGAGTATAATTCCAACCGACTCAATCTCTCCTTATATGTCAATCCCACCATCCCAGGAATCAGCTGGGTAAACCTTTGCTGCACTCCCTCCATAGCAAGAACATCCTTCCTCAGATAAGGAGACCAAAACTGCACACAATATTCCAGGTGTGGTCTCACCTGTATAATTGCAACAAGACATCCTTGCTCCTATACTCGAATCCTTTCGCTATGAAGGCCAACATACCATTTGCCTTCTTTACCACCTGCTACACCTGCATGTTTACCTTCAGCGACAGGTGTACGAGGACACCCAGGTCTCGTTGTACATTCCCCTCTCTCAATTTATAGCCATAAAAAGCCTTGTGCAGAAAGGTTTCACATCTGAGTCACAAGAACAATGCTCATCAGAACAAAGAGCCACAGGCAGGGAGGCATTCTTGGGAGTTTATTGACAATAGTGAACATTATGTACAAGTGACTAACACCTGTGCCCAGGCTGTGCAACTAATTATCTTTAACTGTCCTAACCCTGCTGCTACGTCTTGGTGCTCCCCGGACATCCACAGCGGAGGTGGAGGCAGCCTGCTGACTGTGACGCCCTGTCTGTGATGACTTAGGCAGGCGTCCTCTGGAGAGGTGAGGATTGGAGGGCTCTGGCCTACTTTCGGGGTCCTGCTGCGTGGCAGTGGCCCCCTCCTCGGCCTGTGGATCTGGAGCTGCGGAGGTCACCGGAAGAGGGGAGGCAGATGGGCCGGTCGCTCCCAGAGTCACCTGGGTGGATAGCCCCAGAGTGTGCACCTGCTGATCCTCCAAGCTATGGGTGCCTGAGGACCCCTGGCTGACTCTGTGAGTGGAAGGGGTAGCTGCAGTGAGATGGAGTTGCCCAGCACCCCTCGCCCACGCAGCCATGCCGGAGAGACATCCTGGACCAAGCCGATGTTGACCTTGGTGCGTTACAATGCCGACGCAGAGGTGGCTGCACAATGGTATACAGTCGGGAGGGAGTTGCCCTGGGAGTCCTCAACATCGACTCCAGATCCCATGAAGTCTCATGGCATTAGCTCAAATACAGGCAAGGAAACCTCCTGCTGACTACCAGGTACCACCCTCCCTCAGCTGATGAATCAGTGCTCCTCCATGTTGAACACCAATTATAGGAAGCACTGAGGGTGGCAGGGGTGCAGAATGTACTCTGGGTGGGGAACTCCAAAAAAAAAAGGACAGGACCAGTCCTGGTCATCGCCGGCCAGCTGGATGGCTCTCTTTTCAAATTCTGTGAGAAATTTGAATTCCGGCATCCCTCCACCTGTCTGTGACCTTCCCCTCCTGTTGTGAGCCAGTTTGTCCTGCATGAATAGAGATGGGGAGAGTGTATCAGGGCTCCTGCCAGACCAGATGATAAGTATGCCTGGCCTGTGTGGGCGGTGAGTGGTTCCATGGACGGGATGAGGACAATGACGGTGAGTGTGAGAGGGTGAATGGTGATGTCCCTTGCGCTGGCAGTGAGTGAGGGCCCTGTGGGTATGTGATGGGTTTGTGAGTGTGTGAGTTGGGAGTGATGAAAAGAGTGACTTACCCTGGGGAACGGAGGAGATGATTCATCCTTTTGCGACACTGGGTGGCTGTCCCCTTCTGAAGGGCATTGGCACTGACCACCGCTGCCACCACCTCCCAAGCTGGTTGGTGACATTGCTGCCCATCCTGTGTCCAGAGTGGGGGTAGAGCACATCCCGGCGGGTCTCCACGGAATCCAGCAGTCGCTCGAGGGACTTGTCGTTGAAGCGGTGGGGGGGTGCTGCAGTCTTTTTGCCTTTGCTGGCCATGTCTCCCGGGCAGCAGTGGTGAGCTGCTGGCGATGAGCGCTTTGCTGGCGCTGCCTTTTAAAGATGGCGGCCGGAGTGATGCAACAGCGGGGCAAGAGGAGAATGAGAGCCCCGCCCTCCATGGAGACGGCGTGTTTAGCGGGCGGGGCCCGGGAAGATACGGGGTGAAAACCCGCCATTTTCGTCGGCGGGTAGGACTCCATTTTACCCACCCACTGCCGCACGCAGTGCAATTCTTGGAAAGTTGAGCCCAGTGTCTCCGACACTGCAGCACTCCCCCCTGTACCGTCCTGGGGTTGTCAGCCTGGATTTTGCGCTGAAGTCTCTGGAAAAGGTCTCTGAACCCATGACGTTCTGACTCGGGGCGGGGGGGGGTGCGCAGGGAGTGCCATCCACTGAGTCACAGCTGGCGAAATGGATGCTGACAGCGAGCTGGAGAAAGGATTCTGGTTCACTGCAAATGGATTATTTCGCTTCATCCTTCTTGGGCTGTGGGACATTAATGAAGTGTCAACAGTGAGCTCCACTTAGCATTTCATCTCCATTGAGAATATGGCTGTTCTTACTACTCAAACTAATTCAAAAGCTGTATTTTGCTCCTAGCAAAGTATTGTCTTCACTGAGCTTGCCAGACTAAGGGAATGGATCAAAATCTAATTAGGGGTTCGGATAATGAAGGAAAGCAGCACTGTATTCTCAACAGCAGAAATGATATTAATAACATAGGCTTTGGTGCACAGAGCACCATTTAGAAATTTGCAGATAACACAAAACTTGCAGGTATTCTGGGAAGGACAGCGATAGAATTCAAAAGGACATGGATGGACAGGCTGGTGGAATCAGTAGACATATGTGGCCGATGAAATTTAATGCAGGGAAGTGCAAAGTGATTCATTTTGTTCAAAAGAATGAGGAAAGGCAATTTAAAATAAAGGGTACAATTCTAAAATGGGATGCAATGTTGGAGGGGCCGGGGTTGGCAGGGAGTAGGGGGTGGCGGGGGGAAGGCGGTGGTGGTGGGTATATGTGCCCAAATCTATGAAGGTGGCAGGCCAGGTTGAGAAAGTTTGTTCACAGAATCACAGAATTGTTATAGTGCAGGAGGAGGCCATTCGGCCCCATCGTGTCTGTACCAGCTCTCTGAATGAGCAATTCAATTTCGTGCCATTCCCCCCACTTTCTCCCCGTAAACCTGCACGTTCTTCCTCTTCAAGTAACAGTCTATTTCCCTTTTGAATGCCTCGGCTGAACCCGCCTCCACCACACTTTCAGGTAGTGCATTCCGGAAGTTAACCAATCGCTGAGTTAAAGAGTTCTTTCCTCATGTCTCTTTTGCTTCCTTTGCCAATTACTTTAAATTAGTGCCCTCTCGTTCTCAATTGTTCCACGAGTGGGAACAGTTTCCCCCTATCTACTCTGCCCAGACCCCTCATGATTTTGGACATCTCTGTCAAATCTCCTCTCAACCCTCTCTTCTCCAAGGAGGATAGACCCAACTCCTTCAACCTTTGAAACGCAAGTTCCTCACTCCTGGCAGCCATTCTCGTGAACCTTTTCTACCACCTCTCCAGTGCTTCCCCATCTTTCCTAAAGTGCAGCACCTAGAACTGGATGTGATAATCCAGCTGAGGCCGAACCGGCGTCTTACACAGGTTCAACATAATCCCCTTGTTCCTGTGCTCAATGCCCCAGGGATACTGTATGCTTCACTAACCAGTCTCTCAACCTGCCCTGCCATCTCCAATTACGCATGTATACGCACAGGTCCTTCTGCGCCTGCACCCCCTGTGGAGTTGTACCATTTGTTTTACGTTGTCTGATCTTTACAAGTAGAGGCAAAGGGAACAAGAGCCATAAGTCATGATGAATCCGTGTGAAACGTTGGGCAGAATCTTTACCATGGCGGGCGTGTGGCCAACCCGCTCGAGCGTAAAATGACGCATGCAGACATCGGGCAAGTGTCCCGCTGTCAACATGTGCACCCGCTGGCAATTACTAGGCCTGTTAAGACCATTAAAAGGGTAATTAAGAGAAATTTTTCGCTGTCTGTCCAACCATGGGCGGGATGAGGTTTCCAACAAAGCCACATGAGGGGACATGCTTTATTACATTTTTTTGAAACCTTTATTCTATATTTGGGAAAATGTCCATTTCCCTGAGGCACAGAAGCTGCATGAAGTTCGCACTCACACCACCCCCCCACCCCTCCTGCATCCTGCACAGGCAGCGCTGAGCACTCCTGCTCACACTTCACGCTGGGGCGAGCCTTAATTGGCCCACCCAGCGTGGAATCAGGATCCGGCCCCGATCGCAGGCAGAGGTCAGCTTCCCCCCCCCCCCAGCTCCCCGCCTGCCCCCACCGAGCCCGCCCGACGAGTGCTAAATTGTGCCCAGGCCTGAATCTTCTTGTCGGCGTGTTGGGGGGGGGGGGGTGTGGGGTGGGGGGCGGGGGGCCCCTGCTCGCCGGCGTGTAAAATGACGCACGGGTGATGTCGGGCGTGCGTTCTGATGTCACCGTCCGTCATTCCGATCTTCAGTTCGGCGGGCGCACACCGGAGTCGGCTGAGCACCCGCCGAACGGTCAAAGGCCTGTTAAGGCCGTTAATTAACTAATTACCCTGGTTGTCCGGGCCGCCCATCCAACGTTAAGGTTGGCGGGGTGGGGGGTGGGGGTTGGGGGGTGGGGGAGGGGTGGCAGGAGAAGAGCCCAGGCGGCCTTCGCATTTACCGTGGACCCTCATCCAAATGGGGCGGGGTGGGGTTTCATGAAGCCTTCGTAAGCTGAATTAAAATTTTATTAAGACTCGTTGACGCGCCCCAGCTCAGGTGACGCTGTCACAGTGAGGGGACATGCCTGAATATTATTCTTCCTCTTTACCTCAATTCGTAAAGATCAAACTAATCTCCCCGGGACAGCTCTGAGCCTCGGGGAGATTTAATGCGCTCCTCCGCTGGGGCCAAGTAAGGCCCGCCCATGTAAAATGGCGGCTCGCGGTCGATCGCGGGCAGCGATCAGATGCGCGCTCTCCCGCGCCCGCTCAAGCTCAGCACCCCTCCCCCTCCTGACGGGGGGAAAATTCTCCCCCAACAGTGACATGAGGGAAAGTTCCTTTATGCCGTGAGTGGTGTCACGAGGCTATGCTCCCTTATTTTTCAGGAAACAAAATGATTTTCAAACTTTCAGCTGACTGGAAATGTTGGAATTTGCAATTTTTGCAGTTAAAAATGCAAGGCCACCTTCCAAGGTGAAGGTAAAGAACAAACAAGCCACTCTCAGGGGAGTGTGAAGAAAGACACATTTCCCATAATTTGAGACCCCCCCCCAAACCTATCACTGTCTAAGGAAGAGACATTAAAATGCAAAGTGATAGATATTGAATCATCGACTCCCACAGGCAGATGCACCCAGAACTCTTTGGAAATACATAAGACCATAAGACGTAGGAGCAGAAATTAGGCCAATCGGCCCATCGAGTCTGCTCCGCCATTCAATCATGGCTGATAAGTTTCTCAACCCCATTCTCCCCGTAACCTTTGATCCCCCTTACCAATCAAGAACCTATCTATCTCGGTCTTAAATACACTCAATGACCTGGCCTCCACAGCCTTCTGTGGCAATGAATTCCAAAGATTCACCACTCACTGGCTATAGAGGTTTCTCCTCATCTCTGTTCTAAAAGGTCTTCCCTTTACTCTGAGACTGTGCCCTCGGGACCTAGTCTGTCCTACTAATGGAAACATCTTCCCCACGTCCACTCTATCCAGGCCTTTCAGTATTCTGTAAGTTTCAAACAAATCCCCCCTCATCCTTCTAAACTCCATCGAGATTGGACCCAGAGTCCTCAAACGTTCCTCATCTGTTAAGCCTTTCATTCCTGGGATCATTCTCGTGAACCTCCTCTGAACCCTCTCCAGGGCCACATAACGGGTGAGGTCTAACAGGCCAGGCTGCAGCCACTACAGACAGAGATTACAAGAAAGTTTTCAGCAGAGGAATCTGACTGAAAGCTGGTCTCTCTCTCCCTCTCTCTCTCGTTTGGAGCATGTGTATTACTCAGTTCGGAAGCTAACTTCACCAGAAATCTACCAGCGATCCGAGATCTCATAATAATCGCAAAATCTTCTACACCTGACTGTATCCACAAAGCCAGCTAATCCAAATTGGCTGCAACATTTGAGAGTCTACACCCCAAGGACAATCAAGGGCACTTAAATATGTCAAAAGCAAAATACTGCAGACACTGGAAACCTGAAACAAAAACAGAAAAACCTGGAAAAACACAACAGGTCCAGGAGCATCTGTGGAGAGAGAAACAGAGTTATTGGTTTGAGTTCGTATGAGCCAAAC